>NW_020664585.1:12545872-12599948 GCF_002925995.2 Terrapene triunguis
TCCCACCACTCGGCCGCAGCTCGCAGCCCCGCCCCCTTACCACACGGCTCCGAGTGGGAGGAGCTCAGGCCCCAGTGGAGCCACGCCGCTTTAGCTCTATCCCGGGCCGCTCCTGGACGCGGCGCGCTGAGGTGCCGGGGGATGTGGGAAGGCGGAGGCGGGGGGGAGCCTCCGACATTCTCGTGGGGGTCCCTGCAGGGCCCGGGGCAAACTGCCCCACTTGCCCCCCCACTCTGGGCGGCCCTGGTGGAAGAACTATACCTAATCCATCTAGAAAACTGGGAGAGGGCCAAAGAGAAACAACTTAAATGCTTATACACCAAGTGCAAGGAATTTGGGCAATAAAACGGGGGAACTGGAACTTGCGGTGCAGGAGGCCAAGCCAGATATTTTAGGGATTGCAGAAACATGGCAGAATCACACTCAGGACTGGAATACTGGTATTGAAGGGTATGTGCTCTTTAGGAGAGAGAGGAATAAAGATTGTGGGGTAGCATTGTACATCAATGATGCGGTAAACTGTAAAGAAATAAGAAGTGATCACATGGACAAAACAGAATCTGTGGTGGTCAAAATCGCTTTGGTAAAATAAATGCTATTGGGCTAGAGGTAGAGGTCTGCTATAGACCCCGAGGGCCAGATCTGGATATGGAGAGATCTGTCTTCAGTATAATGGGAGAGATAAATACTACTGGGAATTGTGTCTTAATGGGAGACTAGCTTCCCAGATATTGATTGGATAATAAGTGTGACTAATTTTCTTCATCACATACTCATTGAGCCAACAAGAGGTGATACAATTTTAGACTTGGTTTTGGTAAGTAGTCAGGACATCATAGAAGAGCTGGTTGTAGGAAATAACCTTGGATTGAGTGATTACAGGTTGATTCAGTTTAAATTAAATGGAAGGATAATCAATGACAGATTGTCAACTGTGGTTGTTTATTTCATAACGGTAGATTTTGGGGAATTAAGGGAATTAAGTAAAGAAATCTCAACTGGACTGAAAAACCCAAGGACTTCAATGGGGAGAAAGTTTAGAATTTCTTTAAATCAACTATACAAAAACTATCTGCAATTTGCATCCCAAGCAAGGGGGAAAATCTTGTAGGGAAAGGGTCTAGACCCAGCTGGGTGAATAACCACCTCAAAAAGGTTATTAGGAGCAAGCAGAGAACCTATAGGGGATGGGGAAAGGAATTAATCAGCAAGAAAGCTACATTTTAGAGGTTAGAAAGTGTAGGAGTACAGTGAGACTTGCTAAAAGTCAAGCTGAATTAAGAGGTTTTTTAGGTATGCAAAAGAAAGAATAAAGTGGATGGGGTTGGGCTGCTGTGCAGCATCGATGGAGAAGAGGTTAAAGATAATCTAAGAATTTAATGTGCTCAAGTCAGGGGAACTCAATTTCCATTCCAGAATACTGAAAGAACTAGAACATGAGACTGCTAGTCTCGTAGCAAGTATTCTTAATACATTTATTCACGGATAGCACCATCTAACTGGAAAATACCTAATGTTGTACCTATATTGAAGAAAGGGAAAAAATGTTCCAGCAATTACAGACCTATTAGTATAATCTCAGTAGTATGCAAGACTTTGGAACAAATTGTAAAGAAAAGAATAATTAAAATCATAACAGTAAATGGAAAAGGGGATGTAATGCACCATGGTTTACCAAAGGTAGATCAAGCCAGATTAAATGGATTTCCTTCTCTGATAAATAACTGATTTTTTTTTTTTAAGATAAGAGAAATATTTTTGGACTTCCATAAAGCATTTGACACAGTACCACATGAGAAAATATTAGTTAAATTTGAGACTTGGGGATTAGAACAAGAATTGTAGGGTCGATAAGGAACCAACTAAAAGGGAGAAGGCATTGGGTTGCGCTGAAAAGTGAACTATAGGATTGGAGTGAAGTTACTAGTGGACTTCCTCAAGGATCAATCTTGGGACCAATCTTATTCAGTATTTTTATTAATGACCTTGGCACAAAAAGTGAGTGCGTGCTAATGAAACTTACTGATGATAAAATTAGGGGGCATCAGTGATACAGATCAGAAATAATAAACCAAAATGAAACATTTCAGGAATGCTGAAATGTTTAAAAATGAAATAAAAAATAAATTTTATTTTGGAAATGTTTTCTCAGCTTGGCGTTCCACAAAATGTTTTAATATTTCAAACTTTCATCCCAACTTGGGAGGAAAACAAATGTCAAAATACCAGAATTTTCTGCAGGTTGGAAATTCCATATTTCAATCTGCTCCTGCATTTTGCATCATTGAGTAGGTGTGTGGGAAATTGAAATGCAGCTCTGTATTAAGCCTGCTGAGGTCCTGCAGTAGATATGAGCATAGCCAGGGCGAGTCTGGCTGAGGATTGTGGAAGTGAAGGCACAAACTTTTCCAAATTGAATACAGAAGATTTTTTAAATTTCAAGTTCATTTTAGTGCTTGGGCTGAGGTTTACAGTGGGATCCCTAATTGCCTTTCAATCAATGTCCCTGAACAGAGAATTGTGGGACAAGAAGGGTTAATATCCCAAATATGTTCTTGCAATTAAGGCAATAGAACGGGGTTTAGGATATCTGTATTCATTTCCTGGCTCTGCTACAGACACCTTGCTGTGGGAAGCGCCTGCAGGGACAAGCTGGCTGCTGCTCCCCACAGCTCCCATTGGCCGGGAACAGAGAACCGTGGTCGCTGGGAGCTGCTGGGGGCGGTGCCGGCGGACGGTCAACATCAGCAAAACGTCTCGCGGCCCACAATCAGATTACCCTGATCGGCCGCATGCGGCCCGTGGGCCGCAGGTTGCCCACCACTGCTGTAAACTCTTTGGGCTGGGACTGTCTCATGCTATAGTGTTTTCTACAATGGACCCTGATTTTGGTTGGGAAATATAGTTTATATTGTAGCACAATAATAATAAGCTGTTGCTGATATATTCTGTGCTCTATTGTAGCCTTCCCTAAAGCTCACTTCACAAAGCACCTGTTAAATGTGGAGCAATTAGAAGTCAACATACCCAGATTACCATCTCGTCCCTGCAGTGCCACCATAGTCAATAAGAGCAAATCAAAGAACAGCATGATGAGCAATAAGGTTTTCATTTAGCAAGACCTCTCTTTACTCTTGGAGTCTAGGTTTAACTGCTAAGAGACTATTTGAAAAAAAAAAAAAAAAAAGTTCATAGGTTTAAGGGCATTGCCTATGGAGACGTTTAACAACGGACATACTGCTATGCCGGCTTCTCCTTTGTAATCCAAACAGCCGAGAGTGGGTAACTCTTATCCACATTTATCTACTGATAAATGATGTGCAAAACAAAAAGGTAAAGCACTTACCGTAATTGCACAGAGCAACATGATTCTCATGTGACATCTGGGGGATACAGTGCTGAATCCATGGTGAAAATTCCCATCTGCATGTATTGATCTCCTTTAAATCCACATAAGAAATGAACACAAGCTTGATTATACACATTTGAAGGCTGTTTTTTGGTTCCCATTTACGCTGACGGTTAGGTATTAGTGTAGTAAGAGAAAAATGGTGTTTTATAGCAGGCACAGAAAAATGTGAGCACTCCCTAAAGCTTTTTATACTACAGGACCAAGTATGCCTTCTTTTTACAAAACCTGTGCCCCCTCCCCTCCAGGGGGCCACCCTAAAGGTTACTAATTACCGACTAAAAGCTTAATTGTGAGTAAGGGACAGCACCTAGTAGCATTGCCACAGGAGTATATCAAGAACAGAATGTGACTCAGGCCATGTCTACACTACAAAATTATGTCGGGCCATTAAAAGTCCGGTCGGTGGCACAGCGGGGCCAAGGCAGGCTCCCTACCTGCCCTGGCCCGCGCAGCTCCCAGAAGCAATTGGCATGTCCCTGTGGCCCCTAGGCGGGAACTGCGGCCAATGGGAACTGCGGGGACGGCACATATGGGCTTCAGGGACATGCCGGCTGCTTCTGGGAGCTGTGCAGTGCCAGGACAGGTAGGGAGCCTGTCTTAGCCCTGCTGCACTGCCAACCAGGAGCCACTTGAGGTAAGCGCCGCCCTGCCGGAGCCTGCACCCCCAAATTCCTGCCCCAAGTCGGAACCCACTCCCACACCCTAACTCCCTCCCAGAGCCCACACCCCGCATCCCCTCCCGCACCCCCAACCCCCTACCCCAGCCCTGAGCCCCCTCCTGCATCCAAACTCCGTTCTGAAGCCTGCACCCCCTCCCACACTCCAAACTGCTTGGCCCCAGCCTGGGGCCCCCTCCTGCACACCAAACTCCTCATCCCCAGCCCTGCCCCAGAACCTGCACCCCCAGCCGGAGCCCTCACCCCATCCAGTACCCCAACCCCGTCTCAGCCCGGAGCCCCCTCCCACACCCTGAACCCCTCATTTCTGGCCCCACCCTGGAGCCCACACCCCTAGTTGGACCCCTCGCCCCTCCCACACCCCAACCTCCTGCCCCAGCCCAGTGAGTGAGGGTGGGGGCAGGGCCGGCTCTGGCTTTTTTGCCGCCCCAGGCAAAAAAGACTCCCCTCCCCTCCCCCCCGCACGGCGGGGGAGGGCAGCCGGAGCCCTGGGGGGAGGGCGGCGAGCCCCGGCCGGGGCTCCGCTCTCCCTGGCGGCCAGAGCGCCGGGGGCAGGGCGGCGAGCCCCGGCCGGGGCTCCGCTCTCCCCGGCGGCCGGGGGGAGGGCGCCGGGGGGGGGAGGGCAGCCGAAGCCCTGGGAGGAGGGTGGCGAGCCCCGCCCGGTGGCTGGAGCCGGAGCGCCGTGCCGCCCCCCTCCAGGTGCCGCCCCAAGCACAAGCTTGGTGGGCTGGTGCCGGCCCTGGGTGGGGGAGAGTGAGCCACAGAGGGAGGGGGAATGGAGTGAGCAGGGGCTGTGCCTCGGAGAAGGGGCGGGGCAGGGGCATTCGGTTTTGTGCAATTAGAAAGTTGGCAACCCTAATGTTTGGAAGGGACAGGCAAGCCAAGTCTATGTCCCCTTCCCAACCCTGCTCACCTCTCCTCACCGACCTATGCAGGAAAGAAAGTAGCAGCCCCACGAAGCCTGCTTCCCCCTGCTACTTCTCAATATACATAGCCCATGCAGGGGGACATGGGGACACAACAGACCCAATTAGTACCCTGCACAGGCACACAGGCTGACTGGAGATCTCACTCTGAAATATCAGTAGTTCTCTATCCGAGTTGTATCTGACCAAAGTCATCCACTATTATACAGCCCACATGGCAGTAGACTAGAGCTGGTCAGGAATTTTCCAGTGGAAAATGCCTTTTTCACAAAAAAATAAAAAAAAATAAATAAAATAAAATATTTCTGCTGGAAAATTTCAGTTTTTCCCAAACATGTTGATGTTTCCAGTGGGGAAAAAAATCAAACTGATGGCTCTTTGGGTTCCTTCCTGGAAGGCTGTCAGTTTCACTTTCTGCCTCTCCAGCAACAGGGCTGGGGGAGAAAGAGGGAGGCTACCAGCTTGACAGGGGTACTGAGTGAAATTGACAAAGGCCTTCCAGGCAGGCAGGCAAGCTGCAAGCTGAAAAAGTCCTTTTCTGTTTTCCCAAAATGGACTTTTTCCAAAACCCCCTTCCCATGGAAAACTTCACATCTTTGACTTTTTGTCACGATTCAGGATGGAAATTGGTCATTTTTTGCATGCAGACATTGCCATTTTCTGGCCACCTCTACAGGAGACCCATACACAGGAAAGTGACTCTTAACATTTTCTTTCTCCCATCATCACTCTGTTTTGCTCAACTGATCTGACAAACTCTGTTGTTGGGGTTTTATTTTCTTTACTTCAAAAACCTTCCCCCATGGCAGAATCAGTTCTGGATGCTGTGAGAAACATAACTATGCTTTCTTTTTTTAACTATTCTATTCTTCAGTATTGTTATTTTTGGTCCCAACTTGTAGAACCCTGAGTTTCCAATATGTTAGACCAATCAGTGGCCGCTTGTTCACCTCTGGCCTTTGCTTCCAAATCTATGGATATCTTGGCTCAAGTCCCAGCATTTCGCATTAACCTGGCTCATTAGGGAAGGGAATCTGTTAAGCATTGGAGACAGTATTGAATTTGGCTTACTTTCAGGCACCCTAATGAATTTGGCCCCTCCACACACTTTTTTCACTTACACACAGCTGAAAGTAATAAGCATTTTACCCAAGGGCAAGATCTTTAAGATGGTGGTATCTTCCTATCCTCATGTCAATCTCCTCTACAGCTATCTGCCCCATTCCAAATAGAATCACAAACCTTCGGACACATCACTTCTGATCCTCTGGGCTGAAATTACAATATATTAGAGAATGGCCACATATCTGTGTATTGTCTTTTAATTCAACAGCACTAAGATGACGGTCCTGATTCAGGAAAGCATAATTATTCAGGAAGGGCTCTTATGCACATGCTTAAGTATCACTGAAGTCAAAGTAACTTAAGCACTAGCTTAGAGTTAAGTATGAGTATGTAGGGACAAAATTAGAAAAGCCAAGGCACAAAAGGAGATCAAACTAGCTAGGGACATAAAAGGAAACAAGAAAACATTCTACAAATATATTAGAAGCAAGAGGAAGACCAAGGACAGAGTAGGCCCATTACTCAATGGGGGGGAAGACAATAACAGAAAATGTGGAAATTGCAGAGGTGCTTAATGACTTTGTTTCAGTTTTCACCAAGAAGTTTGGTGGCAATTGGATGTCTAACATAGTGAATGCCCGTGAAAATGAGGTAGGATCAGAGTCTAAAATAGGGAAAGAACAAGTCAAAGGTCTTCACATCAACAGGGCCTGATGAAATGCATCCTAGAATACTCAAAGAGCTGACTGAGGAGATATCTGAGCCATTAGCAATTATCTTTGAAAAGTCATGGAAGATGGGAGACATTCCAGAAGACTGGAAAGAGGCAAATATAATGCCCATCTATAAAAAGGGAAATAAGGACAACCTGGGGAATTACAGACCAGTCAGCTTAACTTCTGTACCCTGAAAGATAATGGAGCAAATAATTAAGCAATCAATTTGCAAGATAATAAGGTAATAAATAACAGTCAGCATGGATTTGTCAAGAACAAATAATGTCAAACCAACAGGATAGCTTTCTTTGACAGGGTAACAAGCCTTGTGGATGGGGGGGAAGCAGTAGATGTGAGATATCTTGACTTTAGTAAAGCTTTTGATACTGTCTCGCATGACCTTCTCATAAACAAACTAGGGAAATACAACCTAGATGGTGCTGCTATAAGGTGGGTGCACAACTGATTGGAAAATCGTTCCCAGAGAGTAGTTATCAGTGGTTCACAGTCATGCTGGAAGGGCATAACGAGTGGTGTCCCGCAGGGATTGGTTCTGGGTCTAGTTCTGTTCAATATCTTCATCATGATTTAGATAATGGCATTGAGAGTACACTTATACAGTTTGTGGATGATATCAAGCTGGGAGGGGTTGCAATTGCTTTGGAGGATAGGATTAAAATTCAAAATGATCTGGACAAACTGGAGAAATGGCCTGAAGTAAATAGGATGAAATTCAATAAGGACAAATGCAAAAGTATTCCACTTAGGAAGGAACCATCAGTTGCACACATACAAAATGGGAAATGACTGCCTAGGAAAGAGTACTGCGGAAAGGGAACTGGGGGGGTCATAGTGGATCACAAGCTAAATATGAGTCAACAGTGTAATGCTGGTGCAAAAAAAGCAAACATCATTCTGGGATGTATTAGCAGGAGTATTGTAAGCAAGACACGAGAAGTAATTCTTCTGCTCTACTTTTACACTGCTCTGCCAATGTAAAGGGGGCATAAAAGTGCCCACTTTAAGTCCCATTTAGTAGGGAAGTGACCTTAATGTAAATGAGAAGCAGTCCCTGCATCTTTTTGAAATAGGATTCACTTTAATTGGAGCAGAGCTTAATGCTAACAGTGGATGCTGTTGTTGAGGCTTCCAATGAAAACTCCCCAAAACATTTAAAAACAGAAGTAAATATCGCATTTATAAGCCCCAGCTGGATGTTCTGTTGCAAAATCAGTGCAAAGAAAAAAAAAATCTTGCAATGACAGTGTTGCAACAAAAGTTGGTAAATATTGGTGATTGGAAAACCTCACATATTAAAAATACTTGAAAAAGCATTTTGAAATTTGGTTGCCTTTCCATTTCATATTAAAAAGCTCTTTCGCTGCCAAGTTCTTGGAGATATCTTCATTTTCTGTCCTTTTACTAGTTAGTGGCAAATAGTGTTTCCCTAGCAACTTATACACCATTCCCTCAAAACATTTCCCACATATGTTCTATGAGCAACTGATGGAAGATGACAGGTTAGATAACAATTGCTAGATACAACACTTCACCACACTGCAAAATGTCATTCCCCATTTATGGTTCAAAAAGGGCATGCTGAATGTGTTAGTTCTATTAATCAACGATAAATCTCTGCGCTCTTCCGTCATTCACAGAGCTCAGACTGTAACTCTTAATACAACTTACTTTCCTCCAAAGGAAAGTTCCTTTGTAGCTTTACATTATTCAGCAATGTCCATAAAGCGTTGACTGGTAGCTCCCATTCTTTATTATTAGAGTTGAGCAAACAAACAATTTATTCATTGAGTTTCTCCTTTTTTTTCAGCGTGTCAGACATTTGTGAGCAGGTTACAGTATTGCTCAGATTTCTCAGTTCTCTAATACTATTCACTCTTTTTTGTGCAACACATTTTCCCTTGTATGAATAATTCAATTGCAAATATTTTAAATTCGCGCAGTGCTGGTAAGTTACAGACATAATTTCTGCTGTCTGAATGGGTCATTTATGTAACCAACCAACATAGCTCCAAGTTCTAACATTATAATAGAATAGTTAATTGGAAGGTTGCTTTTGCTGAATAGTTACGCTTAGTTCACCTTTTGCAAATGTGTGCACTAGGCAGGACAATATATGCAGGCAAACCTTGAACAGCATTAATGAGAATGCTGCTGCATAGCAGGAAAGTTACTCCCACCTCATGGAGTGAAGCCAGACAATTGTAAATAAGTGACTTATTAGCATGATGAGGATCAGGCTTCAAGACCACATCTTCTCAGAACTGCCCACATAATGCCCCTTGTGCCCTACTGATGTAGTCTCCATTTCTTTGCACACCTGATCTTCAAACAACACACAGAGGAAATAGGTAGGATGAGATTACCCAAGGTGGAATTTGGTCAGGGCTCCAAAGTTAACACACTTTATGCTTTAACTTTGCATTTTGCTTTAATCAAACACAAAACAGGGGGAAATGGGTGAAATTCTATGGCTTGTGTTATACAGCAGGTCAGACTAATCATCTAATGGGCCCTTCTGGCCTTAAACCCTATGAATCTTACAAGTAGCCATGGAATCATTAGTGAATGCAAATGGATCTCTGTTTTACATCTGTTCAAAAGACAGCACCCACGACAGCACAGTGTCCTCTATTGCCATGCTGGCGTATTTGCTCAGTATTGAGTCAGAAGCATGAGCACCACCTCTGCAAAATCCGCTTCCCACAGCACTTAAAGTGTTCCTTGGAGACCTCCCACCCAAGTGTCGACTCACTCAGCCCCATTTAGCCAACTTCAGTCACAGCCCAAAGGGCAGAAACACACGAAGAGTAAATGCATTATGACTGGCTGGATGCAAACTGCAGATACATGCTGACAATTCTCCAGAGTGTTTGTGCTGAGGGAAGGCTGTCAGCGAGAGACAAACACATACATCTAGGGGATAAACAAGGCCACATTGCATTTACAGAAACTGAACACACACGGGCAGAGAATCACTGACAAAACCCCTGCATGCACACTGTGGCACTTGGACCCCACCCCAGGAAGCCTGGTGTCCAGTAGCACTTTGAGATTTCACCAAGGAAGCATTGCACCTGCTTGGATCCCAAGAGTTTCCCCAAAGCCAGTGACCTCTGGCTTTGGCACCACTGCTAAATTCAGGTAACGGAAGAATACACCAATTCAGACCTCCACGTCTGGAGTAGAGGCAACTGTGGAACAATGGTGTGTATCCCTGGCACAGCCCGTTCCTGTGGGAGAAATGGACAATGGTGCAGGTGCTCCCACTACACGTGCAAATGGCCACGCTGCTCTCTGAGGGATGTTATTTTCCAGCCTTCCCAAAGGCACACCCAGGTTTCAAGAGTGAATGTTCCGCCTCCCTGCTCCTTTCTACGATAGCAGCTTCTTTTATGGCTGCCTGTCAAGTGCAGGACCTAATCCCAAACTGCTCCCCTCTATTATTGGTCTAGCTGAGTGGACTTCTAACACAGTCCAGAGCAGCCCCCCAATTCAGGAGAGCACTTAAGCATGTGCTTAAAGTTAAAGCATGTGCTTTCTTAAGTGCTTTCCTGTACTAGAACCTCTATGTGGAATTGCTAATAAAATCTCAACAGAGGACAATCCCAGATCCCTGCATAGGCCAGGCAGTCCTAGTCAATGATTGCCAGAAGTCAAACCTCCAGGTTCAGGATGTACATTTCCCTCTTGGTAGCCAACAAGCAAACTAGTTCCCCAGCAAAGATAGTGAAATGTATCTGTGTTTTCTGTTCATAGTAGCACACTGCTACTTGCTCTGGAGTGGCTACAGGATGTGTGATCCAAACTAAACACTACAGGTTTAAGTGGAATGAGCTAGCATCCAGACATGGGTGGGGTTCAGTTTTAGCCATGACTTTATAGTGTTTTCCATCTCTCGTTGATTTTAAATTCAGTATGTCTATGAATCTTTTAACCTGCTAGAAAGTTTTCTTCAAATGGATCTTGTTTCCTTAGATAGCCAGAGCATCCCTCCCTTCCCTGCCACAAAAAAGGGTCTGGTAAAAGTTTTAACCCCATATTGCTCTCAGGCACATTTTTAAAATGTGTGGTATTTGGTGTTCTACAGTTTGGTGTGGGGCTGAAAGAAGGTGAAGGAAGAGCTCTGTATCTCCCTGGACATATTGAAAGATAGGCTTCAGAACATCAAGCTCCAGGTGTAAAAATGGCAATTAGTCAAGATGAGATACCACATGAGTAGCCTCTGCTCTTTAAAGTCTGACCCTATGAGTGGATGATCCTCAACTCTTAACAGCAGTAAACAAAAGCTATATTTTACATACACACACAGCTTGATTCTTCACCTTCTGCTTACTGATTAGAAGAACTGATCAGGGGAAAAAACAAAACAACCCCCCACACATTCTTGGTCCCAGTCATCGTAGAATTTATACATGCCAACAGTGCCAGTGAGGTCAATGGAACTACTCAAGGAAAGGACAGCAGAATGAGGTGCTTAGTGCTATTCATCTGAATATTTCCAAGTCCTTTACAAAAATGAGTAAGCATTATGGAGACCAGGTATCTGAGATGTAGAGGGATGAAGTGATTTGCCCAAGGCCTCGTGGCAAGTCAGTGGCAGAGAGGGAAATAGAACCCAGGTCCCTTGATCCTCGGGTCTAGTCTACTGTAGAAATGGTGTGCCAGTATAGATATGTCAACAAACCCTCCTAGTGGAAACACAGCTTATACCCTCAAAAAAAGCTTTCATTCCCTGAATGAAATAATCTATCCCAGCAAGAGTATATACTTGCAGGTATAATTTTTTATACAGTAGGGCTTTTGTCAGTATAGAAGTTTAATTTAAAGTCACACCACTAATCAACATTACTATGCCAGAAACAGTTTTCTACTGTAGACCTGGCCTCAGACCAATGCTCAAGTCCGCTAGACCAGTAGAGCAGTTATCTCAAAGTACATGTGATCTACTTTGATTTTTACTATGTTAGGAGGAAAAAAAACACCCTCTTGCACCATTAAGTATGAGAATTCTTCCCTTCAGATTAGAGCAGCTTTTTAGGACTGTTTCAATTATGCTTCTAAATCAACTGCTTCACACATGATGAGACAATCAACTCCTCTGTGAGATTTCCTTTGATTTGCATTTTAATATGCTCATCAACCTAATGGGAACTGGGGAGTGGAGGGAACCACATTCCCAAGAAATAGGACAATAAGAATACTCAGTGTCAAATATAGTGTTCTACTTTCATAATGCAAAAACCTTTAAATACTAGGTTCTCAGTCATCCAGTGAGTAAACATTCATTCCCACAGCCCTTTCCACCCACCTTTAATGTCAATCAAGCACTCAGAGTTTTCCAGCATTGTCACCAAACCAACCAACCCAACAATCAATGGCAGCCTGAAATAGCTACCTTCAGAGCAGAGCATACACTGCTAAGTGAACAGCAATTACAAAGCAATAAGCAAGGTTCATTTCTACTCTTGTTTGGGGGTGGGAAAGCAATTATTTACAAAAAGTACAGGTTGTTCTTAATACTTATTTCATTTTAAATTGCTAACATGGTTCTAATGGAGTTGCCTTAGCTTTTTGGATGCTACTGTCTAATATGTTGAGTGTCAGCTATTTTCCCCTCTCTTTCCTACCAAGACTCTTGTATTCATAGTTCGTTTTTTGTTTTTTTTACACAGTGTTTCTACAAGCCCACTGCTCTAATCTTCAGAGCATTGTGCATAATTCCTTGCTGTGAAACAATCCCTGCTTCTAGGAACTGCGTTAAAAGCTGACTTTCATATTTAAGCTCTACCAAACAAGGGCACTTGGCTAGTGTTCTTCCAAATTTCCCTTTTCTACTGTTGAGCTACCTGAGTCTTTGAATTGAGGTCCAGCTTTTTTCTGCTTGATCCCGCAATGAAACTATAATTCTGTTCTTAAAACAGCATAATCTGTTGCTGGGGAACCTGTGATAAATCCTTGCCATTATATCATTATAATAATACTTTGTACTGTTCAGCTGAAGATCTCAAGTCACTGTATACACACTGATTAACTGAGCCTCACTACATAGGTCACTGTTATCCTAATACCCATTTAACAGGTGAGGAAACCAGCGTTACAGAGAAGTTAAGGGAGTTGCCTGTGTCACATAGTGACACAGTGGCAAAGTCAGGAAGATAACCAAGGGATTCTGACTCCCAGTCTCCTACTTTCATAGAAGATTAGGGTTGGAAGAGACCTCAGGAGGTCATCTAGTCTAACCCCCTGCTCAAAGCAGGACCAACCCCAATTAAAGCATACTTTAAGCACTAGACCAGTCTAATTTCAGAATTATGACTGGCTCTGTGCAGATATTCACAGTAACACTTGTGACATCTTTGCAGAATTTCACTTCAGGAATTATGTTGCCTCAAGCATTACTAACATGCAACTCACTCTGTAAACAAGAAGTTAGGAAGCAAACAATCTTGTGCTGGTGGTAGGGCGAGGGCTTGAAAAGGTGAAATTTCACAAACATTTGTTTGCATCCACCAGCAGAACTAGGAGGATGGCCATCACAGAACATTTCTATTGATGCAACATGAGACAAGAGGAGAAGGGTAGTTTATGTACCCCCCCGCAGGAGAAAAGGGAGGGGGAGACAGAATTTAGCAACCCCTTTGACTCCCCCCCCCCCCACACACACACATACACACTTGACACATTTATGGTGAAAGATGGAAGAGCGGCAAGGAAATGAGCAGCAAGGAGAAAGAGGCTTCCACCACCAAAGCGGATGATGATGGAGGAGATGGTCAGAATGCATTATACGCTGTAAGCAAGACAGCTGGTTGTGTTCTAAACATCAGATTTCAATACTTGCATGCTTTGGTACCACATCCTGGCAGGGTCATCTCAGTCCTTCACCCTTCTCAAGTTCACTGCATCTAGGACTTTTGAGGGTGACCTTAAAAAACATGTTTGTTTACTCTGAATGGGAATTAATGATCTCACAGCGTTTGCCCCTAATGTCCTCAGCCAGAACTTCTCCACCCCTCACTCTTATTTAGTGCACTGTATGCCAGTGTGTTGTTTAAATGCCACTCTCCACCCCAGAGGTGGCCATATTTCTGGCAGTGTAGGCATGACACTGGGACAAAAGTGTCCAAAAAATTATATAAATAAAAATGATTTCCTTTAACAGAGACATAACTAACCAAGCATGAAAGGAGCTTTTAGTAAGCTAAGAACAGAAATGGAGGGCAAGACAGCAGATGGGAAAGTATGGTCTCTCTTCTAGCTCCCTAAGGAATACCACCACCAAGTTCAGAAGCCTTTACACATCTGTTAGCAATGCCCCTGAGGCAGAAAGAGAGTGACTCCAGTATTATTGTACCACTCGGCCTGGAGGAGTGACAGCTGTTTTTAATCTCTCCCACTTACCTACAAGGCTATTCTCACACACTGCCAATGCTATTCCATTGCGGCAATGTTATATCCTTCACAGGCAGGAGATGTACATTGCAATATATGGTGCATGTCCTAGAAAGCATAGCTTGCCTTGGTTCCAATATATTACATGAGGGATAAATAATTCTGTATTATCTCTTCTAATTAACATATTAAAATATTAAACATGTGCCATATATCTGTAGCCAAAACAACATTCCAATTGAAGAGTCATGCTTGGAGAGTTTTCATGGTCAGATTCTATAGTTTGGGATGAAAAAATCAAGCACAATAATTTCCTGTGCTCAGTATGTCCTAAATTCCATTATTATTTTACCTATAATAGGGTTAGTGACAAGCTCTGGTTGTTTAATTCGTAAGCAGAGCACAGCATTAGCCTCCCTGTGCATGCAATGCTAACCTATTGGATTGCTTTTAATCAGAAACAAAGAGAATTAACAAATCAGGTTGTTGACGGCGTTTTCCCTCCCAATGAAGGAAAGCAGTGTACTTTTAAGAACAGGGAGGGGAATATTCAGATCCATAATAGGTTTCCAGAATATTTTCTGCTGATACTTGGCCTATGTGGTCATCTAGGTCCAGATTTTAATGGTATGTAGGCACTTAAAGATGTAATCAGCATCTAAGGGGATTTCTTTTTCAAAACACACCTGACCAGGTTAGGCATCTAACATTTAAATCATTAGGATTTAGACCTCTAAGCCACTTAGGCACTTTTGAAAATCTCACTAAACCCCCTATATGCATCTTTAGGCACCTAAATACCTTTGAAAATCTGGCCCCCTCGCCCAGCAAGGTCTGCTGCTATAAATGGGCATCTTCCTAACCCTAGCCCTGTGCACTCTGGTTAACTCTCAGACCCATGTTACAAAGCAGAAGTGGGAGCAGCATATTCCAGTTAATGCCAATGGGGCTGAGGAAGAGAACAGGATAGTATGGCTATGTTCCCCTGAAACACTTTACCAGGGAATATTTTAAGCTTTGGGGACGGAGAGAGCCAACATGGCTGCACCCCAAAATTGGCAGGATGGTGTTGGTGAACAAGCTAACAGGTCACTCTTCAAACAGTCCTGAGCCTTCCCCAAAAGATCCAAGAAGGGGAGGAAGGATGGTCTAATGGTTAAAGTGCTGAGCTGGAACTCTGGAGAGCTGGGTCCATTTCCCAGCTGTACCCCAGACTCCCCATGTGACCTATGTTAAGTCACTCAGGGCCAGATTTCTGGAAGAGTTCAGTTCCCATTTATGGCCAGATGTTCAGAATTGCTCAACACCCAGAAAAATGGGAGCTGCTGTGCACTTCTGAAAGTCTGGCCATTCATCTCCCCGTGCCCCATCTATAACATGGGTAGAGCAATGCCTCCTTTCTCCCAGCCTTTGCCTGTCCGTGTTGTCTCGTTAGATTGCAAGCTTTTGGGGACACACATGGTGTGCGCACAGCACCTAGCACACTGGGGCCCGATCTTTATGAGGCTTCTAGGTGCTAGCTTAATACAAGGAAGCGAGCAAAACAAACATGTGGTGATGTGCTAGACAGGTTCCCAGCAGTCCCTTGTTAAAGTTCTGCTGCCAAACTGTAGGGAAGGTTGAGATAGTTCCCTATGTCTGGCGGAGTCCTTCCTTTTTGTATGCTGCTAAATTCTCACTAAAACAGGAGGTGTCTGTTGAACATAGGACAGCTGGTGCCAAATGGCAAGTCATTTCTATATATTTTCTGGGGTGTGGGGAGTAAGGGTAAAATGGGAAAAGATATGCCCTTAACAGCCTCCCTGTCCCACTCTGCGTGCACCCTTGGGGCAGCCATACAGAGCTCCTTGCGTCTTGTTTGTCCCTTTTTGCTCCTTATATTCCTTCCCATCCATTTCATCATCTCAGCCTGACTAAAAACACACATCCATCCACCTCCTGAATAACCCAGCGCGTATCCTCTTACCAGTTTTTAAGCACAGCTGCCAGTGTCAGCAATGAGGAGTTCTGCCTAAAAACCGATGACCCCAAATTAAGTTATTCATCATCAGCTTCAATCATTTTTTAAAAAATTATTTACGTCAACCAGAGTCACCCTGCTGGTGAAAGCCAGATGAATGGGGCGGGGGAAGAAAGAATCACATGCCAATCCAATAGCTCCAGTAGCTTAATTGTATTCCCCAGTTTAGGTATGGTAGTGTTGCTCCCTGGGACATCTTATTCTGTAAATTAATGAACAAGTCAATTACTTATAAAGTTTCAGTAAACTACCTAAATTAAATTTGACTTGTATAGCAGAGAAGACTGTCAGATGAAATGATGAGGATTTATGTTAGATACTCACTTGAAAGAGTTCCTAGCCGCATGATCTGTTGATTTTCAGGGAGAGATGTGCCAGGTTGTTCATTACTCTTTTATTAGTATTCCACTCAGCACTCTGGGTTTGCAAGTGATGCAAACATTTTCAGAGCTTGCATTTTTTGAGCAAAAAAACCCAAAATTCTTTTCTAAAAATTTATGAGGCTGAGCATCACATTACTTTTTGAGCCACAATATGTAATGAGTCAACCTTTTAAAGCATTTTTTTAAAAGTATTATGCATTGTATTTCATTTCATCTCCACTTATCACTTAGTTCATGAAATATAATTTTCGAAGCATGCATTTTTTCTCCTTCAGCAAATATTCACCCATTAAAGTGGGTTCCACAGTCTAATTTCTTATCAAATCAGGTATCACTGGAAATACTCAGCACTTTTCCCATCCATAGATCTAAGGCCCCAATCCTGCAATCACTTATGCACATGCTTAACTTTGCATATGAGAATAGATTTAATTAAAATCAATGGGATTGCTAATGTATATAAAGAGAACTAAGGCCCAGATTTTTTAAAGGTATTTAGGTGTTGCCATGCTCAGCATAGCCACACCTGATTTAGGAGCCTATGTCTCATTCTCCAAAGTGATTTAGGTACTTAGGATATTGATTGTTCATTGGATTTAGGCCCCTAAATCCCTAATTCGCTTTTGAAAATGAGACAGGCATTGTGACATTGAGCATCACAACTCCTACATTCCTTTAAAAATCTGGACCTAAGTATAGTGAAGGATAGGGCCTACATGTTTTAACAAAGGAATGTATGTTACAAATGAGGAAACTGAGGCACACAAAGGTTAACATTAGGATTTTCAAAGGATCCTAAAGGATTTAGGTGCATAATTCCCATTGAAATCCCTAGATCCTGATCTCTCTCTTTTATATAGTATACCTATAACAGCTATCATTCTGACTTGATAGCATTTTACCCTCCCTTTGCACTGGTGCAAATACACACACAAAGGTGCAAGGCAATGAGCCCCTGTTATTTTGTTGTTAGGAAAAAGACAGTGGGAGAGATTCTTAGCTGGTGTAAACTGGCAGGGCTAAATTGATCTACATTAATTGAGGATATGACCCATTGCCACTATCGATGCAAGCAAGGGTTTTTCAGCAGGAACTTCAGCGAAAGACACAGACACAGAACTGAAGAGAGGCTCACGGAGAATTGGATATTTGGACATTCTGTGTAGTTACAACAGATGAAGTTGAAACGTTTCTCATACACCCTTTTTTCTTGTTAACAAACGCTTTATTTAAAGTGTGTGTGTGTGTGTGTGTGTGTGTGTGTGTGTGTGTGTCTGAATTTTTTGGTTTACTGGGCAACTTGCCTATCTCTTTCTATACTTGTGAAGAGTCCTTATTCATTATCTGGGCTATTCCGAGAGAGATGCCCTCAATAGAGCCCATCATCAATGCAATAAAAAGGACACTAGATGCCAACAAATTGGATCTAAATTTAATTTCTTACCTAGCCTGCAGTTCATTCAAACATCCAGCCCTTTAGGAAAAGTTACTAAACTTAATCTGACCTTCAGTATCTCAAATTTAATGGAGTGCTCAGTTTAATCTTCATCAGGTTTTGCCATTACCTAATTGCTACTAATGGCATGGGGTAGTGCTAATTAAATACAGCTTCATGTCTTTGAAACACAGAATCAGTGGTTCCATTTTTGACAAATGTTTAAGAAGAAGCCTCTACCAACATCTCAGTTCAAACAGATGTCTGCCTTGCAGGCAAAACATGGATCTTAGACTGAGTTTTAGACTTTGAGCTTTTTTTTTTTTTTTTAAAGCAGATCACCCCCACATTTTGTGGGGAATTAGATCAGTCTGTCCTAGGGTTTACTCATAATGCCAGTTCATCCACTGCTGCCCTGTAACACTTTACCCTGACAACCTGCTCAACCCCTGGTATCAGAACACAACCAAATGTGCCGTATTTGTCACCAATCTGGTACTATTCACACAATCCTTTTGAAAGTTGAAGGGGACACTCATTAACCTGTAGTTGTTCATTCCATATAGCGCTTGAGGCATTTATACCTACGTGTTTCCTGTTCAATACTTTTTAAACTGCTATAAATCTTTTGACATTTACCCTGACCATGAGATCTCTAGGGATGTTTGACTATTTATTTAAAATATTGATTGCAGTCACTGAATTATTTATAACTCTTTTTGAGAATTACCACCACAGAGATGATAATGCATTAAGTTAGGCTCAGCTCCCTTTATTTCCATATCCAGGTCTACAGCTCCACTGATAACTTAACAGAGCACAGGGATTTGTTGTTGTTGTTGTTGTTATTCAAGAAGAAGAATGAGACCTGCAGGAACAAGGTGTCCTTTAACTCCATGCCGCACAGTCACAGCCAGATGAATTGGCTTCTTGCGGACTGTTAGCATTAATTGTGTATGGGTTTCATTTACGGGAAGACCACAAAACAGCTATTATTTTACCTGGCTGCTCCTTGCTAAAGGAATTTCACAAAAACTGATTAAAAGGGTGGGGGAAAGGGAGAATTTGTTCTTTAGGGTACGTCTATACTTACCTCTGGGTTCGGCGGTAAGCAATCGATCTTCTGGGATCGATTTATCGCGTCTTGTCTAGACGCGATAAATCGATCCCGCAAGTGCTCGCCGTCGACACCGGTACTCCTGCTCCGCGAAAGGAGTATACGGAGTCGACGGGGGAGCCTGCCTGCCGCGTGTGGACCCGCGGTAAGTACCTTGTAGTTCGAACTAAGATACTTCGGCTTCAGCTACGTTATTCACGTAGCTGAAGTTGCGTATCTTAGTTCGAACTGGGGGGTTAGTGTGGACCAGCCCTTAGTCTTGGTACTGCTGTCTCACCTCATATTTCTGAGAATGTGTTCAGCCAATCCTTATTTTTACCTTCACAGTGTAAGTGTATTAGTGATTAGTTCCACAGAAAATTCTATCCTCTTCAAAAGCTATGGCGGTTTCAAATGATTTTGAAATACAAGATTGGAAAATGGGTGCCATTTTTTTCTGCAGGGAAGGGGAGTAGAGTGACCAGACAGCAAGCGTGAAAAATCGGGACAGGAGGTGGGGGGTAATAGGAACCTATATAAGAAAAAGCCCCAAATATCGGGACTGTCCCTATAAAATCAGGACATCTGGTCACCCTAGAGGGGAGAGAATAAGTGTGTGTATGAAATGTAACGTTTGAATCAATACAGTAAATCAACTTCTCCTTCCATTCCCCATACCAGACATTGGCAAAATGCCCATCTGTACATACAGAGTGCAGCCATGCTTCTTGGAGATGCTCCCTGGATAGCCTTGGGAGAACAGAATCCCAACTATTTAACATTTCCATATCCACACAGATATTAAGAGTTATGTATACAAATTCAGCTACCCTAGAGAGCAGCCTTCTACACAGAAGCCTGGAAACCATGTGAGAAAGGCTAGGATTCTCATATCTACTATCATTATCTATTATTTAGGAGTGCTTTCTGTCAGTGCTAGAGACCCCCTAACAGGAACCACGGTTGGTCCTTGACCAGCGGGCACTGTCTTTAGTGAAAAGGACAGAGCACAGTTCCATCTTGGCTCTTTCAGCTTTTAATTGTGTGGTAGCATGCCAGTGATTAGCCCAAAAATGAAAATTCATTAGCGTTGTAATTAAGTTAATCTAACTCATTTCTTCATATCTCTGAATGCTTTTCAAAAAGCTCCAGCAATAACAGCTTAATTTTTAGACTATAAAATCTTTGCAGGTAGTTAAGACCTTAATAGTGTCTGATTAAAAACCAACAGCAGTATTTAATTATATAAGAATTAGCTGCTGAGTATGCTCTCCTCATGACTTCTTTAGTGCACTCCTTCTGGTCTCTGTCTAATGGCTGGATCCCCAGAGGAATGCCTATCTCCAGGGTCAATAGGCCCTTGACTAACTTGTTGTACTTGAGTGTCTGCTTTTCGGCTATTGTTTTGTCTGCAGTAGGTCTCCCCACATTGATAACAGGGTTTTGGTCCTTTGTCCCATCAGTGCCCACACTGGACAGTTATGGCACCCCTGGGATGGGATCTGAACCAGAAGAACCTGCCTTGTGTAACAGTCTCTTAGTCCTTTTCACAGCTGATTCCACCTTATCATTACTCTATATGTATACTAGGGAAGAGGTGTGGTGGTCAAATTCCCATTTGTATGCAAAATCCTTGAATTCTTCCACGGCAAATTGGGGTCCGTTGTCAGTGAATATCATGTCTAGAATGCCATATCTCACAAACTAGGTCTTCGGTTTGCCAATCACTGACTTGCTTCTTCTATTAGGCAGGCATCAACCTCCCAAAAGTTTGAATAGTAGTCCACTGAAATAAAGTACTGATTTTCTCTGAAGGTAAAAATAAGTCCACCCCCACTTTCTCCCATGGACGGGCAGGCAGCTCATGTGGTAACAGAGTCTTTGTGCTGGCAGTTACCACATGACTGGAAGATGTAACACCTCTCCATCAAGGAACAGAGTTGTGTATGCATTCTTGGCCAATAAACATACTCTTGAGCCCGTCTAAGATACTGTCAATGTCCAGGTGTAAGATGTATTTTTGCTTGACTTTTGTCTTCTGGACACCCTGCTACTGTTGTTCTCTTAACTTCCTGTACTTGGATGCCCTTTTCCATAACCTCTTTGGTTTCCAACAGCTTTGCTGATGAAACTGAGAGACGGAATCCATGAACATGCTGTACTATGTCCTGATCCCCTTCCCGCAACTCACTAACGCTTGGTTTATACATATATCTCCTGCTTAGGGTGTCAGCAAACAACAGTAATCGTCCTGGACAATACATGACTATCTGACCTCTGCCTGGTTGCGCTGTAGGTGCATCAACAGGTGCTGCAATCTCCTTGGAGCACTAAGAAGGAGCTTTGCCATGACTGTCTCTAGGGGTTTGTGGTCTGATTGAGTTATTACTGTATGGCCATAGGCGTGCTGATGGAATTGTTCCATTCCCAATACCACAAGCCAGAAGCTCTTTTTTTTAATTTGGGCGTAACCCTACTCAATCTAACAGGGCTCTGCTGGGATAAACAACCAGCTGATCCTGCAAAAGAGCTACACCCACTCCTCTCTCTGATACATCACGCAGGCATGTTAATGGCTCTCCTGGCTGGTGGTATTTCAGGACAGGGCATCCATTATCACTTGTTTCAGCATGTCAAATGTTTGCTGTTGTGGACCTTCCCAGTCCCACTTCACATCCTGCCTTCTGAGCTGATCTATGGGTTTCACTACTGCAACCAGGTGTGGACAGAACTTGGACAAAAAATTTACCATTCCTATGAAGTGCTGTACCACTTTCACATCTCACTGCCTTGATCTTGTTGGGATCCGCTTCTGCTGAGAGTAGGTGTCTAGTATATGTCACTTCACACTGTTTAAGTCACCTTTTCTTCTGGACTCTGTTTTGTGTTCTTGTCCCTGCATTTCTGTAGAAAAGCTTGTAGTTTTCTGTCATGTATAGTTCAGATTATGTATTCATTGCTCCCTTCACCTACAATGAGGATATCAGCTTCAATTATATTCATCCAAGGCAGCCCTTCTTGCATTTGAGAGAACCTTCTCTGGAACACCTCCAATGCTGGGCTTATGCTCATCGGCATGCACAGCCATCTGTAGTGACCAAATTGTGTTGCAAAGGTTGTCAGCATGCTGGACTCTTTATCCAGGCTTATGTGCCAAAACTGTTCCTTACATCACAGACTGTAAAGATTCTGGCTTTGGAAAGTTCTGGCAAGGTGTCCTTAATTGTGAGCAGTGAATAGTGGCTTCTTTTCAATGCCCAGTTCAGTGGTTTTCGGTCTATGGCCTTTGAAAACATCCTCACAGGTTTCTGAAATTGTCTCCACTGGCCCCATTTGCTTCTTGCACTGCAGCTATAAAATTCCAACACTGCATTCTGATCAGATCCATGGCTTGTCTGGCTTTACTCCCCAAGAGGGATTCATGGTACTGACCATCCAGTACCAACTGAAGTTTGTGGTAATGTTTTATTTCTCTGGCTAGTTACCATGAGGTCACATTTTCCTATGGGCTGCATTATGCTCTCATTGTAATTATTAGATTGCACCTACTCTTTATAATGGGTGTGTTTGAGTCCAATTCACCCAGGGAATCTCAGCGCAGGAGGACCACTATCCAGCTGAAATCACACAGGACGATTCCCTATTAACCTCTGTGCATGAAACAGTGTTCATATTTTCCCTTGGTAGTTTGTTCTAGCTTAGTTTAGACATATACAAACACTCTTGAGAAGGGCTGTGATATAGAAAAGCTAATTAGCATATCACTTTCACAGCTCAGACAGCCCTCTGTTCTACTTCACCAGACTGATTCTCTCTTTGCGACTGTGCTTTAACTTCTTCCCAAACACACACAACTTTTCTGGTGGAGTGCACACCCATACTATCACTGAAAGTCAGTCACAGACACCAAGCCATTTGAATGGGCTTCATCCAAAACTACATTGAAGGCTGCCATATCTATGCTTGCTTTGGTACAAAAAAGAAAAGCCAGTTATATTCAACAGCCCTATCTTGAGCACAAAGACCCTGATCGTTAGTGGCACTTATTGCTTATGTCTTAGTACATATTGTTGCCCCATCGTCCAATACTATTTTTGTGTTCTGACACAAGCATTGCCCCTCTGCTGAGTGGTAGCACATGTCCAGGGCCTTGCAGGTTGCTTTCCAGTGGAAGAGAAGTCAGAGATACTTAGAATATACCCAGACTCAGTCTAATTTGTTTCATTTATACATATATTCTAATCCAGCAACAGAAGTGGTCAAACAGCATGCAGGGCAATTCCTTCTTCCAGGAATCTCAGCCCAGTGCTCAGTTCCCAGAGAGCAATTCTGCCTAAAAAATTGACTCTAATCAGAAACTAAGGCTGACAGTAGACTCTCTTACTGCTCATCCAACTCCCTCTCCAAGGACAACCACCTCTACATACGTAGCTAACACTATACCACATGTCTTTCCAAGACTTAACACTTACACACAAAGAAAAACAAAACACTTTAAGCTATGTGTGACAGCGCCACTTGGAAATGACTGTCATAATAAATCAACCAGTGCAGCACAGTCATGATCTTCATTTATACAGCATCTTTCATTCAAAATGATCCCAAAACACTTTACAAACTACATACAGGCATCACGTCATCCACTGCTGATTTGCACAGGGATGGAATATGACTCGTAATTAACAGTGCAGACTAACATCACACAACCATTTTATGGCAAAGCTATATTCCACTTGAAACTGCAGGGGGAAATTAGATATTCAGATTTTAGTTACCAAGGTTGGATCTGGTACGAACACAAGGCTGAGCAGCCTACTCATGACTTTTTATTGACCACAGATGCACAGGAATTGAGATGAAAGTTTCATCTCAACTACAGTATTGTCAGCAACATAGCATATATTACTGATCCATTAGCTCAAAACTGGGGGATGAGTAACACCTACTGAATCACTAGTATTCTGTTTCTTAGAAGTCTTCTCATTAGTCATTGGCCTTTCTTATGGAATTTCATAGAATCCCATTGCAAACTGTTATTGCTGTAGATTATGCAAAGTATTCATTGCAAAGTAGCTTGGCCACTATTTAAGAGAGAAAAAAAGTGTGTGACACTTTCACGATACGTTTGTGGAGAAGTCATTCACAGTAAAGATGTTCTCCATTATGGCATTTACTCTTTTCTTAATTAGCCCAGTTGTGTTTAGAAATGGCAGCTCTCACAGTATGTAAAATCCAGTTACTATTCTGTAACCATAAAACAGTGGGCGCTGATGACCCTTCTAATTTTTTGCTTCTTCTATTTGCATATCTTTCAATACAGGATTAAATGAACTGGAGTAACTAGGCATAGATTCATAGATTCTAGGACTGGAAGGGACCTCGAGAGTCATCGAGTCCAGTCTCCTGCCCTCATGGCAGGACCAAATACTGTCTAGACCATCCCTGATAGACATTTATCTAACCTACTCTTAAATATCTCCAGAGATGGAGATTCCACAACCTCTCTAGGCAATTTATTCCAGTGTTTAACCACCCTGACAGTTAGGAACTTTTTCCTAATGTCCAACCTAAACCTCCCTTGCTGCAGTTTAAGCCCATTGCTTCTTGTTCTATCCTTAGAGACTAAGGTGAACAAGTTTTCTCCCTCCTCCTTATGACACCCTTTTAGATACCTGAAAACTGCTATCATGTCCCCTCTCAGTCTTCTCTTTTTCAGACTAAACAAACCCAATTCTTTCAGCCTTCCTTCATAGGTCATGTTCTCAAGACCTTTAATCATTCTTGTTGCTCTTCTCTGGACCCTCTCCAATTTCTCCACATCTTTCTTGAAATGCGGTGCCCAGAACTGGATACAATACTCCAGTTGAGGCCTAACCAGCGCAGAGTAGAGCGGAAGAATGACTTCTCGTGTCTTGCTCACAACACACCTGTTAATACATCCCAGAATCACGTTTGCTTTTTTTGCAACAGCATCACACTGTTGACTCATATTTAGCTTGTGGTCCACTATAACCCCTAGATCCCTTTCTGCCGTACTCCTTCCTAGAAAGTCTCTTTCCATTCTGTATGTGTGAAACTGATTTTTCCTTCCTAAGTGGAGCACTTTGCATTTGTCTTTATTAAACTTCATCCTGTTTACCTCAGACCATTTCTCCAATTTGTCCAGATCATTTTGAATTATGACCCTGTCCTCCAAAGCAGTTGCAATCCCTCCCAGTTTGGTATCATCCGCAAACTTAATAAGCGTACTTTCTATGCCAATATCTAAGTCGTTAATGAAGATATTGAACAGAGCCGGTCCCAAAACAGATCCCTGCGGAACCCCACTTGTTATACCTTTCCAGCAGGATTGGGAACCATTAATAACAACTCTCTGAGTACGGTTATCCAGCCAGTTATGCACCCACCTTATAGTAGCTTCATCTAAATTGTATTTGCCTAGTTTATTGATAAGAATATCATGCAAGACCGTATCAAATGCCTTACTAAAGTCTAGGTATACCACATCCACCGCTTCTCCCTTATCCACAAGACTCGTTATCCTATCAAAGAAAGCTATCAGATTGGTTTGACACGATTTGTTCTTTACAAATCCATGCTGGCTATTCCCTATCACCTTACCACCTTCCAAGTGTTTGCAGATGATTTCCTTAATTACTTGCTCCATTATCTTCCCTGGCACAGAAGTTAAACTAACTGGTCTGTAGTTTCCTGGGTTGTTTTTATTTCCCTTTTTATAGATGGGCACTATATTTGCCCTTTTCCAGTCTTCTGGAATCTCTCCCATCTCCCATGATTTTCCAAAGATAATAGCTAGAGGCTCAGATACCTCCTCTATTAGCTCCTTGAGTATTCTAGGATGCATTTCATCAGGCCCTGGTGACTTGCAGGCATCTAACTTTTCTAAGTGATTTTTAACTTGTTCTTTTTTTATTTTATCTGCTAAACTACCCCCTTCCCATTAGCATTCACTATGTTAGGCATTCCTTCAGACTTCTTGGTGAAGACCGAAACAAAGTAGTCATTAAGCATCTCTGCCATTTCCAAGTTTCCTGTTACTGTTTCTCCCTCTTCTCTGAGCAGTGGGCCTACCCTGTCTTTGGTCTTCTTCTTGCTTCTAATGTATTGATAAAAAGATATCTTGTTTCCCTTTATTCCCGTAGCTAGTTTGAGCTCATTTTGTGCCTTTGCCTTTCTAATCTTGCCCCTGCATTCCTGTGTTGTTTGCCTATATTCATCCTTTGTAATCTGTCCTAGTTTCCATTTTTTATGAGTCCTTTTTAGTTTTTAGATCATGCAAGATCTCGTGGTTAAGCCAAGGTGGTCTTTTGCCACATTTTCTATCTTTCCTAACCAGCGGAATAGCTTGCTTTTGGGCTCTTAATAGTGTCCCTTTGAAAAACTGCCAACTCTCCTCAGTTGTTTTTCCCCTCAGTCTTGATTCCCATGGGACCTTACCTATCAGCTCTCTGAGCTTACCAAAATCCGCCTTCCTGAAATCCATTGTCTCTATTTTGCTGTACTCCCTTCTACCCTTCCTTAGAATTGCAAACTCTATGATTTCATGATCACTTTCACCCAAGCTGCATTCTACTTTCAAATTCTCAACGAGTTCCTCCCTATTTGTTAAAATCAAGTCTAGAACAGCTTCCCCCCTAGTAGCTTTTTCAACCTTCTGAAATTAAAAGGTGTCTGCAATGCAGTCCAAGAACTTATTGGATAGTCTGTGCCCCGCTGCGTTATTTTCCCAACATATATCTGGATAGTTGAAGTCCCCCATCACCACCAAATCTTGGGCTTTGGATGATTTTGTTAGTTGTTTAAAAAAAGCCTCATCCACCTCTTCCACCTGGTTAGGTGGCCTGTAGTAGACTCCTAGCACGACATCACCCTTGTTTTTTACCCCTTTTAGCCTAACCCAGAGACTCTCAACACTTCCATCTCCTATGTCCATCTCCACCTCAGTCCAAGTGTGTACATTTTTAATATATAAAGCAACACCTCCTCCCTTTTTCCCCTGTCTATCCTTCCTGAGCAAGCTGTACCCATCCACACCAACATTCCAATCATGTGTATTATCCCACCAAGTTTCAGTGATGCCAACAATGTCATAGTTGTATTTATTTATTAGCACTTCCAGTTCTTCCTGCTTATTACCCATACTTCTCGCATTTGTATATAGGCATCTAAGATACTGGTTCGATCTTGCCTCCCAGTTTTGCCCTGACCCTCCTTTCTCTCTGCCATTATAGCCCACACTCCCTCTTGTTTCCGATCCATCTCCCAGGTCTCCATGTTCCCCACTTACCTGTGGGCTTTGCTCACCTGTCCCCGTCGAACCTAGTTTAAAGCCCTCCTCACTAGGTTAGCCAGTCTGTGTCCAAATAGGGTCTTTCCCCTCCTCGAAAGGTGAACGCCATCGCTGCCAAGCAGTCCTTCCTCGAATAGCATCCCTCCCGTGGTCGAGGAAGCCAAAGCCCTCCTGGCGACACCATCTTTGCAGCCAGGCATTCACCTCCATGATGCATCTGTCTCTGCCCGGGCCCCTACCTTTGACAGGAAGAATCGAAGAGAATACCACCTGCGCTCCAAACTCCTTCACCTGTACTCCCAGAGCCCTGTAGTCACTCTTGATCGGCTCAGTGTCACACCTCGCAGTATCATTTGTGCCCACATGGATGAGTAGCATGGGGTAGTAGTCAGAGGGCTGGATAATCCTCGACAATGCCTCCGTAACGTCTCGGATACAGGCTCCCAGCAGGCAGCATACCTCCCAAGATGAAATGTCAGGGCGACAGATGGGCGCCTCCATCCCACTCAGCAGAGAGTCTCCGACCACCACTACCCTACATTTCCTATTCGCAGTGGTGGCAGCAGACCTCCTAGCCTTAGAGGTATGAGGCTTCTTCTCCTTTACTGCAGGGGGGGATTCCTTCTCTCCTGTATCAAGAAGAGCATAACGATTACCTATTACCACGGCGGGAGGGTTCGGAGCAGGGGTGGAGCACTGCCTGCTGCCAGAAGTAACCAGCTGCCAGTGTCCACCCTGAGCCATCTCCTCCTCCACCAGTGGTGTATCAGCAGTCCTGTGTACTGGGACCGCTACCTCAGCTGTCTCCACATGGACACTGTCCAGTAATTGCTCGTGGATTCGGATGCTCCTCAACCTAGCCACCTCCTCCTGTAGCTCTCCCACCTGCTGCCTGAGAGATTCCACCAGCAGGCACCTTTCACATTGGATGGTCCCCCCAGCCTGGATATCAGTAAGTGGAAATTGCAATTTACAGTCTGCAAAACCACACCAGGATCTGGGTAGAAGCATCCATGCTCAGGCGCTCTGTCTGGCTACAGGCACAGGTGGAGGAGACAGAAGCAGTGCTGGCACAGGTGTTGCGGGTCTTCCTAACCATCGTAAGCCTCCCTCTGTCAAACTCCCTCTCAAACTCCCCTGTCTGCAGCCCCCTGTCCGCTGAAAGGGTTGTTTAAGCAAGAAGTTTTGAATGTAGTTGGTTTATAGGTTTTAAGGGGAATAAAGGGAAAACAGAACTGGCAAGGGACCCTTGAACAGAAGGGTTCAGGAGATAGCAGCCACTTTAAGGAGCATCCCTTCCCCCTTTCTCTGTCTCACTAGTAGAAAAACTGAAATCTCATTTCAGACATTAAGGTAGCCTAGAATTGCTGAGCCTGTTCACTGCCAAAGTGGAAGAAACAAGGTCAGTTTATAAAATCTTAAGGATGACTGATTTGCCTTATGTTACCAAAAAGACAGCTGTAAATCATGCCAGCATTTCAGGTCAAATGCTGAACTGCGGTAACTTCCACAGAGACAAGATGAATGAGAACTGTCACTGTGTGAATAAAGAAGACTCACCACATATCTTGCAAGCTAAAACTTGGGTTCTTCTTATCCTCTGTAGAGCTTCCAACCAATCACACTAAGCTTGTCGTAAATGATTGTTTCCTCTGGTGTTTCAAAGGCTATGTCAACTATCAGCCAAAGATGAAATATTACCCGCTTTACTGTCAACAGGTACCCTTCAAAACCAAGCCTGTTTCCTCCACTGCCTCCCACCTTGCAAAGTCATTTGTGCCTGTGCAAAGTGGGTATTAAACTCTACCATTCGGACTTGGCAGTTTTTACCCCCTGTTTTGCACACGTCTAAGCAACTATACAAAGTGTGAGGCAGTGGAGAATCAGGACCTATATTCTCTCATCACATTGAAGTAGTGAACTAACTCACTCATTGATTCTCTGACATCATCTTCAAAGTACCACGTTAGTGGCAGATTTTCCAAATAGGACATTGACACCTGCATGAGGTGACCTCTCAAGGTCTTTTCCAGCCCTACATTTATATGATTAGTAATTTAGGAGGTAGATCACGTAAAGCAAAATACCTGTCATACAAGCAGTCTCCCAAACAACCCTGTTTATGCAAGTGCCCAAAGAGAGCACACAAACTAGAACAGAGTACACACAGTTTATGAAAACACAACTGTGAAATGTAAGTTAGGTACCAGATAGTATGGTAAGAAACACTGTATTAGTGCATAAATCAGCATAGAAAAGGCTTCTAACTTTCCTACTGTCCACTACTGTTTTCTAAAGAGATGGGAGTCAGGACAACCTGTCCTTTTCAAGCTCATAGTCACTAATGGAACAACAGAAAGTTCCAGCATGACTGAACTGAAAATACACCTGATTGAATCCAGGTGTTGGAGAACCATGCTGAACATAACAAGTTGGTCAGATTTGTTGTCTATAATAACTGTGTATTTCTATAAAAAAAAGTAGAGATCCTCATCTTTGACACAACAGTAAATTAGAAACTGAACAAACAGAACTGAAGAGGTAAAACATTCTGGGTACCTAAAAGGAAGTCAAATCAGGTTTATTTGGGCTTCTACTGAAGGGGAAATTGTTGTTAAAGACAATGGCATTTGTAAAATGGCTGGGTTTTGAATAGCCTGTCGAGTGCTGGCATACGTAATGTGAAAAAAATGCATTCACAGAATAAGTACTTTAGTGAGAATTCCCTTGTTAACATTCAGCAAAGGTGTGCTGATACGGTAAGGCAGGATTAATAGTTGGAGCAAAATCTTTCAGAGGAATAGTTTATTAAACCAAAACTGCAGTTTTGGTCACACCAAAGCTATTTGTGAATTTGACGCCGTTAGCGCCGGACATTTACAAAACTGCCTCAGGAGGAGGTGGTGGTTGCACTGACCCTGTTTTTACCCTTTATAACCTTTAGACACTGGTTAGGGCACTTCCCTGGAACATGGTACATCCAGGTTCAAATCCCCACTTTTGAACATACTCAAAATAGAACAGGAGTACTTTTGGCACCTTAAAGACTAACAAATTTATTTGAGCATAAGCTTTCGTGGGCTACAGCCCACTTCTTCGGATGTAGCCCACAAAAGCTTATGCTCAAATAAATTTGTTAGTCTCTAAGGTGCCACAATACTCCTGTTCTTTTTGCGGATACAGACTAACACGGCTGCTATTCTGAAACCTCCAACAGATAAGCGCTTTGCAATCTATTGCAAGATTTATCCTGTGGCAACGAATCAGTCACATCTGAATTACGAAGTTTCAAAAATATCAGTCTTTACAGCTGCACAACAGCAATTTCAATAACCTAGAAGGACACATCAAGGTCTGTAATGCACCAGCAAGGAAGGAACATTTTTATAAAGCTCATTTTTTCCCCTCCCAGCAGCAGTCTGTTTGTATATCAAGACCACCAATGAAAGTGATAATGGCATACTTTTCATTGACAATGTTTTAGCCATCTTAAAAAAAAATGATGCAAGTTAGTTTACTCTTAAAGCTATAAATCTAGTTTATCATAAATATTGACGCCCTAAGGGGACACATTGTTTTGATTTCATTCTGTGGAGGCCCTGAACAGCGACAGAGACCATGGGGATGATTCTGAAGGTGGTTTAAGCAGCTGGCACATCTCAGCTAGTGGCGCAAGCTCCAAAGGGGACTCCCAACTCACAGACTTACCAGCTGGAGAGATCAAAGCACCATACAGCTGAAATGAGGTCTGATCCTGCAAAGTGCCAAGCGTCAAGTCAGTGGGGCATGAGGCCAGTCAGTGTTCAGCAGTACGTGCGCAGCATCTTACAGGATCAGGCCCCATGGAGCGCTCCCTCGCTACTGCCAGCCCATGATCAAAAGAGTGGCTTAGATATTGGCTCTGGTGAGGGGGCTGCTCCTGCCCCCGCCAGGCTGGATTCTGATGATGGCAAGTTCATGGCAAGTTAACAGCTGTGCCCATCCCACAGCTGATGCAGCCCCTGATGACCTGGGCTGCACCAAATTAAATCTGAATTTCTGTCTTTCAGCAGAGGTTTCCTCTGAAAGGATGTGACTTTTACAGGGAAGAAATAAAGCTGGAGGATATTATTGACACAACCATCCTCCTCCCCACCACAAGGCCCCATTTGCGGGCCACTTTCCTTATCACATTCAAATCCTTCCTGAAAACTCACTTCTGCTGCTTCTTGCCTACCAGAAGGAGGGAATGGGAGCAGGAAGACTAGCGAAAGAGTAATAAAATAAGAGAACTGACAAGATGCATCCATGCCACGCTGAGCAATTTTGTTACATTAGTGTCCTTCCTCTAATTCACATTCATCTGGTTACCCCATCCCCCATTTTATCTCACTTGTGGCACTGTCATATTTAGATTGTATGCACCTAGAGACAGGGACCATGAATAACATTTTCTAAGGAGCCTATCACCTAGGTGACTAACTCCCATTTTCAAATGTCACTTCCACTGAAACATCAGCTCCTAAATCACTTTTGAAAATAAGACTTAAGTGCATTTGAAAATTTTACCCTATGTCTTCTTATATTCTGAGGTGCAGAGCATATCATCAGGTGCTTGAAAGCAATAATTAGGATGTAAGAACTTACAAGCAGCCGTACATTTTTACTCTGACCTTCCTATTAGAATTAATTGTAAGCATCACAACACAGTCTTTGAGAAGTCCCACAGAGAAAATCAACTCTATAATTAATTGTGGCATTTGACAAAAGAAAATAATGTACATTTCTGTTAATTGAACTCAGTGCAAAGAGAATTGATTTTTGATGGTATTTGATGTAAACACACTTCATTATCTTAATTAATCTTGCTTCTTTCCCCAGAACACATATCAACAAATAAGCTGTTTTTATCTTCACTGCCTCAAATATGACAGGAGAGTTTAAGTGTTTTGATCAGAGATGCACTGCATCTAAGGCCCATCAGCACTACAGATGTCACCCCGTGACCATGTCCCTTGACAACACTTGCATCCCCGGCACAGTTTAAGTGTGTAGTGTAAATGGGTCTTGAAACTATATTCCATAAGTAACACCTTTGGCATATGCCTCCTATCAGCACACTGACTCTTGGCAATTGGCAGCCGAGATGATTACAGGATTGTGTCCCCCCATGCCCAAACTCAGTCCCTTCTGAATGGGCCCTCACAATTTTCTGCAGCAGTGTTTCTAGAACCTTCTGCAGCCCCTCTCCATCTGCCTTGCTACAGCAGAAGAAATGTCTCTACCTCCCCACCATGATCTCTGTGAGGTTCTTAAAAAATGAAACAGATATCAGATGTAAATAGGATTGTGCCTATGAAATCCTCTCGCCAGCACACTGGCTCTCTTCTCTTGGCTGTCAAACTACATTTTCGTTTTAAAGATTAAAACATTTAAACTCAGTTCCTATAGTTGTGGGACTTTACCTGCTGTATCTACTGTTCAGGACTTTACCTGCCTCTCATTTACACACAGACCCAGATTATAAAACATATGCAAACATTGCTCCCCTAAGCATTACAAGGGTTAAGTGATTTAGATAGCTGCGACCCATTTTCAAAAGTGACTTAGAAGCCTACATCTCATTGAAAGGCTCCTTAGTTACTTTTGAAAATGGGACTTAAGCCTGAATGGAGCAACGCCTCCATACCCTTGAAAATCTGGCCCTTCTCCTGCTCCATCGCTGCGCGGCATAGAGATGAGCAAGAGAGCATTAGTCACACATGCAGTGAGGTCCACGCAGTGCGGTGAGGCAGTGACATGGCCTGCCACCCCACAACCCATCAATCCTTCCGCACTTCTCAGCATGCAATGCTCCCTCCTCCCCATCTTCTCTCAGAATAGCCCTACCTGGAAGCTGTTCCCAGCGGCGGCGGCAGACAGGTTGTCCTGCAGCCTCTAGCCCTTTGGCAGTCGCTTAGCTGAGGAGCAGGATCCCCCTGGTGTTGGTGGCTGAGAACTGGACCACTCCTCATTCTTGAGGTGAGAGAGTTGCCCTGGCTAGTGGTGTATGTGTGAGGGGAAGCCCAGGGAGTTAACGAGGTTCCAAGCACCCTCAGCATCTCTCTGATTCTAAACAAACAAGTGGGGGAGGGGGACAGATGGTAGCGCTCCCATTCAGGGCAGCAGCTTGGCCCCGACCTCCTCCTCAGGGGAATGGCCAGCATGGGGGAGGGGCAAGACTATATGACACATTCCCCCTCTTCCAATGTAGGTGTAGGGAAGGCTGGGAGAGAGTGGCCCCTTGCAGCAGCCGCTGTAGCATTAGCATGCTTGCCTACAACACACTTGCAGGCTCAGCCTGAGTCTCACAGGCTGTGTCGACACTGCAATTAGACACCCAGGGCTGACCCATACTAGCTGACTCAAGCGAAGGGGATGTTTAATTGCAGTGTAGACATTGGGGCTCAGGCTGCAGCCTGAGTTCTGGGACCCTCCCATCTCACAGGGTCCTAGCACCCAAATGTTTAAACTGCAAATAAATAGTCCCTTAGCCCAAGCCTGAGTCAGCTGGCACTGGCCAGCCACGGGTTTTTATACCCAGTGAGGACTGAAAATTTTATCCTGCAGAACCAGCTTTAGCATTTTCAGGTGGGCCTGCTAATCTTTTTTGCCACCATCCCTCTCCCCTCCACTCCAATTTAATGGCCACACCTGCTGTTCCCTCCAGCCATTCCGAATACACAGGTGTTGGTGGAGATAGCCACATCAAATGTATTGTATTATCACGGGCTCTTACATCTTGCTGATTTACAGAGAAAGGTTCAATGTAATCCTTCATACCAACGTGTTCTTCACTCCTAAGAATTTGTTTTCTTTTTAATATGGAAGGGAATGTCATTTGGCGCTTAGAGCGGACGACTGGAAGTCAGGACACCTGGGTTCTGTTTCAGGCTCTGGTACTTATTCACTGTGTGACCCTGGGCAATTACTTAACCTCTCCATCTGGGTTTACTCATCTGTAACTTACCTCACAAACCTTTTCAGTTTAAAATGAATAAATATTAGCATACTACATTATGTGTCAGTGAAGGCCCCCTGACCCAAAAAATAAAATTGAGAATGTGAACTTGAGGCCCCTTTTAACTCAACCTAATTAACACCTTTACTTGAAAATCCTTAGAAAATTCAAGCTTTACTTGTAGATTTTGTGCTGCAATTCTAGCGTAAACGCACAGTGTTTTTTATACAGAAACAGAGGTGGAACTTCTGCTTTAAGTGCAAAGGAGAATCCAACCCTAAGTGTGGTGCCCTTATTAACCTTTCAAAAGGTATTGCGTGCATTGAAATGCTTTGATGAAAGATGTTATTTGCATATTGTTCACTGTGTTAATGTCAAAAAAAGTAACATTCCAGCTTCATTCCTTCTTCCACATATATTGTTCTTTCTCATCAAGCATGTTCTGAAAGCAGAGCTCTCTGTACATACCACTACATCATACTGTAGTCCCCCTATTGTGAAGCTATTTATTGTAACACATTAGTCTTCCCCTATTATCTTTGCACATTAATATTGATGTGAATGGGGGTGAAAACAATGGTAATGTGACATGTATTCACTGTCTGCTAGATTCCACATTCCCAGCCACATCTTTTAGTGGCAGCCGAGCAAATGTCACATTAATACAGAAAGTTGAAAATGTTGATGACAGTAGAAAAAATGAGATTGAGATACATAGGCCCCTAAAGTACAGATAAAACCAGATTCAATTAGTTTTATTTTTCTTAAGCAATATTTAAAGTAGCAGATATTTCGAGCTGTCCACTAATTCGGAATAAAATTTGCTTCCAGTAATTTGCCTTAATCAGCCAACACTCACTCTGCACTTTTATGATTTTGCCCTTTGAGAAACTGCACAGAGTGCCATTGACAGTAGCAATTCCATCGTGAAGTTAGATTGAGGCTATTTATTTACAGTAATTTTCCACCCAATCTCCATTTGATTTTATAACTGTTACTGTTTCATTCTTTCCCCCATTTGAAAAACTAAGTTGTAACAAATAAGCCATATCACACTGCACTGTTGAATGAGCCGATGTTTAGAAGATTAAAAGTCTTGAAAGCTGCAGTAGTAGAATTTTAAAGTTAATGGGAATTATGCTTGAACAAGGGCATACAATACAAATCTTGGTATGGTTAAATCCCAATACACACTTGGGATGGTTAAAATCTTATTTGTAGTTCAATGGGGTTTGGTTATATTTTCCTATTGCAGTGGTTCCCAATAGGAGCTGCTGGAAGCGGCGGCCAGTACGTCCCTCGGCCCGCCCCACTTCCAGCAGCTCCCATTGGCCTGGAGCAGCGAACCGTGGCCACTGGGAGCCGCGATCGGCTCAACCTGTGGACATGGCAGGTAAACAAACTGGCCCGGCCCTCCAGGGGCTTTCCCTGCACAAGCGGCAGAACAAGTTTGGGAACCACTGTTCTATTGATTATTATAGGCTGAACAATTTTTCCAATCCAGTGTGCTTATTAAAAGGTAAATCTTACCTTATGGGTTGACAAAAAACACCACAAATATTATGACAATAACTAGGGTGACCAGACAACAAGTGTGAAAAATCAGGACAGGGGTGGAGGGGGTAATAGGAGCCTATACAAGAAAAACACCCAAAAATTGGGATTGTCCCTATAAAATCGGGACATCTGGTCACCTTAACAGTAACTGTTCTTACAAGCTTTCTAGATAGATTTTGTGATCCCAAGGGAGGTTTGTAGGAAAAAAGAACTTCTGGATGGTGACCTAAACTGAGTATTTTTGGGTTCATTGGTCACCTGTAGTTACAGGCATCAAGGTAAGCAAGCCAAACGAAGGAGTGGAAGCCAGGAATTCCATCCTGAGTGCTACCTTCCCAACACTGCCACTGACTCCCCTCTCTGACCTTGGACAAGCCACTTAGGCCAAGCTTTTCAGAAGTGATTTGTGATTCTAGGTGTTGAATGTGAGACCATAAAGGAGCCTGGTTTTCACAAAGTGCTGAGCATCAACACTCTAAACATCAAGCTCCTTCAAGCAGTCTCAATTTGGGCAACCAAAAATGAAGGTACCTGAAAATCACTAGTCACTAACAAAAACAAAAAACAAACAAAAAAATCTAGGTCCATTTCTATCTCCATTTCCCCCAGCTGTAAGATGGATGAGAACAATATTTATCAGTTCCACAGGGGTCCACTGAAAATTAACTAGTGAATATAAACAAGGCACTTGCAAGATGAAAAGCATTATCACCATCTTTTTAAGAATTTGTGACATATTTAAAGCCTGTTCTCATCAGCACAGCCAGCCTATCCTAAAAGTACATTATTTATATCATTTTCAATCTAAGAGCCTTCAGATAAGGGCTCAATTCTCTGGTGAAAACAAGGTTTGCAGTCACCTCATGAATTCTTGAAAATATAGCAGCAGACAGAATTGAAAGCACTTGGGCATAGTTCAGCTTCCCCTTCAGCTCCATTCCCCTTGGAAAGGATTTAAAATACCACTAGATGATGAGAATGAGGATTTGGATTTGATGCATTTGCCAGGCTGTTTAAACAGAGAGCTGCTGTGCTAAACAAACCACAGTATAAGTAGTTTGTAATCACTGAGCAAGTCCTCAAAACCCCCACCATAACTCACAAAAGGAAAGATACAGGATACCAAGAATGAGAAGGTTAATGATCATAACCTGACCTGCAGCATGCTCATTGATTGACTTCTCCATGACCTGGACAGGTTCACATCGCCACCATTTTTAATACAATTATTTCAGTTTTTGGCAAATAATGTCACTGCAAATTCAACATTTTCCATGGAAAATTTTGATAAAAACAAAAAAAAAATAATTTTCTCTATTTTTCCCCACAGGGAAAAGAAATAATATAATAACTATAATATTATCTATAATAACTAGATCTGGTTGGAAAATAAGCCAGATCTAGCAATTCCCACAATTCCCCACTGCTGACATACTTTAAGCTACCATTGAATCAAGTTTCGAGTTCATCAGAAGTCAGGACAGCATAAACAAAAATCTAGACAATCAAAAGGCCAATTTTGGTTTTAGATTCCACCAAGAAGAGAAGAGAAACAGGCCAATTTTGGATCCAAATCCCTGTGACATTCGAAGAAGTTAAAATATCAGGTTTTGGTTTTGGCCATGCATCGCCACATAATGTTAGCATAATTAAATTTTACACTCTACAGAGCAGGATCAAGCCCATATAATTCTAGCCTGAAAGTGATTACTGGTAAATACTGTAATGAAGCTGTGACATATAGCTGAGCTGGCAGGAGGCCTATCTTTATAACTTGAGCTCAGTTATGACACGTGTGAGGGTTACTAAATGTTATACCACCCTACACCATGGCAGGGAGATGGCATGACAAGGGCATATAATTAACAGATTCCACAAGTAATATAATATATATTATATTACACACAAAAATCTATGTTAAAATAACATGAAAGTTGCAAAGACAAGAGCTCAAAAGTTAGAAAAAGCCAATACAAAGGTTGCCTGTGCAACCTTAATTCACCCCTCTTGTGCATATGCATTGTGACAGAACTTTTAATTACATGATCACATACTATTTTTTTCTACTCGATGCCTGCCTCATTCATATTGTTTTTGTTGAATAGAAAAATTCAGCGTGAAGCAGGTACCTGGCATGTAAACTTTCAGCTCAGTTTGGCAGTTATAAGCAACTGAAAACAGGGTTTTATGATGAGAAGTGTGGGGCGACCTTACTTATAGAAGTATCTACCAGTTACACCTATAATTACAAATTTTAAGTACATAGATATACCCGACAAATAGAATTTCAGTGCTAGTGTTGAGGATAGCATCTGAGGTTGAATTGAATTTTCTCCCTTTTATTGACTTAAGGCAGGTCATTTGGGGTAAACTCAAAAGCAGGGCTCAGAGATTTAGCAACACAGATCTCCGGGCATGATCCAAAGCCCACTGAATTCAGTGGAAGCTTTTCCATAGACTTCACTGGTCTTTGGATCAGGCCATCTTTACATTTAATAAGAGCCACAGTGCTAAATCCCTCTGCTCATTGCTCAGAGGGATTTGTATCTTTTAGGGGGCTGAACCATTAAATTGTGAGTGCAGCTTTATGTGGAGAAATACAAAATAATAAATTGAAGGACAATAAATCAAAATAGAGAGTGCCCATTCAGTGAAACAGGCTTTCAACAGAGTGGTCAAGAAGAGATTTATGAGACATTGACGCCATCAGCCTAGTGGATGGTAGCAACAAACAAGGCTCATTAGTTGAGGAAGAGAATACAAATCAGACCAAGGGAGATTGTTATTAAGCGAAGTGCAGGCTGGTTTCCCTTTGTCTAGGACACGGTGTTCAGGTGGGATTCAATTTCAGACAGAGAATATTCTAGTGCTCTCTGGAGAAGATAACACTTAAAAATGATCTTGGATTTTCAGAGTATTTTCCTGAGGGTTGACAGCGAGCACAAATCTTAAAAAAAGGAAGAGGAAGGATTTTGAGGGGACCTAACTGAAAGAGTTGAAAATGATCAAAGGAAACAAGTAAGCTACTCTCACAAGTAAAAGGTAAAATTCTTAAGAGGATCTAAACATTGGGACTCTAAGAGCAAATGGTTGCAATACTTGACAGAGGTTTAGGAGTGATATGGAACAAGCTGTAAGCAATGACACTGGAAGCAATTGTGCAAAAGAATCTTGTAGGCAGACTAGAATAACAAAGCAATCGGAGAACTGGATGGCAATAAGCCTTTAGGAGAAGGCTTGCTTTTAGAAGAAATGGACTTTTATCTATTCAAACAGCTCCTTTATGCCATAATTTAATTAAATTTACCCTGGACTCATGAGAGTCTGGCAATCATGGAGATTATACACAAATCTTCTGTAAATTGTCATAGCTTTTGGGTGGTGGATACTCACCTCTGATCCCAACCCTGCACTGAGCTCCCTCTAAGCCCCTGCACCCATCTGAGGCCACTTTGACTTTGATCAATCTAGGGACCTCTATGGACTTCACCAGTGTGGTATCTGAGCATCTCACAAAGATTAATGAATGTATCCTCACAATACCCCTGGGAGGTAAGGAAGCATTATCCTCATTTTACAGATGGGGAACTGAGGCACAGAACAGACAAAGAGATGTGCTTGTGGTCATGCACAAAATCTGCAGATGAGCTAGAAAGTGAACCCAGGTTTGAGTTTCAGCCCAGTGCCTTAAAAAGACCATTCACCCATCCCACCTTCGTGGGGTATTATGCTGGTGCAGGGGTCCAACTGCACAGATCTCATTGTGGATCGGGGCCTAAACCATTAAAATCCTATGACTGCCCTATAAAGGGTTCCTTACTGTTATATCCTGAGTCTCAAATGAGAAAAGGCTTTGTATAGATGGTAAAGAGAACATAGGAAAAAGTGGTTCACTCATACGAATGGAGATGCGTGTTCTGGTGACCTTATGGTCATTATTAGGGTGAAATTCAAGTGGTTTGTGGTGATCTTGACAGGATCATGAGGGGTGGGTCTGGTATTACGTACCACTTTAAGACGGGTTATAGCTGTGGAGGGGGAAACCCACACTCCTGACTGACATAAGTTTCACTGACAAAAGTGCTGGTGTGGACGGTGCTATGTTGGTGGGAGACATGGGAGACTTTACAGCAGCACAGCTGCAGTGGTTCACCTAATCTGCAACACATTGAGTAACTTCTTATGTAACGGTATCAAAAACTGCACCTACTGATTTAAAATTGTTAAAATGTTTATGTTAGGGTATCACCCAGAAGTCCCAGTCAAGAACAGGGACACAATGTGGTAGATACCACACAACACACAAAGACATTGTCCCTGACTTGAAGAAACCTGCTGTAATAAAGTTCTGAGGTTTCCTTGCACTTAAAAAGGAAGAAGAAGAAGAAGAAGAAAAGGAAGAAGAGGAGAAACTTTGCAGCTCTTAAACATGATATTTTTGCTCACTGGCAGTGGGAGATTTGCTTTTGGGAATATTAAATGTATAATATTATGGAAGTTTGGCTTTTCTAGACAGATTCCTCTGTAGGATTCATAAGGTTAATTTACCTAGGCTTCTATAATCCATTTAACACTGCAATACCAAAACTGTCAAGCCACACTGGTTTTCTTCAAGAGCTTTACAAACTGCACTGACAGCAAAGAAGTCTTATATACTTATCAGAATGTAAGGAAGATTTTTTTTTTTTTTTACTTCTTTAAAAGTTCAGTCCAGGTACCAGGCACGCATTTCCATTTAATTTCGCTTTACTCTTTGTATCAGCATTGACAGAAGAGTTGCTTCTCTCTAAGACAAAAGTGAAGAGTTGTGTAAAGAAAAATGTATACTGTTTTCAGGTTGCAGTACGTTCGGTGAAGATAAAATGTGCCCACATTTCATATCATTCTATTTCAATGTAAGACACTTCCACGTCTCCATATCCAATTAGTTCCCCTGCCTCAACCACCAAACTATCAACACCAGCTTGTTGTTTCACCCTTGCACACCCTCTTCTTTTGTGGACAATGCTGTAAAATCTCATCTCCCAGCCCAGCCACAGAGGCCGGTGTGTAACAAGGCACAATGACAAACAGAATGGAGAAGAGGAGAGAGGCCTGCCAGGAAAGGAAAATGGTTGTCAACAATTCCAGAAATTTGAGCCTCACTTGCTTAGCAGGTTCTTCGGTTTCAATTATACTCTAACCTTGCCCTGTTCTGAGTATCATCCCATTACCTCCCTGATTCTCACATCCTCAACCAGCCTGGACTTTCCCTCTGACTCGCAAACTACCAAGTCTTCAGATCATTTACAGAAAAATATTCAATCAACTAAGAAAACAAGGGTAATCATTTATAATAGTGGTGCTTGGACCCCACAGCTGGGTTCAGAGCCCCTGTTTCACTTGGTGCTGTACATACACGAAAGCTGGGTCTACACCGCAAAGTTTGTCAGTATTGTTATGCTGGTCAGCAGTATGAAAAAAAAAAAACACACTACCTAGCCAACACACCTGTGCCAGCAAATCCCCCAGCTCATGGTGGTGCACTATGCCAACAAACAAACTCCTTCTGTTGGCATACATGGTATTTACACTAACAGGCTCTGGCAGCATAGCTAAAAGGCATAGCTATACCAGCAAAACATTTGTGGAGTAGAAATGTAAAATCTAAATAGATACAACAGACAAAGGGTGGGAGCAAGACAATACTATCCCCATTTCACAGATGGGGAACTGAAACACTGAGAAATTAAGTGACTTGCCTAAGGTCACACTGGAAGTTTGTGGTAGAGCTGGGAATTGAACGCTCAAATTTGGAGTCCCAGCCTAGCAATCAAACTAGTAGCTCACGCTTTCTGCTCTATACTTTGCTCAGATTAGAGGAGTATTATGAATAAGTGTTTTACCTGGCATATGTAAAGCTAAGGACTAACACAATCCATGTAGGGGATGGAAAAACGCATGCTCCATTCTGATGCCAGAGGTACTGACCAGCTGGAATAATGATTACTTTTTGTGACATGATACAGAACTTGTGCCTGTATAGTAGCAGGCATGGAGCTCACTTTCTCCTTGCTTATATCTTCCACACATGCACTAGGTTTAATAGTGAAGTAGGGCCAGAATCATAGGTAGTCAGAAATTATCTTTGAGGTTTGACATCAATGATGACTTAACTCAAGCTCTGTTCCTTTTCCTTGGCAACTATTGTCACATCCTGGGATATTAGGGACTACTTAGTGGGAAGACAGCTATTGAAATTACAAGAGGCTTGTGCTAGAATGATCAAAGGCGTTCCATTGGCAGGAATTTTACTATTTGATTTACAGAAGAGCCCATCATCATGGGAGTTGACTTGTCTTTTAACCAGAATGGATAATAAACAGTGTCTTGTTACAAATCTTTACATGAGTGGCTTCCTGATTGACTTAAACCAGGTTTAAGGTTCAGTACACACACACACTGATAACTATTCAGAAAAGGTAGAAATGTAATTGTCATCTTATGTATTTATAGAGTTTTCTATGGCAATGACTATTATGGCATCTACAAATTTACCCTTGCAACATCCCTGGGAGGCAGAGAAGTTTTGTTACCCCTATTTTAATGGAGAGGGAAACTGAGGCACAGAAAAATCATGCGATTTGCTAATGGTCATACTGGTTGTTTCTGGCAAAGCCAAGAACAAAACCCTGATCTCTGATGATGCGGTGCACTGTAGTAATCACAGGAGCCTTCCATCATTTGGGCTCTGTTGCCACTCAGTCCTTGACCTCTTTGCTAAGCCTGGGAGGTTTCTTATGAACCCTCTGAATGGATGTCAGGTGCTAATGATTTGCAGTGTTGGACTTGAACTGATGACCCAAAGAAGAAATGCTCTGGATCTTATGGCCAATAATATGAGCCATCCAATTTAACAAGGTGTCTAGCCCATTAATTTCTATTTTATTTTGGGGGAGGGAGTGAAAAAATAACAGAAACTGGATTCCAAAAGTATAGTGGGGTTTGTTGATTGGGACTTTTTTTTGGTTTTGCTTGTTAAGTAAGAAAACTGAAGAAAACATCATTTAATTCGTCACACAACTTAAAAAAAAAATCCAACCAACCAGCACCGAATTACAGCTTTGAAGGGATGCCAATTCAATTGTTCTTCAGAATCCTCAGGATACTTGCGGTCTTCTAAAGAGCAAAGCAAATAACTTTCAAAAATACATTCCTTACAAACAGATCCAGAACAGTCAGGGCAAATCTGGGTGGAATTGTGACAGATTAGAGCCGGTGGGGTTGACTTTACTCCTTGGAAGGGGTGGTACCAACCCACTTTTTCTCTTCCACACAAGGCCTCAGTCCTGCCATTTACAACATGTGGGTGGACTGCTGCACTAGTGTGTGTTCCAGCTCCACTCCAATTAAAATAGGGGTCAATTGCAAGATCGGCACCCAAATGCCACTTCCAGCAGCTTTTCTCCGAATGGGGAGACTCTACTCTACAACACCTTGCTGTTAACTCTTAATTAGCAAATAGTTAATACATTATTAAATAGGAAGACACAATTAAGATAATCAGTCAGTAATAAACCCTATTTACCACTGCGTTCAATGTCAAGTGCATAGTTAATTCTTGAAAATTAACTATGCAGCAACTATCATTGTGATTCGTTTACTGCTTGAACCTGTTAACTTTCCTTTGCTCCCCCGCCTGTTGAAGTCAACGGGAGTTTGCCTTGATTAAAGACAGCTGAATAAGCCCTTAAATAAACAATGTTACTGAACCAGAAATATTCATATTCACTAGCACTAGCTACTTTATTATGAATAGTTAACTACACATAATATAGAACACAAGGTAAAATGTTATCCAGCCAGCTGTAATTACAAAGATGTGACACAGGCAAATCTTATAAGCTGCCAGAAAGATTTCCTGTGCAAACACTGCCTGATATTAACAAGGGATTCAATACAGAGAAGAAAATCCATTCCTGACCCTCCTTATCTTTCTTCTATCACATTACAGTATCTAATATGGGATTCTGGGACAGATTACTGTTTTCACTGCTCTCTTTTGGGGTGGTGAAATGCAGTAAATATCCTTCACAGTGGAGTCTCAGAGTCTCAGCATTTACTGGAGCTGGCTTTGCTGCCAATCATATTTGTTTTGCATTTATTGTTCTCTGCTTGTCACCTTTAGAAGACTGCAAATGGCTAAACAAAACAATGAAAAAACAGCCAGAATATCTGTATGATTTTAATTAAAAGAGAGAAATCAGAAGGATAATAGCCAGCAAAGGAAGCTTAAGTGAAAAATTTACTACCTCTGGAAGTATCTCTCAGTATAAGGTAACAAAATATCTGGCACTTGGGGTTCATTGTGAAATGAATCATACATCTGCTGCTGCCTGCTGTTCACTGCACATCTCTTCCACACAGGCCTCAGTCAATAAAATCATCACCTTCAACAGATGCAACTGGATCTTGTTTTAGGCTGACTAACATTGCCTTCATATTTATCCCCTCTAGCTGTCTAGACTCTGCCAGGAGACTAAAATTCTTGCTTCAACCTCCTCTTGTTCTTCTAAGTCACTGGTGACAGAGAAAGCCAAGATATCTATGTCCTTTGAGACTCAGTCGTGCTGAGCAATTCTTGCAGCTCCTTGGCTAGGGAATGGATTTCATCTATCATTTACACGATACTTAATCATTCTTGTCTGGCTTTGCAAAATAAATAAGGTACTAAACTAGTTTTAATCATAGTGGTCTGTGAAACTGACAGTTTTTTTTTAAAAAGGTAGTAATATGGGCACTGCAAAAGTGCATTGAATTATTTCTGGTGTAGTTGCTTAAGAACCACAGACAGGGATTAGGGTCCCATTGTGACTGCAAACAAATACGAACGTAGTCCTTGCCCTGGAGAGCTCACAATTTAGGCGTCACACCACACTCAGCCAGGGCCGCCCAGAGGATTCATTGGGTCTGGGGCAAAGCGGGGGAGAGGACATAAAAAAAGGCGCCACCCACTGTGGCGCTTGTACTCACCGGGCGGCGCTCCGAGTCTGTGGTGGTGGTGGGTCCTTCACTCGCTCCGCGTCTTCCGCAGCACTGAAGGACCCGCCGCCGAAGTGCCGCCGAAGACCCGGAGCGACTGAAGGGCCCACCGCCAAAGTGCCGCCAAAGACCCAGACCGCCGCCGGGTGAGTAACCAGGGAAGGGATTCTCGGCCAGGGCTCGTGGGGCCCCTGCAGGGCCCAGAGCCTGGGGCAAATTGCCCCACTTGCCCCCTCCTGGGTGGCCCTGCACTCAGCGAGGGCCTGATCCAGTGCCCACTGAATTCAATGAGTCTTTCCATTGATTTCATAGGAGTTGAAGTAGGATATCAGTGGTTAGCATGCTAGCCTGGGGACCAAAAGACTTGGGTTCAAGTTCCTGCTCTGCCACAGACTTCCTGTGTAATGTTGAGCAAGACACTTAATTTCTCTCTACTCCATCTTTAAAATGGATATATAGTGTATCCCTACCTCACAGGGGTGACAGGAGAATAAATACATTAAAGATTGTGAGGCCTCCCCTCAGATACTACAGTAATCGGGGGCCCTATTCAGAGAGGTTAAACCGGTAGTTCCTCCAGAACAGTATGGAGGCATGTTTGCAGGACTGCTGCTTGTACTGTTATCGCCAAGATGGCAAAAGGTGTGATCATTCCATGGAAAGAATGAGCAGTGGAGCTGTGCAGAGAAAGGTCATTCCATTTCAGGGAGGATTTTGATACTTTGAAATTTGATTTCATTCCTGTTCGGAAAAAGCCCCCAATTTTCACAGTTCTCCACAGCAGGAAATGAAGCCGCAGTTCCCAGGCAGTCCATGTGGCAGGCCACACTGGAGCTGTGCACCCTGGAACTCTGGGGCCCTGGAAGCCTCGGCTGCAGAAGAGCCAGAAGTCTGGGAGCTGGAGCGCTCACGGTTTCCAGGCTAGCAGCTCCCCATCAGCCCTACAGACGGGCCGCTGAGGAGCTGATCAGGTGAGTTGGCAGGAAAATGAGACAGATTTCCGAGAAAACCCCTGCCTCAAAATCCATCGGAACTGCCTGAAAATCACCCTCTCCACAAAACATTTTGATATCTAGTAATAGGCAAATTCCAATGAATAAATGTGTTGTCACACTTTCTCCATCCAGTTCTACTGAGCACTTCACGGTTCATGACTGTGTGCCTGGCCCTTTTACCATTACTACTTTGCTATGCAAAAACCCAACGAGAGCTGAATTACCTCTCACTGAGAATTATGTCCATACAGCAGTTATTTGACTGCGAAGTTCACCGCAGCTCTGTAAATAATACAAACTTTTAACTGGGTTTCAAAAATAAATTCTGCTAAAATCCTATTGTCTCAGGCTGCCGCAATATAGAAAGCTGTCCACGGACGTCTCAAAATCCATTTGATGCTTATCAAAGACCCCATTGTGTGCATTGTACAGGCTCTGCAAGGATCCAATCAAATTACTGCCAATGACTCACTTATGAAACTGTTTGTTATAGATCATAAACAGTGGGACCTCTGCTTGCATTGGCTGCAATGCCAATTACATAGCAAAATGAGGAGTGATGGCCAACGATTATCATTACACAGCACCAGTACCTTGTGCACTGAGATTCTGAGTTTGTGGTGGGATAGAGAAGGATTCTTCTTAAACACCCCCAGAAGCAGACCACTTGTCCAACACTTCCAGTAAGCAAGCACGTAGCTTGCAGTGGGTACTTCACAGACTCCGTGTTTTTCAAGGCTTGCTTAGTTACTGCTGTTGCTTGCAGCACTCTGAAGAAAGGTGACACTAAAGGCAGAAAGTGGGAGGTCTTTAGAAGGCAAATAGAGACAACTTAGTATGCTGTACTCTGAATTTTATGCAGTTGGTTTGGAGGTCTAGAAATCACTGAATCCCAAAATGCCTGCAAAACCTGCTCTTAAACAGTTATTCCTGGTGAGGGTTTGCCACTGAGCAATGTCATAGATAGATAAATGCAAGACATCTCCCAGATCAGTGAGTTACTGCATTCTGATCTGGGGCTTCCTTCTAATCATTACAATAGCTCCCACTAGATGTGAGTCAGGCTGCTGAGGTTTCGCTCAGTGGGAACCTAGGTGACAGCTGGGGTGGGGGTGCACCATGGAGTGGGATGAATTATTTTTCAAAGTGCCGACGGACAGGTCTGGGGGGAAAAGCATTGCTCACTGACATTGGCCCAAAATGATGATCTTTCTGAACAACACTTCCTTCCCTGCCCCCAAAGGCCTTATTATGAAGGCAGGAGGGGCACCCAGGTTTGACACTTAACCATAGTGTTTTGAACCTTTCATCCTAGGAATTCCAAACGCTTTACAAACAATAAATACTCATGAGTTCGAAGTCTGGCTCCCTGTGTAACCTTGAGTGAGTCATTCAACCTCTGGGTGCCTGTTTCCTCACCTATAAACTAGTATGACAAATTGACACCTACCTGCTTGCCTCTCTGGTGGTGTTGCAAAGTTTAATTAATGGGAAAGTGTTTTGAGATCTCCCATGAAATGTAGTAGCCAGTGCAAAGCATTGATTGTTGAAAGTTCTAATTCACCAGCTGTGCTCTCAGTAGCAAACCTTTTGCACAGCTCAGGTGTTAACCACTCTTGCTCTTTCTAAGCAGCAGCAGTGTGTAACTCTGGACTTTTATTCAGGATTTCTGCTGCTCGGTTACCCCTCTAACACAAGCTGAACCACCCTGTGGCAGATATGCTCAGCTGGTCTTGTGTTGCTGATGATCTAGCCACAATTTACCACATCCCAAGTGCTTTCACTATTGGTGAATTGGGAGGGAATTTAATTATGCTCTGAGCATAATTACAGAAACCACATTTATTTCCGCTACTGCTACAGTTTTCCCCCTATGTTAATATAATTTTACCATCTGATCTGTCTAGCCTCTCCCTAGGCTTGAAAGCTCAGATATCTTTATTAAAATAGAGCCTCCTGTTTTATTTACAGGCAGTTATTCCCAAAATAATCCAGGTGCCCCTAAAGGGACCAAGTATCTCACTACCATCTATGCTTTGTCATGGCAATATTTTGGAACTGTTACTTGGCTTGGATTTTCTAAATGCTCCGGTCAGGTACCTGCAACCCTAGAGAATTTTGTTTTAATTCCAGCCACCATATGACTTAATTTCACTGTTTGCACACGGCCCCTTTAGAACATCAACCATTTAAAAGTAATGGCTCAGACTGAAGCCCTTTGCAGACAGAGAAACAAAATTAAATGTGTTGTTTATTTTAACTGTGTTTTGTTATTTACCTCTTGGTAGATTTCAATTAATTAAATCCTTCAGAAGGCTAGCCCTTGTGTATGTTAATTATACATAACTGCTTTGAGTAGGAGCAAGCAAAAGAGGTTAATTAAGAAAAACATATCCCTTAAATTGACCTCTTTAATTATTGAGGCTTGCATTGTCAAATATGTATTCTGCTATTGATTTGGCAAACTTACATTTAATAGTCAAATATTCTAGCTGGGATTCTGGAACAATAAAACAGCACTGCCTCATGCACCTGCAGGCTAGAGTTATGACTGAGTTCCTTCCTTTTATCTTTATTTATTTTATGGTTAACCTTATTTTACCAGTCAACCTTCCCTTTCGCCTCCCCAAATAATAAAAGGGACTGGATAACACCTGAGTTGAAATCCTGGCCCCACCGAAGCCAATGGCAATACTCTCATTGACTTCACCGGGACCAAGATCTGCCCCTTAGATCTTTATTGCTCCTGACATATTCAAGACAATGTTGTGTTCTCTATACCTGTAGACCTTGACCAAGAGCCTGCTCCAGCTTCTTTTGAAATCAAGCTGGGTCTTCCTAGTGACTTCAAAGAGGAGTCAGATCAAGTCTTTCTCTCTCTCTTTTTTTTTTGCTTTTGATTCATTACATTATTTTAGCTCACTAAAGGTACAAGTCTGATCAAACGTTCATTTCTGTAAAAGGACAAAGAGACAATAATTGGAAGACCGCTGAAAAACTCATGCGTCTGACAGGTTTCATATTCAATGAAGGAAAGAGGTTGCAGCTGACTTTCCTGGTCTGCTTGGGGTGGGGGAAGGAGCAGCCTAAATTAAACATATCTGAGAAAGTGTCACACTCTTTACCCATTACTACTGCTTAAAGTCATTTGTACTTACACTTGAAACAGCTTATAAAATCCATATCTATTTTGCCAGGTATTTAACACATCTATGGTTAATAGTAAAACTTAGATTGCGTTTCTTGTATTATACTAGAGAAATTGATTTTTTTATCCAGGTAACATTTCTTTCTTTTAAGAGGTTCCATTAGAGTATAAATGGAGCCTTTCTACAACTTCATTTTCCACAGGGCTCTGCCTTCCATAGGCTTCTTCAGTCAGTTTTTAAATTCCGTTATTCTAAAAAAGTATAAAACTGCTTTCTTTCTCATCTCATCTCTTCTCAAGGATACAATGGGCACAATTCTGTCCTCCTTCCACAGCCAAAGCTTCTGTTGTTTTTAATAGATCAGCAAGAGCGCTAGGCTTACTATCCAAAAACTAGATCTATGCAAGCTACAAGTTCCAAACTGATACCAGAGTCACCTGGATTGAAGTTTTGTTACCAATTAAAAACTCAAATAAATATCCACTTAAGAGTGGGCTTTTCCAAAGTACCTGAGTGACTTAGGAGCACAAGTCCCATTGGCTTTCAATGGAACTTGTGCTCCTAGACCATGTTGGTGTTAAGCCCACCCATTAAATGGCTGCTAAGGTTCACAGCACTCTCCAACTAGCCTAGAAGAACGTGGGGATGAGTGCAGTATAAAAGCGAAGAGGTGGGTGTGACACCCTCGCACCCCCTTATTCACCACTGTCATATAATTAGGACATGTTTTGCACAAAGTATGCCTTGTGAGGTATCATTCTAAAAGTCTTGATCTGCTAGACAGTAATATCTCATTGGATTGTATGTGCTATCATCGTATGTGACGTTATGACGTTGGGCTAGGTATGTGTTACTGAAACATGTTGTGAGGTTGAAAATACCCCCAAGCAGCCTTTCAGGTACAACCTTAAAAAGGCCAAACACTGTTAATGGCTTATTGAGGTAATGCACACAAGGATTAGCCCAGGAACTGTGTACAATAGAAACCTCTCAGAGACAGCACTACACAATGGGAACTGTAAAAGGGGGAAATGACATCATGATGGTACCTCACTCTCCCTACAACAACACACCTGGAAACACCTGAGGAACAAAGACTGAACTGGGGAAAGTGATGGTCCCAGGCTAAAGGGATTTATAGCCTGTGTATGAAAACCTGGGAAACCCAAGCTGCAAAGCAAAGGCAGCTTGTGCCTGAAGAATCTGCCAGCCTGTTTATCACTCCAGGTGAGAATTTGCTAATTCATATCCAACCTATCTAGTATGTTAAGCTCAGTTTGTGCTTTTGTTTATTTACTAGGTAATCTGCTTTGATCTGTTCGCTATCACTTAAAATCTATCTTTTTGTAGTTAATAAATTTATTTTGTGTTTTAATCCAAACCTGTGTGTGTTTGACTAAGGTGTCTGGGGAAAATCTCAGCTTGGTTACCACAAGTGTGCATGGTCCTCTTCACAGAGGGAGAGGTGGACCGGGTGTTAAACCCATATACTGGCCAGCTTGGACCAGGGCACGACTGTACTGCTCTGGGATCCTAGGCTGGGAGGCTGGTGGTTAGACAGACTGCATGTAACTGCAACTGGGTGTGTCCCTACCTGTGTGACTGCTGGTGAAAGTGCAAGCTTGAAGGGCTTTGCAACTTGTCACAGCAGCAGTGTGAGAGGGAACCCAGGCTGGTGGCTGGGGGGGCTCAGTGGTACCCCAGTTCCAGATGGCACCTTAGGGAAAACCCATCACAGTGGGATTATTCAAAAGGGCTCAGCGTTGGCCTACCTCTGGTCCCAGTGAAGTCAGGGATAAAGCTCCCATTGACTCCAGTGGTAGCCACGTTAGGTCAATGCTGAACCCTTTTGAGAATCTCACCCGAGAGATAGAACATTGGTCTCACTAGGTGTTCATGGTTCTTATTTATTGTATTCAGGTTGTTATTGGCTAGGTCTGGCACAGTGGTGTCTGAGCACAAATCTATGTCACAGCTGGGGTTTCAAGGTAAAACCATTTAGAATTCACTAGTTTAAAGTGAGCTGTACTTATTTGGTCAAGTAGAACACCAGCCACAGAACCCCTGTGCAGAAAGTGGCAATAGAAAGTGTTTCTGCTGAATCGCTAAATTGAAACAAACAGGATTTTGTTCTGTCTGCACCAAATATTAGCGTGGGGGAAACTGCAGCAATGGGATTAATTCTGCTATTCACACTCATTCAGCATCAAATCTCCTAGCTCCCTATCATAAACTAGAAGTGATGGGTCCACTTTTTCTCTTTCGTGCAACATAAACAAGTTTGCAGACTAGCATCCCCTGCTACTGCAGCAATCACTCAGAGGGGGAGCTCAGTTTGCCTAGATGCATAAACATGAATCCCCTGCCCTTCTTAGTCACTTCACGAAAAAGCTTTAATGCCCAAATCAGTGCAATCTTCTGACACATCATTTGTCCTTCCCCCCTCCTGCACACCCACACGGCGCAATCCAGAGATAAAGAAATAAGGTCTTGTTACATTGCTGTTGCTTCTCTTGTCTATCATAGCGCTCTGAATCCTTAGCAGGTTTGTGGATTTCTTTTTTGGCAGGTTCCAGCAGAGTGGCAAGAAGAGAGAACCGCATGTGTCCACCAAAATGTGCAATTCACTTACATTACAATGTGCTCAGAGACAGCCCAAGGGCTCTGGAGGCAGAATACTGTGCAACAGAGACAGAGGGAGCCAGTTGAAATATCTTCACAAAAATCCACCCCAGGTTTTTCCCTTTTAAAAAAATCCATTTTCTTTGCTCCTTCGCTTTGGCGCCCACGCTCCACTGTGAAGCAAGCTATCCTACCAGCTTTTGTGCTGATTTATTGGTTGGCTCATGGGAAACTGGAAATGAGTTGGATAATGTGCAGGTGCATCTTCTCTGTGTTATTTCCTTCATACATCCATGGCTAGTGAGGAAGATACCCACTAATGGGTAATTCCATCTGCCTGCAAAAATGTATGTCATTGATTCTTGACTCAGCTGTTTCCTTGAGTGAACAAGGATGATATTATATGAGCTTGTAGGAAGAGATCCGGCTTTCAGAACATTATATGCGCTTATTTTCCCATCTGCAACTCTGTGAGAGATTACATTAACTGCAATCTACAAGTGGAACATTGTGAATGGAGGAAGCTGTGACATCCCCTATTGAGTGTGTGGGGGAAACAAATGATCTAAGAGGGAGCTTCCCTGGTTGGATACCTGGGATTGTCTGATAGAGCTTTTCATGGTGCAGGTACTAGCAGACCTGCACAGGTCAGGATTTAATAATTAATGGTTTAAAAAAAGTTTAAGTAACAGGGAACAAATTTCAAGGAGTGCAGCTTCCCGGGGCAGCCAAAGTTAAAAGACTGAGCCACCTGCCTTACAACGCACCAGTGATGCGTAAGTATTAGCTCAACTGCACACCTGCTTTTGGTAGATAATCATCACATCCTTTTTATAACCGTAGACATTAACATGTTGATTAAAGTTTAAAAACAAACCCAGAAAAGTCATTTTTGTGATGTAGCCGGATGGTCTGCTGTGCTGAGGGATCTGTCTGTACAATTTATACATCCTCATTAATATTATGAAAGTGTGGCTATGAAATTCGCTGTACCATGAATGCCCCTCTGTATGTGCATCCACCATGAGCTGCCAGATCAGGGAGAATAGTGGGTCATAAGCACTCAGCGACTGCCGATTGAAGTAGAAACAGCTTGGAGCAAGAGGTGGCTCCTGCCCGCAAAGAACAGTTTTCTCTTACCAAGAGTTTGGAGAATGAAAAGTTACAAAGCAGACAAGGTGTTGGTGCAAGGATCTATAAACCTTCTCATGGAGTGACACAGGGAAGCTTGAGGTGAAACACACAGAAGTTTGTGTGGACTGGCCAAGGTTGGAGGAAACAAGCTGACCAAGCGAAAGGTGGCTGCATGTTTCAGCACACAAACCACACCGTGGAGCAGGACGAGTCTGGATGGCCCCAAAGGAACGTGGCCCTGTCCTAAGAATGCCCTGGAGTAGTGAGGAAATGCGTGTAGGGTTTATGGATAGAGCGGTGTATTTCTCATGTGAATAAGTAAAGTGCAATAATGTGTTAGACTTCTGTGCCAAGTGTCTGTGTGTTCTATGCTACACCTACCCTGCAGCCCCTTGAAGAGGTAAACCAGAAGGCTTACACTTTCAGTATCAGAGGGGTAGCCGTGTTAGTCTGAATCTGTAAAAAGCAACAGAGGGTCCTGTGGCACCTTTAAGACTAACAGAAGTATTGGGAGCATAAGCTTTCGTGGGTAAGAACCTCACTTCTTCAGATGCAAGTAATGGAAATTTCCAGAGGCAGGTATAAATCAGTATGGAGATAACGAGGTTAGTTCAATCAGGGAGGGTGAGGTGCTCTGCTAGCAGTTGAGGTGTGAACACCAAGGGAGGAGAAACTGCTTCTGTAGTTGGATAGCCATTCACAGTCTTTGTTTAATCCTGATCTGATGGTGTCAAATTTGCAAATGAACTGGAGCTCAGCAGTTTCTCTTTGGAGTCTGGTCCTGAAGTTTTTTTGCTGTAAGATGGCTACCTTTACATCTGCTATTGTGTGGCCAGGGAGGTTGAAGTGTTCTCCTACAGGTTTTTGTATATTGCCATTCCTGATATCTGACTTGTGTCCATTTATCCTCTTGCGTAGTGACTGTCCAGTTTGGCCAATGTACATAGCAGAGGGGCATTGCTGGCACATGATGGCATATATAACATTGGTGGACGTGCAGGTGAATGAGCCGGTGATGTTGTAGCTGATCTGGTTAGGTCCTGTGATGGTGTTGCTGGTGTAGATATGTGGGCAGAGTTGGCATCGAGGTTTGTTGCATGGGTTGGTTCCTGAGTTAGAGTTGTTATGGTGCGGTGTGTGGTTGCTGGTGAGAATATGCTTAAGG
>NW_020664585.1:12600348-12628487 GCF_002925995.2 Terrapene triunguis
TTTAAGACTAACAGAAGTATTGGGAGCATAAGCTTTCGTGGGTAAGATGCATCTGAAGAAGTGAGGTTCTTACCCACGAAAGCTTATGCTCCCAATACTTCTGTTAGTCTTAAAGGTGCCACAGGACCCTCTGTTGCTTTTTACACTTTCAGTGGGATTCTGGGAGAGGATGTGATTCAGGGAGAAGTCAGCACTGGTGCCGGGGCTGGGCAGGGGAACACATGGTCACAGCTCTGAGGATGGGGTGCTAGACAAACATTCTGTACCTTGAGTGAATGCCTAGGGACCCCAAGACAGGGACAGAGCCTGAGCTCTGTTCAAACTTCACAGGCTTAAGACACCTGGGGATCCAGCAACTAGGCCTCCTCACAGCAATCTAGTGGGCTTTCAGCCAGGGGGGCCTGACCAGATTTGTGACACCAGCCTCAGATGTTTTGTGGTCTGTTTGTTGTCTACTGTTACCCTTTTCTCTCAATATGAGGCAACCCCCTTGGCCCGGTTGGAAAGCGGGGAAGGCTAGGGAACCTGCCACAGCCACATGAGCCAGTCCCGATGCTGACCACAATTGGCTGATAAAGGGGTGCAGTGACACCCACAAAAAGAAACGGGTGCTGGACAAAAGCATTCCCTTTCCTGCCTTGCCTGCTGCCTCCTGCAGCTGTAGCCATTCTCCCATCCTTGTGGTTACCCCCATTCCCCATCCTTGTGGTTACCCCCGCACTGTAACATAATGCTGTTGTTTTACTTTGATCTCCCAGTGTGTTTTGTTGTATGATTGGACCGTGGGTGCAGCTTGGACATTTGTACAATTCCATCTGCTTTGTGGGGTTTGAGACTGGTAGGAACATGGGTGCAAGTCACATTGTGTGGTAACAGGTCAGACTAGATCAGGGGTTCTCAAACTGGGGGTAGGGACCCCTCAGGGGGTCATGAGGTTCTTACAGGGGGGGGAGGGTTGTGAGCTGTCAGCCTCCACCCCAAACCCCGCTTAGCATCCAGCATTTATAATGGTGTTAAATATATAAAAAAGTGTTTTTAATATATAAGGGAGGGTCACACTCAGAGGCTTGCTGTGTGAAAGGGGTCACCAGTACAATAGTTTGAGAACCACTGGACTAGACGATAGTTGTCCTAGCTAAGGTGGCTAACAGAGGCCCAGTCGCCACTGGGACTGGCCTGGTTTTCAGAAGTGCTGACAACCTAGCAGCTCCCACTGAAGTCGCTAAAACCCTCTGCATATTTTTACATATCTGTAAAAATGGGGGCAATCATTCCTATTGTCTCTCACTGATGTTACATGGCTTCAATATTCAACACCTGTAAAGTTCTTGGATAGTTTCCTATAAAAACCACTGGGCAAATGCAAAGTATTATGGTATGAAAAATACATGTAAAAGCAGCTATATTTAAAGGAGTGCTTGCCTTTCCAAGTAGCATATTTCTTTGCATAGTCCTCCTCCAGGTATGTATACCAGCCTCCAGGCATAAAACCCTAACATGACTATTGAATGGACTTGGGTATCCATGCCCAACGTTACATCCCAAACGGACAGCAAATGATTCACGGAAACATTCATTCGCCCATCATTGATCTAACAAAACAAAAATAAGGAGAGACGCAAATTAGCTGCCGGCCCATTGCTCATTTAAACTTAGATACCGCACAGCGGTATAAAAAGTTTGATTATACTGTTTGATTCATTCACAGCAATATGGATCCAGGCATTGCTGTGTATTTTATGGTTGTATCCAAGTGATGCCCAGACTCCTGGTGTTTTACAGCTTTCTGCAACGAACATTGCTAATTAAAAATGAAAATACAGTTCTTCTTGTAAAATCTTTTAAAATAAAAATACAGTATTAATTTTATTGTCCCTTTAAGATATACAGCAGTGTGGTTTTCAGGGGAGTGATCAGAATATTCATAATAGGACAGTGGCGACCAGTGAGTGGTACAATAGTCTCAGTTTTGCTTGTACAAACCGAGAAGGTTGCAGAAGAATTATTCTGCAATATTTTTAAAGGTCTGCTCACTGCTGGAAGCCTAGTTCTACTTTACACGTTTCAGCTAGTCAATACCTCTAAACCCCCTTATCACTGCTCGCATAAGTTGCATATTAAGGGGGTTGGTTAATCACTGGAAATAACAGACATGAGCATAACTCAGCAGGCAGAGTGCTGGGGAGCAGGCTTGCAAAACTCAAAAACCTAGTGCCATATGACGACACCTTTACTCATGCTGGAGTAAGGTGATACTCTGAAGTGGTCTTATTTAAGTTAAGGGGACTATTGGCAGAGGGCTAAATCCCATAAGATGCCAAGCGCCAGCAACTTCCACTGACTTCATTTGGGATGATGATGGTAAGTGCCATGCAGGATCAAGGCCAGAGTGGGGTGCTACTTAAAGTGAGTAAAGCCTGCCGTGTTGTGTCCATCCCAACAGCACAGTACCTGCTGGTGTTATGGTGTTGTTTCTATGCATGAGGAGAAGAGAAACTTCTGTGCATAGGGGCTGGAACTAGGGGTGCTGCCGCACCCCCTGGCTTGAAGTGGTTTCCATCATATCCAGGGTTGACAGTTTGGTTCAATGGCTCTTAGCACCCCCACTATGCAAATTGTTCCAGCCCCCCTGTTTCTGCATAGTCACCCCCACACATAGCACCTTCATATGCAATGAGGCCCAAATCCACAGCGATTTAGGCTTTGCAACATTCAGCATCACAGCACCTAGGAAATCATAGGACCAACACTGCAATCCACAATGCCGATTTAGGCACCTAGGCATCTAAACAATGAATGGGTAGTAACAGGCATCTTAGAATGCAGTCCACATAGTCAGCATGCTACGCGAGGAGCTGCCTGAGCTAGCCAATGGGAGATGCTGATGACAGGGGCGTGTGCTAAGCCCTTGAGGCACTGAGAACCCCTGTATTCATAGCCTACGCTCAATTGTAATAATCTTTGTACAAAACCTGCCTTGTGAGGCATCATCTGAAACAAATGAACAGATCGTTAATATTCTTGCATGAGATATGTACAGGATGTGTACTAAGAGTTATGAATATATGCTGGAATTATGACTAAAATGTGTATCAACCAGGTGTGTCGGGGAGTTGTTAATCAGGTCTAAACAAAGAAATGGGGTGTCTACCTCAATTTGCATATAAGCAGTGAACAGGACCATCAAGACAACAGCGGGAGGAGGAGGTGGCAGGAAACAGAACAATTTGCATTTCAGCAAACAGCATCAGAGGAAGATACATCACAGAGCTTCCTTCACCACCAGACTCCATGTCACCTTCCTCACAGCTTGAATAAACTTTACTTTGAGGGGTACCCCTCAGAAGAATCCATTTCAAAGGTTTACTGGTCTGTAAAGACCAGGGGCTGAACCTCAAGTGATAGGCAATTGAATCAACTGTTTGTATACAATATTACTATATTACAAGAATGTATCATGTGAGGTGTTTTCTGAAAGCAAATGACACATTGGTGATTAATATCAATGTGAAATATATGTATTAACACTAAATATGGATACTTCATGATATGGTTTTAAATTTTATGGCCAAACAGGGGGAAACAGGTTCCCTCCTAGACCAGCAAAAAGGCAGCTATCTACCTGTCTCCTATATAAATTAACCATGGTGGATTCAAAACAATGGAAGCTCCATTTACATACAGTGGGATGGGAAGCCCTCAAAAAGGGGAAAACAGCACAAGGTCATCCTGCCTCTTGAAACAAACCATTGAATTTTGGAAGACATAAGCAAAGACAAAAGCCATCTTTGGCATGCATCACTAGACAAACACAAGGGAACAGAGCTCTTGCAAGCGGAGAAAGATGGGTCCTTCAACTAAATGGGGAGCGGATTGAAGTCTCTGGAAACTGACTATAGGTTAGAAACCATCTTGACCAAAGCCTGTATCTTGCTAGATTAAGTTTTAGACTTTTAAATGCATTTTCACTTTTATTTGCTTATAACCCTTTCTAATCATACCAAGTGCTGGGTGCTGTACAAACAAGGCAAGATGATATGAATGCAGTAATAGGAAGGAGTCGGGGGAGGGAGTGACAGTGATAGAAACCTGCTTTGAACACCAGATTCATCGAACTTGATGATTCTAAAATCGACCAGCTGCTCTGGACAGGCAATGCAAAATTTCCTGAAACCAAAGTAAATATAAATCTATTTTTCATAACATTTTTAAGTCACTGTTTGTTAAGCAAGTTTGCATACATCTGTAGGAACCCTCGGGAAAATATACCCTGGATTCCAATTTGTTACAATGAAGTCTTCTGTAATTGTAAACAATGAGCTAAATTTGTCTTTGTTGTAACTCAACAAGTTACACCAGAGATTCATCCTGTTAAATGTGCATTATATTTCCCCAGCTCTTGCTACTATAATCTTATATTGAAAGAACAGAACAACCTTGAGTTTGATTGTTGCAAGTTAGTATAGAAATAACCCTCCTGTCCAATGAAATACTCAGCAGGTACTGCACAGAAAGAACCAAGGGTAAAAATTTATCTTCTCATTAGCCGAAAGCAGCAAGAATGAACTCGGAGCATCATGGTATATTTGCATTTTATGACCAGAGTTTCATTGGCATCCTAACATTGTTCCATGTTATGCTCACATCTTCCCATATGCATTTCAGAAGTCAGGTTCAGTTCAGGTGTAACAATGTGCAATAAAATGAGTGCAGAGTGAAGAGATTTGCAAAGGCTTGCCACAGATGCCATCATCAGTGTCTACAGGGCAACCGGGGGGGGAGGGGGGTTGGAGATGGGGGTGATTGCTTTAATCTAGCTAGTTTGGGTACCAATAGCCATGAAACCATGGCAACACAAAGGGCTAGCGTAAGCACATCTGAGTAAGTATTAGAATCCCAGGAGGGTTTGCACAGTCAGTGCTCAACCTATGCTGCCATGACTGCACTGCTACTGGTACCCAAACTAACCAGATTAGAGCCACGTGTACAATGATGTCAGTAGTTTTGCTCCTTGCAGGACTCTCTCTCTATGACACATCTTTTAGCGACATGGCTGTGTCGCCACAGCCGTGCCTCTAAATGTCACGCAGCGTAGCTGCTGTTTGTTGGCTGTCCTGCCGACAAAAAACTTCTACCCCCAACAAGCAGCATTTGCGTTGTCAACAGGAGAGTGCTCCTGCCAACAATGCAGTGTTCACACTGGCACTTGCCATGGCAAAACTTTTGTCTTTCGGGGGGAGAGGGGTTTAACACCTCTGAAAGACAAAGTTTTGTCATTCAATTGCCAGTGTAGACATAGCCTAGGTCTTGTCCCTCTTTCCTCACTCAGGGTATACATTTATCTAGTTCATTTCTTTAGGGCATGATCCAAAGCCCACTGAAGTCATCACAATGACTTTCCATTAAAGTCAATGAGTTTTGGATCAGGCCTTTCCTTATCTGACAGATGAGCATTTATTGTAAGACACTGCGATTGCATTTCATACAGCATACAGACTCCAACAATGTGTTATTACATGGCCAGATCATGAAATTCAAACACGCACTTGCCTCAGGCAAGATTCCCCACTGAAGCTAGGGGGACTTTTTGCCAGAAAGAGGGCAGATCTTCAGCCTATTTAAGTCAAAACAGAGCTATGACAATTTATACCAGATAAGTATCTACAGGATTTGACCCATAGTATCATCTCATAATGTTCTGAGTTTGTTTCAAAAGAATGAATATAGCAAATAAAAACTTACTCCAAATTTCAGCTAGGCATTGATGTCACATACGTAGGCCCTAATCCAGCAAAGTATTTAAGTACACCTCTACCCCGATATAACGCTGTCCTCGAGAGCCAAAAAATCTTACCACGTTATAGGGGAAACCGCGTTATATTGAACTTGCTTTGATCCACCAGAGGGCGCAGCCCCCTCCCCCCCAGAGCACTGCTTTACCGCGTTATATCCGAATTCGTGTTATATCGGGTCACGTTATATCGGGGTAGAGGTGTACATGCTTAACCTTAAGCATGTGTGCAGCCCCATTAAAGTCAACAGGACTTCAAGTTAAGCATATTCCTATGGTGGAAGTATCTCTTTAGCTACCACAGCAATCAGTGCTATGGAAACAACCCAGAGACACAGCATACTCCCCTATAGTATCAAAAGATCAAGGTTAGAATAAAAATTTGTCAGAACTAAAGTTTAAAACAGTAGAGAGATGTGCTGGCACTAAGGGAAGCATTTTTGGCTTTCAGAGTAGCTTTTCCCTTGTGATCCCGCTTCACCATAATTATATGTTCTTTTTATACCTTGCAGCATTTTTTCCTATTTTTATTTTACTCCGGTTCTTATAACTGCATCCCTCAGCTTCTTGTTTGTTTTACTTTTTATATCCCCACCTTGCTTTTTGACTATCAATTTGCTCTTCTTTTCCTGCAAGCTAGACAGGTAGGAAACCAATGTAAAAGTTACAATTTTCCACAGTCTTAAGCACCTAATTTATCTGCCTTGTAATTTTTGTCTGTCGAAAGGCTCAGTTTTCCTTACATTCACCTCTCTTTATTGATTCTGGGGTCCTGACAGATTCTGGTTACAGGAGCTGGCCAGTGGAATGACTTCTTAGGCCTTGTCTACACTACCACGGTAAGTCGACCTAAGTTTCGCAACCTTAGATCAGGGGTCAGCAACCTATGGCACGCGTGCCAAAGGTGGCACGCGAGCCGATTTTTAATGGCACGCTGGCCCCGCTCAGCCCCATGCACGCTCTGCCTTACTTTCACATCTAGGTTCCGGCTGCCGGCCCCTTGCCAGCTGGGGTCCCGGCGGCCAGGAACCTGGCTGGCAAGGGGCCGGCAGCCGGAACCCCAGAGCAGCAGCGGGCTGAGCGGGGCCGGCGCCCGGGACCCCAGAGTGGCAGGAGAGAGATCACTTGATCATTACCTGTTAGGTTCACTTCCTCTGTGGCACCTGGCATTGGCCACTGTCGGTAGACAGGATACTGGGCTAGATGGACCTTTGGTCTGACTCAGTACGGCCATTCTTATGTTCTTATGAGCGACCCAACCCACTGCTGGTCTGGAGTTCCGTCCGCCGGCTCCTGACAGCTGGGGTTCCAGCCGCTGGCCCCGCTCAACAACGGCCAGCCCAGGGTCCCAGCCACCGGTCCCGCTCAGCCAACTGCTGGCCTGGATGGACGGAACTCTGGGCCGGCAGCGGGCTGAGCGGGGCCAGCGGCTGGAACCCCGGCTGGCAGGAGCCGGCGGACGGAACTCCAGACCGGCAGCGGGCAGGCTGGAGGGCTCTGCAGCTTGTCACAGCAGTGCAATGTGACAGGGAGCCCAGGCTGGTGGCTCAGGGGGCTCAGTGGTTCCCCAGTTACAGGTGGCACCCTGGGGAGGACCCGTCACAATGGCATTACTACTTCTGTTCCTAGCTTGAGTGAAATTGGGAGAACAATGGAAGACTGAGCTGTAGTGACTACTGCAGTTGCGATGGCATTCAGAAGCATGCTTTGAAGGCAGTGATCACTTTGGATGTCTCATAACCCTTTGGCATGTCGCTCTGCGTCAATAACCGTTCTCTCACTAAATCCACTGTTACACAATGAAAGCTGCAAAGAAAAGACATGCTTGATAGTTCTTAAAGGCAATGGGCATGAGTGCATGGAGCCCGGGGAACACAGACAGGAAATCCTTCAGAGAGATTTTGCTTTGGATTATACAGAAATAAGCCTGGCTCAATGAGATGATGCTCCAGCCTGCTGGATCCTTGCAACAGGGCTATGTTCCAAATGCCATCGTTAAGACAAATAGCGGGTTTTCTGACCTTACAGTAAGTCAGTTACACTAACTGTCACTGGGAAAAGAACGGCAGTATCTTTCAACAAGATAGACTAAAAGCATGTGTTACGACAGAAAAACCAGCCTGACCCTTGCACCATCTAGGTTCTTATACTAGTGCCCATCACCATAGTGTCTGAACACTAGTTTGATCTTCTTGATGCCTATAATCCATCATGCTGCCCATTCCGATTTCTTGATTTACAGCCTCACTAGCCCAGGTAGAAGAAATAGCAGTTTATCAAAATAATTTGAGGTCAATTAAATGAAGCATTAACGTTTTTGGATTAGGGGAAGGTCTTGTCCTCACAAAGATGGCAAGGAGAACAATAATTAGCCTCACAGGACTCCCTCTCTGTGGCCAGAGAAGAACAGAATCAGAACAGGAAACATTTGAAACTTCGGATACGTCTATACTTACCTCCGGGTAAGCAATCGATCTTCTGGGATCGATCCTGGAAGTGCTCGCCGTCAACACCGGTACTCCTGCTCCGCGAGAGGAGTATGCAGAGTCGACGGGGGAGCCTGCCTGCCGCGTGTGGACCCACGGTAAGTTCGAACTAAGATAGTTCGACTTCAGCTACGTGAATAACGTAGCTGAAGTTGCGTATCTTAGTTCGAAGTGGGAGGTTAGTGTGGACCAGCCCTTTCTCCTCATTAAACATGCAAGGGGAAAATTCTTCTTTCATGTTACTGGGGGAACTCCGCTGAAGTCAATGGAGTTGCATAAGTGGAAGTGAGAGGAGACTTTGATCATAAGTATGAAGTTTTATTCCCTTGTCTTGAATGCACATGACAGTTAGCCACTTGAGAGTGTAAAAGGATTCTCAAAGTTGATTGAAGTGAATTACTATAGTCCTTAATTGACCAAAAGCTCACTGTCATCAACATGGCAGTTGCGCGCTTTTTTTTTTTTAAACAGAGCACAGATTTTGGCCCTAAAATTTCAAAAAAAAAATGCTTTTTCCTTTTAATATAGTTGTACAGTTATAGATAATGTTGCAATGAAGTTTCTGGATCATCTACTGCACCCTTTGATCACATGCAGAATTATCCTCTGCTACAGCTTCAAGATTCCGAGTTAAAGCTCTTCTGTAAGATTACATGTACTCCATGGTGCTCTTACTGAAGATGTGCAGAGTTCTACCATTTCTGGAACTGATCTTTGTAATTTTACAGGCTCCTCATTTTGCAGGCTCCAAAGCCTAGCAGATACGTTTTCCATACTCTTGCACTAATGCTAATTGAAGGACTAGAGTGGATGTGATGGATTATACAGAAAGATCTTGTACAAGCCTATAACATGCTCCAGGCATGTCACTCTTTCAATTAGATATATAGCTTTAGAGGCTGTTCGGTTTTATCAGGTTAGAGCTACACAAATTGATTCTAGCTCCTTCTCCTATACCCAAGTTATACAAGAGAAGATGTATAAAGATCAAGTGGCAGTATCCATGGTGAGCTATATAAAATTTATTGAAACAGTAAAATGGATGAGGAAAGCTATAAAGGAAATCTGGATATTATTAGTAAGTGTATTGCAATTAAAATGATGTTCTTTGCCTCATTATGGAACATTAGGAAGAATGTTCAGAATGATGAGAGAATGCTTATTGCTATGGGTAACAAAGGCTGCATATTTTTTTCCAATAAATGTCAGTCTATAAATGTATTTACTGAAGTTTTACTGCTGTGTCATGCTTTATAACAGGCTGTCGCTGTTAACACTCATCAATTTTAGGGTATTATGATGTCACCCACCACTATAGTATTTGAGCACCTTCCATGTAAAATCAAGAGTAATAGTGAAATCCCAAATGGATTCACGCAGTCTCTGTCATTTCCCCATTTACAGGGTCAAAAAAAACTGTGTTTGGGGGAAGGTTGTTGTGATTTTTAGGATCTTTATCTATTTTCTGTAGCTATATCTGTACCTATCGATTGGTCCTGACGTTTTTGGTCATATGAAAAGATGGCACGTGTTACTACAATTAATGTGCCAAATTCAGTGGTGACATCAAATGGCAGTGGACATTCCATGGTGAAGTAAGAAGCAAAGCAATACATAATTAACAGATTTTTTGTATTCTCTCAAAACCACATTCAGCCCAGACATAAGTGGATGCGACTGTTGTTGAAGTCACAGAAAGAAAGGCCAGTAGACATCACGTGCACTCTCAAGCCATCAAGAGCGGGCTTAATGGTGCATAGGTTGGCCCTCTGCCCGGGAGAGAATTTCACTCACGATGTGAACGTGATTTCAGGAGTAAAAGCAGAGGCTGGCTTTTTTTATTCACTTTTAAAAAATCATTTAGTTCTATTTAGTCATAGGTTTTATGACAGCAACTTTATCATTCAATCTTTCAGAAATAGGGAAAAACACCTTTTAATGTGAGTTCCAAATAGTAGAGTAGCGAGATTTTCTTGTATACTACTTCACTAATTAACTGGTACTTAAGTAAGACTCAAAGACACACCAAATCTGTACTGGCAGCACTGAACTCCTTTTCATGTGCTGCTGGAAAGGACAATGTGGCCTTGTTGCTAACGTGTAAAACCTGCAGTCTGATTCGCTGAACTTTGAAAGTCTTCACAATCTTTATTTACCATCTGCAAACACATCTCTATGGATTATTTTCTCACCTTTTCAAATGTTAATTGCAAATGATAAACACAAGAACTACATATATGTTCACTGGGTTTAAAAATGAGGATGACTGTATAAAACAGGTGACAAATGGCAGAAAAGTAATATTCTATCAGAAGGACCCAGATGTGGCTGTCAGATGAAAACACCACGAGAGAGACAATGTTTTCTGCTTCATAAATACCATCTAAAAAAATAAAGACCAAAAGCTTCTTTCCTTGCAACAGTGAATTTTTTGTACGGTACCAATTTTCTCTACTGCTAACAATGGGTCCCCAGTCACACACACAAGCCAAGTAATGAATAGGTCATTTCAAAGCAATATGGAATAAGAGTCCTTGCGCAGTACTGTTACATGAGATAACTCAGGTCAATGGGAAGCTCATGGGCTTACGTTAAAAAATGTAAGCCCTCCAGTTAAAAAAAATAGTCTTACGCTACATATAGCTGAACAAATGAAACTCTTCTGAATGCTAAGTGGGCACTAACACTTTTGGCATAACATCCAAAATCCATGAAGTGACATTTGGTGGTTCAGTTCCCCCGAAGAGGAGGACCATTAAACATCCTGTCGTTTAAGCCCAATTCCTCAAAGATACCTTGTCACCTCGCTCCCATTGATTTAGATGGGAGTGAGATGCCTAAATACATTTAAGGATCTGGACCTTCGTGCGTTCCCTTCCAATTTTTTCACATCCTCTCCCACTATGGCTTGGTTGGCTATAGGCCTCATTATTCCCATTTTACAGGATAGATAATTTAAGGTATAGAGATGTTAAGTGACTTGCCAAAGACCACACAAAAAGGCAGTGGCAGAGCAAGGAACAGAACCCAAGTGTCCTGACTTCTAGCCCCTATGAACTTATTTTAGTTTCAATGGCTTGGTTCATCTCTTTAGATCAATATACTATGTGTAAATGCCAAAACAAAAGCAAACAAACGATAAAGAGGTCCAGAGAGTGTAATCAAAACCCTCTAAGAGCTCCAAAGCCAGCTATCCAGCCTTATTGAGATTACTGCTTTTTGTACTCATGCTAAACTGCCCCATCGCTCAGATGAAAGGCTGAATTTGGGATCCATTCAGCGGTTTGAATTTCCCCCAATGCATTGCAATTACAGAAACACCTGGTCTGAATAATTTCTGTCAAACTCTATTGTCAAAATTCAGTGCTCAACAGACCTAAAAATTTCACATCAGTCTTCAGTATTAATAACGCACATCCAATGGTCCCATGTGTCTTTAGTTAGCACCGTAGGCATGGCACAACTGAAAAGGGGAAAGAGATGTGTAAAGCTGCTCGTGATAAAGCAATGGGCATTCCACATATGGATAAATTTGGGGCTTATCCAAACCTTTTTGTTCAGGTTGTAAAGCTGGAATTGTCTTTTGGGAACTGAGTAGTTTTCACCACTGACAGCAGAGCCCATTATCCAGCAGCGTGTGGTGGGACTAGCAACAGCCTTAAAGGTATATGAAGAGAGTGCATCAAAAATGTTGGCATAAATGGATGGTGTGGCATTGAGGGGATTCTCATACCATATGACTCCAGCACAGTATACTTCTTACTTCTTATAACTTTTAAGTTATAATTCTTAGCGCTTCATAATGGGTGTGTTGATATTATGACCAATGAGGTTCTCTCATATGGTAAAAAGAGAAAGGGGGGGTGTTCTAAAGTAGGAGTGCCAGAAACTCCTGAATTCTAATCCTGGCTCTGATATCAATTCCACTTGAGACACTGGATAAATCAGCAAAATCTGGGGTTTGACATACTGAGCTGGGAGTTAGACAGAGTGTGCTGGTTTCCAGTTCTCCTCAGGCATGCTGTCTCATCTTCGGCAATATACTTAGGCCAAGGATTCCAAGGGAGTCCACTCATTTTGGATGAAGACAATATCGGAAGGCAACAGCAGCCACATAGGGTCTCTGAAGAGCATCCTTCTGACATCCCCCTTGGGCACCAAAAGTGGAGACAATCGAAGTTAGTGGATGTTTGAAAACTTTGGCTTTCACTTCTGTTCATTTCAATCTCCCATCAGTTGAGCAGGAATAGTACTTACCTAGTTCACTTGGGGCCTTGTGAGAGCAAACATTTGTAGAGGATTACTACATTTAATGCATGTTTTATGAATTAATGTCTATTCACTCAGATTCTGTGATGGAGGGTGATAGAGATATGCAGGAGTAATATTGTTATACAAGCCACTTACCCTCAGTCTCAGCTCTCCCTGATGAAGATCACTACAGGATATTGTACACTGGAGACAAAAACCTACTCTAGCAGTAAACAATGTACTGCTTACTGCTAATAATGCATTTTACATAAATTACAGCAATAGAATGTACAATGCTGCAATATACAGCCAAGATGGATGTACCCTTTAAAAGCCCGTAAATAAAATAACTGCAATAACTACTGACAGCTGACGACTGCAGTTATTTTGATGCACCAGTGTCAGGAAGAGGAATCCTTCCTCTAATATTATAGACACAGAAGAAGCCCTCTTCTGGGTTGATTTTTTTTTTTAAAGCAAACATACAGAACCTCCCTGATTACCACTAGTGATGAAGAAACTCACTGCAAGTTACTGAATGTTATGATTTAGCAAACAAATTTAAGAAATGCACTGATAGTGCCTCAAAGCGCATTTTTGTTCATTGATTTGATGAGAGCAGCTAAGTGTTAATTATGTCAGTATTCTAGTACGTGGTCTCAGATATTTTGCAGAAGTAAGACTGCTTTAATAAAGCCCCAAGTGCTTTGAAAGCAGAGAAACTGCCTCTCTCCTTGTGACAGACTGCCATAGCTGCTCTCAGTTGAGGCACTGAACTGGGAGATACAAATAAGGAGACAGGGCATTCTTTGTTTGGGGAGTCCTCTACTGCAGAACTCACGTCTCTCTTTGGTCAGCCAGAGCCCAGATTTGATAATCTTCCAGACATGCTGCAAAGCCCATCTTATGTCTCTCTTCTCTAAGACTGTTGGGGAGAGTATGAGCTGAGGTGGAGATATTTATGGGTAGATCTTTTTCCTTATGTTGTGATTTTAATTTACGGGGTAGATGCTCAGAACACAGCTGGGGCGACTAGCGTTACGGTTTAGAAACTTGACCAAGGGGCCAGGGGGACAAATAAACGACGTCAGACTGTTTCTATCTATTTAGTCTACTCTGGGAAGTAGGGGGAGACTCATTTCATGTAGGCAAATTATGGGATGTACAGATTAGCTAGGTGCAGCTAGCCAAGTTTTTAAGTGTACTCTATGAGACTGATTTACAAAAAGTCAAACTTCCCTTCAGTCTTGGAGCTCAAGCATGTTTAATAATTGCTTCATCTCCCCTGTTTCAATGAGCCAGGGACTAACTGCTGTACAAAATCCCCACTGATCATAGCTGGAGCAGCTACAGGATCTACATCCTGCAACTTCAGATTCCCTTGGATGATTGAGAAGTGTGGTGAGCCATTTATCTCCCTTCATTATCCAACATCACTGATCAAGCCTTATCTCTGAGATCATTTGGCATTTGATAGTCAAAGCCATTGTCTGTCTTTCTTTTTAAGATTGCGGAGAGGCTCAAGGGCTGGAAGTTTCCTGTCATAGCTGAGGGAAAGTGACAGGAATGGGTAAACCACCAAGGATTCAGGTTTGTTCAATAAGAGATGGACATACGTCAATACACATCCCTCTCCAAAACAGTCCCTTCACTATAAAGGGTTTGAAAGCCAGATCTGGAGCCAAACTTTGTGCCTTGAGCCCCTCTCTAGATAGCACCCAAAAGTTCAGATGGTGGCAGAATCCAGCAGGTTCCCTCTTTGTTACTGATCCTGGTTCTTTCAAAGATTAGATTCTGCTTCCACTGAAGTCAATAGGAGTAGGCCCTAGGTTTTGTGGCATTCATCCACGTCCCGAAGTGCATGGCAGACTTTGCAATTGAAGTCCAAGAGCTATTCAAATCTGATGAACGCTAGTGCTTCAAAGAGTCTCTAGACTCAGTGGCACAGCATTATGGGAATATCCCAATTTAAACTGATATTGACATTACCACCATAGAACTAGACCATGTGCACATGGTACCAGTTCACCCTGGAAAATCAGTTCTGTGCTAGAGATGGAAAGAGGACTGAACTATTATGAAAAACAAAACAATAGACAAGTTAGGATTTGGCTTGAGGAGACCCAATCAGGCTCTGGACACGAGCCAAGCATTGCTTGGCATTGATCCCAACAAACCCTTCATCTGAACACTGCAAACTGAAAGATTCCTATGGCTCTCTTATGATGTACTTGCATGGAGAGTGGACAGCAATGATTACTTACTACAGAGTTTAAAATGTGCTCAGAACCAGGGGTTTGATTTGGGCCACACCTCTGAGCTGGCACATCTGAAAGAACAGAGGTGTCCACTCTCACTGTGAAAAGCTCCTAGAGAGAAAAATCCCTAGAAGTATCTTTATTACAAGAGAAAGATACTGAAGCAATTGTTCTAGTCTAATGCAAGGTCTGCCAGCCCCTGGATTCACATAGTCCAGATCCAGTAGTCCCTTCTCCAGCGTTGTTATATTCTGAGCCCGCATGGAGCCTGTCCCCCAGCATACAGAGACCCATTCACATAGTCACCCTACTTGTGTGGCTACTCCAGCCATGCCCTAAGCCCCTGCACAAGGAAACTATGGGGGTTCAGTATGATGCAGGCCTTTTGTGGGCCCTTCTAACAAGAGGGGAATTCCACTTGGGATAATGGCTAATAATAGTCAGGGACAAGTCTACAACCCATCAACATTGACTGTCTCTTTTGGATGGGTGGTAAGATGCCAACTGACTAGAGCTGGGCTGATGCTGAGAGCTTTTGATAATCCTTCCCTAATGGACTTTAAATATGGGTTTTCATTTTTTTAAAGCTTGCCTTAATTAGACCATTATTTAATGCTTCCCTACCTCCCACCCAAAATGCTCAAAGCCTGGCACTGTAAAGATGCAATATGCATAAGAAACCATCATTTAAAACCAGAGAAAACAGCATTATTAAAAAGGTACAAAATTCATCCAAATCGGGGTGGGGGGGCAGGGGGAGAGGATTCTTAGATTCATAGATTCTAGGACTGGAAGGGACCTCGAGAGGTCATCGAGTCCAGTCCCCTGCCCGCATGGCAGGACCAAATACTGTCTAGACCATCCCTGATAGACATTTATCTAACCTACTCTTAAATATCTCCAGAGATGGAGATTCCACAACCTCTCTAGGCAATTTATTCCAGTATTTAACCACCCTGACAGTTAGGAACTTTTTCCTAATGTCCAACCTAGACCTCCCTTGCTGCAGTTTAAGCCCATTGCTTCTTGTTCTATCCTTAGAGGCTAAGGTGAACAAGTTTTCTCCCTCCTCCTTATGACACCCTTTTAGATACCTGAAAACTGCTATCATGTCCCCTCTCAGTCTTCTCTTTTCCAAACTAAACAAACCCAATTCTTTCAGCCTTCCTTCATAGGTCATGTTCTCAAGACCTTTAATCATTCTTGTTGCTCTTCTCTGGACCCTCTCCAATTTCTCCACATCTTTCTTGAAATGCGGTGCCCAGAACTAGACACAATACTCCAGCTGAGGCCTAACCAGTGCAGAGTAGAGCGGAAGAATGACTTCTCGTGTCTTGCTCACAACACACCTGTTAATACATCCCAGGATAGTGGGGGACGAGAAGGGAAAGGAAAAAAGGAAAGAGGGAGGAGTCAGTATTAACATGGCAGCTAACCAGCCGTCTGCATGGCTCATGCTAATAAGGTGCTTGGCAGAGTCTGCTTTGAGATGTTCCTCTTCTTTGTGGTCTAACCCTACAATTCATACTCAGGCAAAACTCCCATTGACTTGGATTTTACTCCTATAAAGAATTTAGATTCAGGCCCATTATCTGCTTAATTACTTAGCCCCCAAAATACAGGAGCTCTAGTATTCAGGAAGCAGGATGGCTGAAGGAGGTGCACAAGACCTCTTATTAACTGCAAAACCATGGTTCGGATTCAGTCTGCTCCGGCTTCTGGAAATGTTTGGTTCACACGGGGCATGCTCAGGTCTGGAGAGGAAGGATGGATGCCATAGGTGTCAACTTTCCAATGTGCCAGGGGGTGCTCGACCCCTGGCTCTGCCCTAGGCCACACCCCTGTTACCCGGGGTTCTTTCAACCCAAAGCTCTTGGTAACTTTTACTCTGTGCGAGGAGGTGTCAGGAAATAAATCAGGGGAGACACAGTCGTCCGACTGATAGATGGCTGGCACAAACAGGACAACACAAGAGTGCTTTCACTTAAAGCTAAACTTTACTTAGACTCAAGCACTTACACACGTCCGTAACAGGTTAGTAAAACACCCCCAACCCTTGATAATTACCAAAGCTGAGTGTGGCTCTCGAGTGGCACAGTGGCAGCCCGTCTGCCGGTGGGGAACACAAGATGCATCCAGAGGGAGAGCCCAGTCCCCAAACGAGTCCCCTTATTTATACATTAGTAATAGAATGACATGTCCCTTAAAGAAACCTTGTTAAGTAAGCAGTTTCAAGCAAGAGGTTCCTTCTGATTATTGATTAACCAGGTGTGGGTTTTTCCAGAGTCTGCAGCTCTGAGACCCCAATAGACATTCCTGCTCTTTTAAAATGCATGTATCAGCAACTTCAACACAATTCTTATCAGGATGGACGCGGGGTCAAGCTGCCCCTTCCGTGGCACCCCAAAACCCCCTTGCCTCCTGCCTTGGTCAAGCTGAGTTTGCTGAATGGCCAATTTACAGCTTGCTGACTAGGCTGCTTTTTAACAATAAGCCATAGTGGTTTTAGGCACTTTTCTGGTTTGCCAAAGTCTCCCCGTACACCCCCACTCCACCCTTTCCCCCAAGGCCCCACCCGCCTCTTCCCTCTCCTGCCCTGCCCCTGCCCACCTCTTCCCACCACATTCTGCCCCTTCCCCGAGCGTGCCATGTCCTCACTCCTCCCCCCCAGAACCTCCTGCATGCCGTGAAACAGCTGCAAGTTGGCGCCTATGATGGGTGCAGTGGTGAAGAGACTAGCACTAGGGCTTGGGCAATCTGAGTTCACTTCCCTGCTGTGCCACAGACTTCCTGTGTGATCTTGAACAAGTCATAGTCTGTCTAAGCCTTAGCTCCCCATCTGTAAAATGAGGATAATAGCACTGCCCTGCCCAACAGACATGTTGTGAGGATCAATACGTTCAAGATTGTATGGTGCTCAGCTATGACAGTGATGGGGGCCATATAAATACCTAAGATAGAGAACATATATATTAGCATATTCATTCCCATACTAAGATGATATCATCTCATTTGCATAGTAACATGATTCCTATCTGATTTAGTTTCTCTCACCATACACTGATATTTTCATTTTATGCACTCCTGCCCTCAAAAAATGAAAAGCAAACACAGACCTGCTACAAGCTCCCACTCATAGATATACACACACACTCTGAGAGGACGCTTATGCACCTGAAAACATACTCCTGTTTTGACTGGACATGAGAAACACTCAGAGACAGATGGAAGAGTTCTGCTCTCAAAGACTAAATTGTGAGTAAATCCATTGGTAACAGGGCCAACCTTTGACTCAGGCACAGATAAGCAGGCACACTGTGTAGAGAATGACCCTATGTAACTTGGTGCAATGCTACATGATGGAATGGGACCTGTCAGTCCTTTTACAAATGACTTACAAGTTCAAGGTTATTTATTTCTGTGTAAGACCGACAAGTCAGCCTTGCACTGTCAGCAGCTTAGACAAATGTGCTAATCTGCATATGCAGCCATTCCATCAGGACATGCTCAGGTCTATAAACCTCAGAACTTTCTTAATGCGTAGCTAGGAAAAACTCCCTCCTGTCACCATCAAGCTTTTCACCCGTGTAGTCAGTACTCTCGCATTTATCAGACGACAAGTTTGCAGACAATACAAAGTTGTTCAAGACAGTTAAGTCCAGAGCTGACTGCAAGGAGCTACACAGGAAAAATCATAAACTGAGGAAGAGCTCTGTGTAGCTCAAAAGCTTGTCTCTCTCATCCACAGAAATTGGTCCAACAAAAGATATTACCTCACCCACCACGTAGGGGCAACAAAATGGCAGATGAAATTCAATGCTGATCAGCGCAAAGTAATGCATACTGGAAAAAAATCATCCCAAATACACATATATAATAATGGGTTCTAAATTAGCTTATCTCAAGAAAGAGATCTTGGAGTCACGCTGGATAGTTCTCTAAAAATTTCAGCTCAATGGGAAGCAGCATTTTAAAAGGCTAACAGAATGTTAGGAACTATTAGCAAAGAGAGAAACAGAAAATATCATAAGGTCACTATATAAATCCATGGTGTGTCGACGCTTTGAATACTACATGCAGTTCTGGTCGCCGCATCTCTAGAAAGATAGAATGCAACTGGCAAAAGTTCAGAGAAGGGCAACAAAGATGATCAAGGGAATGGACCGGCTTCCATACAAGGCTAGACTAAAAAGATTAGGGTTGTTCAGTTTAGGAAAGAAATTACTACGGGTGGATATGATAGAGGTCTATAAAATCATGAATGGAATGTAGAAAGTGAATGGAGAAATGTTATTTATGCTTTCCCACCATCCAAAAAAAAAAAAAAAAAACACAAAAGTTGATTACCCCATGAAATTAATAGGCAGCAAGTTTAATACAAACAAGATAAGAGGAAGTGCTTTTTCACACAACACACAAAAATATTTCTCATACATACACCACTAGACTGCAGCTACTAGACCAAAAAGCAAGATACTTTCCCACACTATTTCACTTCACCTGTAACAACCTCCTGTTTCTCCTGTGAGGCTTATACACCTGCCCTGAGTGTCACCAGACCAGCTCCTGGCTTGGGGATTGGCTGGAGCCTAGCACAGAAATGACTCATCAATACAGGTGGCTTAATCAGGCTCTAGTTCAAGGATAACTGATCACCTTACAGTTGACCTAATTATATTCCCCTTGAAATCATGGCACGGCTCTCGGGCCAAGTCACATAAAGTCCAAACCCCTTCTGGGATAATACAAAGGTCCAACCCCCTTGGGCTACTCCTTGTCCTGTCTTATGGGGGTGAGTCTTCAGGCCCACGCTAGGCTCAATATTCCTTATGTTGGGCTTGTACACTGCTTCCTCGGAGGCTGACAGGGGGACTCAGGCCCACCCTGTACTCTTCTCTGAGTTCCAGACCAGCAGCCCTGTATTAAATAGCTAGATCTGCTTCTTCAGACATGCTGCTGTATCCTAGGCTGCTTGCTACCTCCAAGCCCCCTTGTGCTGCTTCCCCACAGCCTGTGCTTAACAAAGCCTCCTTTTGGTTCTCAGGCCTCTCTGTCGGTCCTCCCAGTTTCTCCTTTCTCTGCTGAACTCTTCCACCCATCTCAGGCTCCACTGAAGGGCTTTTACTGAGCCTACCTCAGGGCCTCCCCCACGGCATCCTAACCTGCTCCTTGTAGATCATCTTGCCTGTTGAAATCCTATTTGAGGGCTCCCTCCTGCTCCTTGTGGGTTTCTCTCCATAGGAGAGTCCCATCTGTTTTGCAATCCCTCCCCACCCTCAGTTCCCTCCAGTTTCTAATCAGGCAAAGGTGCCTAATGATCCTTACCTAGCTCTTCCCCCTCTGGCCAGGAGGCAATCCCTCAATCACAGGTGTGCTCACTGCTCTTAACCTCTTGTCTAACAGGTGATGGGAGTCTGCCCCATCACAATGCCCTTTTTCACCCAGTGCAAAATGGAGTCCAATATCCCCAAGCAAAGACAGATTTGGCTCATGCATGATCTGCAATTTTATTTCTTTGGCACCATTTGTTTAGACATGCTGGAAACAGACTCGGTGCTCAAATTATTGTGAGCAACAGTGCCAAGAGATAAACACTGCAGGCCATATGCTGCTCTGGTCTTGCATGTACAACTCCCACTCAGGTAAAGAGGAATGGTTGATGTGTGGCTCTGTTGTGTGTGTCCTGCATGAAGTCACATTGTCCTTCCTATGACACTCAGTCTTGGGAGGCACTAAGGTTCTAGAGGGATAAGTGCAATGGAAACACGCACAATTCAATAACCGGACAAGAGAGAAACGTCCCCTACATACAATTCACATGAGAGTTTTTAACACCAAAGCCATTGGAGACTCTGGTAGGGGCTGCATTGACCATGCACCTGCTCTCTTTGCATCATTCCTCAGAGTGTCTCTAATCCTCTCTAATTCCCTGCTTACTCAGGAAGTTTCTTGATGCTATAACTTTCCCACTGTGGAGGTTGCCTCCTTCAGCATTCCTCTGATCATGGATTCCGGCATCTATATTCACTGCGACAGATGGCAGCGTCTCTGCTTCCTGGCTGTGAGCTTGCCATGGGATAAGCAAGATGTGAAGAAGTCCAGTTTGGCCAGTTTATAATTTGTTCTCTGCCAATTTTTCTTGCTAAATCCTTGAGCTGAACCCAGCCTCTAGCACAGAGAACACTCATCTTGGATATTTAACCAGAGATCATATCGTGCCCTGATCCATGACTCATGTAACCTCATTGAGTTCAACGGGGTTACACGGGGTGTAAGTCAGAACCTAACTTTTGGCCTCAGGTTATTAAATTCTTGAGCTATCACATAGTTTGAGGCCTATTTAGAATACATGGCATCCTAGATGGTTAGCTCTCTTCCCACGTGAACAGTGAGGCAAGGCGGTGATATTTCAGCTAACAATTGCATATTAAAGTAAAAAAAACTTAGTTAACAAGTCAGATTAGTTTCTAGACACTCAGCCAAGCCCTCAGAATCTCTCATCTACTGAGTCTGCCTTCAGAGGCTACTGACAGGTGAGAAAATGAAAACTGTAAAGGGAAAAAAACAATTTAAAATGCAAATGATGTTTCATTACATTGGAAGCTGGGGGCTGCATGCCGTGTGTCTTTTGCTATGCAAAGCGATTCACATCAAGAATGTATTCTTGAGATATTTTCTACAGTATGTGCTTAGAGTAACGTACATTTTGCTGTGGGAGGATTAATTTTTGCAATACATAACGATATTTAATTTCCATGTCTCTTGTAATCCACAGAGATGGTGATCTACCCAATGAATTACTTAAAGCCAGCACTGTTCCCTGTTTCACCTCCTGCAAAATGGGGATTCCCACCTACCTGCAAAGGGGGTTTTGAAGATTACAGACAAACTGAAGAGTTTTGCCAATGAATAATTGCTAAGTGTTATTACTTGTGTACTTGCACACAGTGGGGTCTAGTCACTGGATAGGGCACTGAACTGGGAGTCAGGACACCTGGGTTCTGCTATTGATCTACTCTGCGCTCTTGGGCAATTCATTGGACTTCTCTATGCCTCTGTGTCCCTGCCCATCCTGTCTCTGTCTTATAAGTTCAGACAGGGGCTGTCTCTTATTGTGTACAGTGCCTAGCAAAATGGGACATGATTTCAAGTTGGGCCTCTAGATTCTACCAGGATACATGCAGTGGAATCCATTCCATCAAAATGCTGGCTTTTTGCTCACGTACTGCATTATGCTAACTGCTCTATACCTTGTTGTGCAGTGGCTAAGTCTAACAAATAGTCTGATAAAAATTGAAATAGACAGAATCAGAGTACAGATCTCCAAAGTATCTGAACTTCTACAGTAATCTGATCAATATTGACATTCAAAGCCTGAAGAAAAACAACCCTTGTCTTAGAAAACTGTGTATTTTTTTCTCTACAATGATACAACAGGTAGTTTGCATGAGTTTGTTGAATAAATTGAATGAGTTCCTCCAACCATTTCACTTCTGAAAGTAATTCCTAAGGAAATGTCCTTGTCTTAATAACCAGTTTGTCTCCTTCCCCTTACCCCAGCCTCCCAACACCCATATTCTCTGGAACTATTGTTTATCTAGTTCCATGATTCTGGCAGATTATGGAAAGTGCTAAACAGTGTCCCGAATATTGGGACAGGAGTAAAGAGGACAAGAACGAGCAATGAAGCCAACATGGACTAACAGACTGACCACAGGGCTAGGAACCAAGAATTCCTAGGGTCTAGATTTATCTGTGCCATTGACTTGCTGTGTAGCCTTGGGGTAAATCAATTCATCTGTGCCTCAGTTTCCCTTCACAGCAACTATAAAATGGGGCTCTTCAAACTTGCCTGCATTCCTGTGTGTTCCAAGCTCTGAATGTTGAGTGCTAAATATTGTTATTAAAAGCCTTGCAGCTTGAAAGCAAAATTAGCAGTGTGGGTGTTTATGTAGTTCTGAGGCACAGAGCCTTTGCATGGTAATCAACAGCAGTTTCTCCTATTAGAATGGCTACCACTCTACACTGTATGCAGAGGGCACAATTATTTTAGCTCCAAGCATCCACTCTACACTAAAGATTTCCTGAAGGCTGGTTAGCAAAATCTGTCTTGAATAGGAAGGCTTCAGACTAATCACGTTCAGGGCTCAGTCATTCTGTTACTTAAAATCCTGCAAGAACTTCATCCCATGAATATTTTACTCCCTGTAATATTAATAAGGGATGTTATGACATAGAGAGCTGGCAAGGGGAAATTTCTTACAGTACTTATCATAGAATCATAGAAGATTAGGGTTGGAAGAGACCTCAGGAGGTAATCTAGTCCAATCCCCTGCTCAAAGCAGGACCAACCCCAACTAAATCATCCCAGCCAGGGCTTTGTCAAGCCGGGCCTTAAAAACCTCTAAGGATGGAGACTCCACCACCTCCCTAGGTAACCCATTCCAGTGCTTCACCACCCTCCTAGTGAAATAGCTTTTCCTAATATCCAACCTGGACCTCCCCCACTGCAACTTGAGACCATTACTCCTTGTTCTGTCATCTGTCACCACTGAGAACAACCTAGCTCCATCCTCTTTGGAACCCCTCTTCAGGTAGTTGAAGGCTGCTATCAAATCCCCCCTCACTCTTCTCAGACTAAATAAGCCCAGTTCCCTCAGCCTCTCCTCATAAGTCATGTGCTCCAGCCCCCTAATCTTTTTCATTGCCCTCCGCTAGACTCTCTCCAATTTGTCCATACCCTTTCTATAGTGGGGGCCCCAAAACTGGATGCAATACTCCAGATATGGCTTCACCAGTGCCGAATAGAGGGGAATAATCACTTCCCTCGATCTTCTGGCAATGCTCCTACTAATGCAGACCAATATGCGGTTAACCTTCTTGGCAACAAGGGCACACTGTTGACTCATATCCAGCTTCTTGTACACTGTAATCCCCAGGTCCTTTTCTGCAGAACTGCTGCTTAGCCAGTCAGTCCCCAGCCTGTAGCAGTGCATGAGATTCTTCTGTCCTAAGTGCAGGACTCTGCACTTGTCCTTGTTGAACCTCCAATTTCAGATTTCTTTTGGCCCAATCCTCCAATTTGTCTACGTCACTCTGGACTCTATCCCTATCTTCCAGTGTATGTACCTCTCCCCCCAGCATAGTGTCATCCGCGAACTTGCTGAGGGTGCAATCCATCCCATCATCCAGATCATTAATGAAGATGTTGAACAAACATACTTATGAGGCGGCCTGACTCCATAGCCTCCTACTTACAGTTAATAAGACATCTAGTTGCCCAGTGGACCTCAACCCTGTACAAAGATCATCAGGTGGCAATGCCCTAACTTGACACTTAGGAATCCCACAGATGTTCCTGGATCTCCTCATTAAACAATCAGTAAGGTGACATTTAACATCCCATCGGGGTTGGCTTTATTATTAACAAAGCAGGAAGTGTCCCGCCATTTTAAGATCCTTAATAGGAGGCCAGACCTGAATTCTTCACCTGGATTCTTCAGCTTCACCCCCAAAGTGGTACAGTTTCTCCAGGCAGCAAGGGGATAATCTTCAGCCATTCCTCCGAATATCTGTGTTCTTTGTAGGAGCCTCCCAGTAGAATGGAAGAGGAAAAATTCTTTCTGAGGAAGACCATCAGATTGTGACCACCTCCCCTTAATTTCCTCCAACCTTAAAAAGCATCGGCTGAAGGGTGCTCTTTTTTCACAAGTGGCAGCACTAGTAGTTTTGCCAGAGTGGGAGGGTGGTCCTCTCCCTTTTGCCACCTTCCTGGCCTTGGTGCAAAGTAAGCACATCTCATGTTCTTTTCCTGGTGATGTCCCTTTAAGGTTGTCTCAGGCCTGGTCCACACTAAGCCCCCACTTCGAACTAAGGTACGCAAATTCAGCTACATTAATAACGTAGCTGAATTCGAAGTACCTTAGTTCGAACTTACCGCGGGTCCAGACGCTGCAGGCAGGCTCCCCCGTCGATGCCGCATACTCCTCTCGCTGAGCTGGAGTACCGGCGTCGACGGCAAGCACTTCCGGGATCGATCCGGGATCGATTTATCACGTCTAGACAAGACGCGATAAATCGATTCCAGAAGATCGATCGCTTACATCCGGACCAGGAAGTAAGTATAGACATACCCTCAGAGTGTTGGGTAAAAAAATAATGCACTTCTGGGTTGCAAAATAACTACCCTGGAAGGCTTTGGAAGCTAGCAGTGAAAGGCCCAAGGAGCACATTGAAATAAAGCTGAATGGCCAGTAACTCAAGTTGCAGCCACTAGCTCAAGGCGCTAGCAGAGAATCACCAGGTGTACATCCATGACCCTACATTCACACAGCGTCAGAGTCATCATTTACTCAAGAGGGGTTCCATGGGATAGGGAAGATCGTATCTCCTTCTCTGGCAACATGCTCCCTGACTGAAAAATTACAGCCCCACTGGAGAGCAGCTCTGCAGGTCCACGCTGGCCATTTACTGTGGGACTAGTTTTGAGCATCATTGGGCTTTAGAAACAGTTGAAAGCTATTTAAACATGAGTCCCTGACAGTGTTTCAACACAGGCTGTTGATCTCACTAAATGTCACGGTGACACAGATAGTGGGGTGCTACAGGAAATGTCACCTCTTCAGTGCCCTGACTCATTGCTTGTGACACCATACAACATGTTAGAACTGGTTCAAGATTAGTTTTGCTTTCCCAAGCATACTTCTGTTTGTGGCTCCTTTTACAAAAGACTTCTTGCATTTAATTAAACTGTAAATTATATTTAGGTAAGGTGTGGGAACGAGGGGTGGGAACCAGCAAACCAAAGCATGAGGGGAAAGATTAGAACAGCTACTGAAATACAATGTCATGGTTTGTTATCATGGTTTATCTGTCTATTTTAATGGATCATCAGTTTACGAATCCTCTTAGTACAAATTAAAATGGGTTCTGAATCGATGTATCATCCATTATAAATCTGTACATAAGCTCTCAGCCATAATTAGCAAGTGAATTGAGATTTAGGTAGGAAAACAATATTTAGAAGTTAGACAGGCACAGTATTCAGCACATGACGTACTTGTTAATCATAGCAGGTATTAGAACCATAAGAGGATCTGAGATTTCTTATTTTTCTGAGGCAGCACTCACAAGTCACATTCTCTTCTCAGACTTAAAAGGAAATAACAGCTGGATTCTTTCCCTGACTCTGGCCCTTGGCATCCCTCCATTTTTATGCCAAGCATAGCTCATAGCTCATCTGGAATAGGGAGTCTGGCCCAATGTAATTCCTTGGGCTTCAGTGGAATTAGCCCCCTCTAAGGGGATAATCACATAGCCATATATTTAGTTAACATCCTGATCCTGCCACATGAGTAGCTCCACTGGAGTCCCAAGAGACAGCATGATCCAGGGAACTGGCACTGGGTCTCCAGGGGTGCCATTTAAATTATGTCTACACAGCACAAATCTAATGGTGGCGCGTAGAGTACATACACTACATGCCCCCGTAGCACAGGTATAAATAGCAGTGCAGATGGTGAGGCAACGCTTAGGCAAGTAAAGATGCCCCAGAGCCTTAGGTTAGGTACCCTACATAGCCTTCTACACACCTAAGCAGTGCCTTCCCCATCTACACTGATATTTTTAGCAGTATAGTATTCCACTACCTCTGCGTCACCGGAGCCTTTTCCCGCTGCCTCTCCTCAGCCAGAGCCTTTCACAGCCACGTGTAGCTGCATGCTGCAGTGTGGACACAGCCTGCTTTTCATTGTGCCACGTAGCTACACATACCCTACACGATGGCACCAGTGTAGACAAGGCCTTAGGTCAGGCGGGGCTCCCCAAACTCCATACCATCTGTTAACTTTAGTTTTAAAAGTTGTCTGTTTGTCTTGTGTTGGTAATTTTGTTGTAGTAAACCTATACAAGTGTTATTATTTCCTATATTTTTAATAACAATGAACGCACCCATAATAGACTGATTTTTACATTTTATCCTTCAAAAAATCCAAGAGCTTCAAGGGTCCTAAATGGCCCCTGGAACCCATCTCCTAAAAATTGCCCCCTCCTCTATTGAAATCTGAAATGGCGCCACCACTGGGTTCTGTTGTCAACTCTTTTATTGACCTTATGCAAGGTACGACCTGCTCTGTGGTTGTTCCTCCTCCCTCCCTTTGTTTTGTCTTTTTAGATTGTAAGCGCTGTAGGGCACTGAGTTTCTTGGGTACCTAGAACAATGGGACCCTATTTTCTCTTCTCGCCTCTGAGGGCTACTGTAATAGAAACAGCATATGATGATGATGATGATGATGGTCATCAATGGGACTACTTGAACTTAGAGTTAAACATTAAGGCTTCAATGTGCTTCTTAATATCAGACATTTTGGGACTGGGGAAAAACATTTTGCAAAATTTTGTAGCCAATGTTTTTAGTTTAGTAGTATCCATTTATCATGTGATGTTATGATTAATCATTATGTTTATGTTACATATATTCACTGTATGTTAACCAGAGTTGATTTGTAGGATTATAAAAGTATAGATTGATCAATATTTAGAGGAACTATGTAGTAGACATGAGTAAGACAAGTTGAAATGCAAAAGCTTGTAGGTCAAGGCCTGCAAGACTCAAGCTTATCTATTTTAGGCCTTGGAGACAAGAAATGATGGCGCAAGTCAAAGACTGAGAAATAACCCGAAAGATGATGGGAAAGAGGTACTGATCGGTAACATTGCAAAAGTATAGCTGGGAAGATTAAAACTAAATCATAAAATGCTGTAACAACAAATATTGTCTCTAATATATGCCCTAATCGCAGACAAAGGTGGTACGTCAAGAACCTACCCGGCCTATAGAATTCGGGGTCCTTTGTGTTTCCAGGGGACACAAACCAATAAGAAAGAGAGGGATGACACTTTCATATACATGCAGAGAATGTAGGTATAGACAGACTCACAGTATAAAAAGGGGTGCCCAGAGCATGGAAATTGGGTTTCCTATGGGAAACTCCAGCAGGAACCACTCCCATATTGATGGTCAATCCGTGAGAGGGCCAACAGACTCTAACACCATCTAGGAGGATGTGAGTATGTCTGTAGGTATAACTAGTTCATTATACGTATCTATAGAAATTGTATATGCTGTGGCATTTATAGCTTTGTTGGTAACTTCAATTAAATTACTAAAACATAGATGCTCTTGTAATTGTATGTGTTATTTGCCTATGGTTTCATGTGTTCCTATGAACTCTAAATCTAGAACAAACAGAGGTAATTCTGTTGAATTTGAGACTGTAGTCACCAGAGCCAAACCTACTGAGATATGATTAATATTAAATAGAATAAAAGGCTACAATTTCATATCTTTTAAAA
>NW_020664585.1:12628887-12670916 GCF_002925995.2 Terrapene triunguis
GAAAGCTTATGCTCCCAATACTTCTGTTAGTCTTAAAGGTGCCACAGGACCCTCTGTTGCTTTTTACAGATTCAGACTAACACGGCTACCCCTCTGATATTTAATAACTCATGAATTCTTTCCCACTATTTAAAATACTTTCTTGATTTTTTTCATAAAAAAGACACAAACCACATAAAAGTAGAACCCAGGTACATATTAGAAGCCATTAGCTATGCTACATTATGTTTTTGTACTAATCTAAGAGGAAGTCTTATGGATTTAATTTAAACCTAATGAGTAAATGCTGACAGAGCTAGCTGTTCCTGCTGTCACTGCTGGTGGTGGCAATTTTTCTTTTCTTAGCACTGTCCCTTTAATATCTAACATAACTCTCATTGAAAATCAACTGCAAAATTCCACTGAATTCAACAGAAACAGGAATCGTCTCCATTGCATTTAGGGTCCAGGGAGCAGGATTGTATTTTGATAAACATGTAAATGGACTGTATTAATTATCTGCTTTATTTCATTGTCTTCCTTAAAAATTACCCTAAATTCCTAGATACTTTCTTTAGAGAATTTGCTTCCTTTTGTCTGTTTAAGCCAATAAATACGTCAGAGACATTTGCAGTACCATCATTGATGTCAGTGACAGAAGACTGCTGAACTAGTAAAATCAATGGTACAACTCTTACTGACTGATTTCTGCAAGACAGGATCTGACCCCAAATGTAAAATTTTCTAAATTTTGATTTTAAAAAATTGTTTGAAATTTCAAACTTTGACCAAAAAAGAGAAAAGATGTCAAGAAAAGTATTGCTAAACTTTTATTTCATTTTTCAACAAAGGACAAGGAACATACTATTGCATTGATCTTATCATTGGGGAAAGCAACATGGTAAGTCTTCTGGTGGTAATGAGGCTAACACTTTGCAGGACAAAGTTGAGTTCCATGAGGGTAGATATTTGGTTTTAGGGTGGGTTAAAGTTGCCATATGTTATTTGGCTGAACAAGCAATGTTCTACATACAGCTTGAGCAAACGATGCAGCAATTCTCACCTTGCAAAAGATAACACACTTTCAAGAAGCTGACAGCAATAAATGAGTTCCTATGCCCCAGTGTTCACATATCAGGGCTTACAGTATATCTTACTTACCTGTTATTCAAGATGAAAGAAAACCAAAACAAAAACTATTCTCGAGGCCATCTGAAGAATATCATCTTGAAAGTACCATTATCAGTGGGGTTTTCAAATTTTTCACAGCCTGCCGAGCATCCAGGATGATTTCATAGCATGAGATTGTTTGGAAATATATGCTCCATGTAAAAAGGGCTTTCAATGCCGTGAAAGTTAGATAAGGAAGTGCAGTGTCACATCACTTCATCAAAATATTGTCAAACACTAACCAGGTCTCCTGTCAAAGACATGAAACATGAATGCACAATAGTGCTTTAAAACTTTTAAATATTTCAAATCTGTGCTATTTTGAAATGACAGCGAATGCATCCTTTTAAATACAACTTTAGTTCACATGCACAAAAACTGTATTACAATAGTGTAGCTAATTATATATAATCATATAATTACGTAATCAACGTATAGGTAATAGATTAGATTTGAGTTGTAGGTTTAAGTGGTAAGGCATAAGTACACATTACTGATGAGTGTGTATTAGGTATATAAGTCAGATAAGGCTGTAACACAAGGCTTACAGGCTTTAGGTCTATAACCTGGTTGGCATGACTAATTGACTGAGAGATAACCCTGTACCAGTAAAATGTAAAATTATAGTAAAAGATGCGTTAAGTGTTAATGTTCTGGAAACTATGAAGCAATAGACTGGAAAATATGTCGCAATGGATCAGTTAATATTGCAAGATGACCAGTAGTAACATCTTGGAGAATTTTAACTTTACCACAAGTTGCTATGGTAACTGTTTGACATAAAATGAGTAAAAAAGGCACTAATGAGGTAGACTATGAAAATAGGGCAGCCCCAAATTAGTGAGGTGTGGAAGTATGGATAAGGAAATAGGGGTAGGAGGAATCTTAGTAGGCGTATGTATAACTCAGGTGTTGCCTACCCTGTGTGCTGGGGGGAGGGAAACGCAGGGAGATGCCAGGATGAGAATGACAGGTGATGACAATGACAATGAAGAAGATGATGAAGAAGATGACTTAACGCTCCTGGGTCCCCCAGCAGGAGATGTGAGTAATGCCAATCGTAGGGCTTTGCATTCTCTCTCTATCTGCTGTTGTATTTCAGCGTTTGTGGGATTGTTTATCTGTTTAGCAGATTTGTTAATAAAGGGACTTGTGATAAATTCCAGTTGTTTCTTGTGTGCTTCTAGGATCTCTCGTTCTAATGATACTGATAATAATATTCCCCATATCTGTAGCCCTCAGGAGACCATACATTTATTGACCACTGTGGTCTAAGAGATTAAGCAATAATCAATATATCGGTCCATCAATAAGGCTACAATAGCAAACCCTTGCTGTTGGATAAGTGTAACCCATGCTGACACCATGTGTTTCTTTGTCCCCATCTAGTGGCTACAACATGTATGGAGCTTTATGAGTTTGTTACTGCCTCTGACCTAATGTGGTCCTTTACCTCCAGCAGTACAGGCCCCGGCATTTAAAACCTGGGTTCAAAGTGCTTGCAGCCCATCTGTCTGTGGGCATCATTACACTCTGGTAGGGTGGGCTTTACAAGCATAGCATTCTGCGCCAGAGTTATCTTGCCTCTGGCTAGTCCCTGGAAAGAAATTCTGCTACTCCTGCTTGTCCTATAATACTTATCTTCGTGATCCGCAGATGGTTAAACAAGTGGAGTGGTTGCTGACCTTCAGTGGTCTCCAGGAGCTGATAGTCCAACCAGCAAGTAAGGACTCTAGCCCTCACAAAAGAGCTAGGTGATTCTTCTATGTGTTGGACTGTTTATGTTTCTTTATATATACAGACATACAAAAGTCCTCCGAATCGGGTCCCTCAAGAGCACATTTGCAATTAGGTACAGTCTTTCTGCATGGCCATCGGTGCAGAACATAGCCTGAAATACACTCATTATGGTTTCATCTAAACCAATTGGTGCTATAATTTATTGTTATTTCTGGGTTACAGCAGAATGACTCACAAACTAAATGGAACCCATAACAAACAAGTATCTATTCCAACCCCACTTCATGGGCTCTTAAACACCTTATCACATTTAGCTTCAGCTTCGTGTTTGGAGAACGTCTGTTTACATTTAAGCGAGACTATTTGTTATTAAATCTAACAGGTGAGCAGTGAATGTGCTTAGGCTGATTGTATCTTGTGCAGTACGCAGATTAGCATTAAAACAGGCAAATAAGCTTCTTGCATTTATCATAGTTGGATGTGTGCAGCTCTTGACCACCAAGGGTTAAGAAGTACAAAGATCTCTAGGTAGGCCCAAGGGTTTTGTTATTCTTTACAAAACCTACATCATCCATAGATTAAAGCAGCAAAGGGGTTGATTCATTAGGAAGCAAAGAGCAAAATGTATATAGATCAACAATGCTTCTGAGTTCACGATTACGGTCAACAAGTGCCGAAAGATGCAAGTATTAGGTAGGGAAGGAGAGGAATTCTTTAGAAGTTATGTGGTCAGTACAAGGCAATGGGATGAGGAGTCAGGACTCCTAGGCTCAATTCCAGGCTCTTGCACTCAACTGCATGGGGATGAAATTCACCTCTGTGTCACAGCATGACATTTATACACCATTCACGCCTTGTAAACCATCAAAGCAGGATTTATGTGGTGCATAGGGCTTAAACTAGCCCAATGTGCAGGGGTGAATTTCATCCTGAGTGACCATGGATGAGTCACTTCCCTGTGCTTCTGCTTTCCCCATGTGTAAAATGGAGATAACACTTTCCCATCTTGCAGAAGGGAAGAGGATTTAATTAGTATTTGCAAAACTTTTTTTTTTTTTTTGAGATCATTGAAGATGCTTTGTGAGTGTATAACCAGGAGTTATGCAATAATATTCAGAAAAGGCTGAATATCAGGCAAAATCATGCTAAGGTTGAGATCTATGGAATAATCTCCTCTGGGAAACAGTGGAAATTCCATCGTCCAAAACATTTAAAATTAACTAGATAAAGCAATAGAAAAAGTGTTGCAGGGAATAATCCTTCACTAACAGGGGAATGGACCAAATGTGATGCAATTGTTCCTTCCCATTGTGACCCAGGGACTCCTGGTCCCAACTGTCAGAGGGCAGGGGGGGCTTATGGAGTCTTACAGGGATCCCCTGGGTCAGATATATGTATAGTAGTTCTCCAAAGAATTGCATGTTAGGTCTCTACTGAGAGCCAGAAGCCCATTGGTTGTCATGTTAATTGCTAATGTGTGTGTGTTTATGTAGCTATATTGAAAACTATACTCATCTTAAAGTCTTGGAGTTAAGGCAGGTCACCAGGAGATGACGTATCTCAGAAATGTTCCTTTCAGGCAGAAGATAATAGCCACCTATCTCCCTGTCTGACCATTTGTGTATTGTGTGCCTTACGACAGGCCCATTGACATACTGAGCTCTGTCAAAAAGAAGAGATTGTGAAATCTACAGGATGTAACAAGCAGCAAGGTGGTGTTCTGTTTATCAATAAAAGCAATGGATTGTCCTGGGAGATCTTGGAGTGCAAAGCAACACCTGGGATCCTTCATGGAGGAGGCAACTGGCAGAGTGCTTGTCTCATGAAAGGATGGTCACAGTCAACCTGGCTGTAAAGCACTGCAAGGATTTTGGGTGCACAATACGTCATTAGACATGAGACTATCTTGTTAATTAAGTCTAGGCTCTAGAATGTGTGCTCTGGTTTTATTTCATATGTAACCATTTATTTCCAATACTTCTACTTATTACTAATTGAATCTATGTGCTTTGTTAAATTAATGTTAACTTGATTTCACTATAAACATATCTAAATGCTTGTGTGTTAAGGGGACCAGTGATCTGAGGTGTAACTGCTAAGCTGGGTTGGGCTGTTTCTTTGGAAGTAGCAAATCTACGAGTACTGTGAGTGTCCAGTACACCCAGGGCTGGATGCTCCAGGGAGATGTTCGGAAGGCTCGAGGGTTGGGATGTGCCAGTCACTAATCTGTAAAGTAACAGCAGGGCCTGCAGGGCCTAGAAGGGAGTACTTGTGTTGTCCATGGCCAGTGCAGTAGAGGAGTTGACTCACGATAGGCACAGAATGGTCTTTATCACGCTAAGGACAGTTGGTAGCAAAGTGCCTCGCAGCCCTGGGTACTCCCAGGAAGTGTCATACCCATCCCCAACTTCAATGATTCTGCAATATTTGGCCCTATGAAATGAGGCCCTACACTCAACATGTATGGTATGTCTGTTTGTGTGTCTGTCTGTCTGTAACACGATAACTTTGGAACGTGACATCCAATCAATTCTAAAATTTATGGGAATGTTGCAGGCATCAGTAGACAGAACCCTATTGATTTTGGTAAAAATAAGAAGATCAGAAAAGCCTGAATCAGAGGAAAATCAGGGTCCCCCAAACATCAGGGCAGTGCAAGCCATGGATTTGATTGCAATACAACACCAGAACATCCTCAACATGAGATGCTCTGTGGAACAGGAGATAGAGTCTATCAACATGGTACAGTACCTTGGCACCTCTGATGGGAGGCTCCAGGTAATCCAACAAAGCACCAGACAGGATGGGCTACTACAGGCAGTTAAATAATCCATGCCGTTGGATCACAAGAAGCAAGTGCCAAAGGAGTTTACTCCTGCTGCCTAATAAGGGATGAGCTGTGTGTGCGCAAGGTGGGATTTTGTTTAAAGGGGTCCAAGAAGTAATCCCAGAAGATATAAGAGCTGACATAATGAGATGGATACACACGTCACACTTAGAGACAGAGGCATGTCTCAGACGAGCCATGGAGCATATCTACTGGCCAGGTACTAATGCCCAATTGACAGCATACGTGGAACAGTGAAAGATGTGCAAAGAGTACAGTGATTGACAACAGAAGGAGACTTTACATCAGTGGTGGGCAAGCTGTGGCCTGTCAGGGCAAACCGCTGGCGGGCCGCGAGACAGTTTGTTTACATTGACCGTCTGCGGGCACGGCCGCCCACAGCTCCCAATAACCCCGGTTTGCTGTTCCTGGCCAATGGGAGCTGTGGGAAGCGGCGGCTAGCAGGTTGCCCACCACGGCTTTACATGCAGTAGCAAAAGACTGGATCCAAGCTACAGTGGGATACAGGTCATATGAGGTAGCTACAGACTCAGGAAGTGAAAGTGAAACAGAAACAATTGCAAAGTAGTGGCTGACATCTGGCATGCCCAGATAGATGAGGCCGGGGCCAGGACTGGGAGGACATAGAGCCTTAGCCATCAGCTGGCCTGACATAGGAGAGTCAGTAGAAAGGGGGTATATGATCACTAAAGAGGGCCAACAGGAAGCTATCCAACAGAACGAAGACAGCCACAAGGTGGAAGCACGTCCCCCTCCATCAGCAATAACACACACAAGAAGTGGGAGCTTGGCTCGAAGCCCAGCACGCTTGAAGGACAATGAGGTCTAACAAGCCACAGCGGGACAGCAGTAAATATCATGTCCCTGTGGTGCGCTACAGACTATTAAGTGCTGGCCCCGGTGAGTCAGCAAACACTTGCACAAAAGACACAACAACAAAAATTGTTTAAAAGAAATATGCAGCAGCCTGCGTGGAACTAGGAGTGAGGGGTACAGGTTCTAGATTATATGCATCCGAAGAAGTGGGTTGTAGCCCACGAAAGCTTATGCTCTAATAAATTTGTTAGTCTCTAAGGTGCCACAAGTACTCCTGTTCTTTTTTAGATTAGAAGAGTTTGCAGGAGGCACAGCACCAGGAAGTCAGTCTGTAGGTACATGGCTAAAATACTAGCTGCAGTTGCATTGTCTCTGTAAATAATTCTCTTAATAAAGAGCCAACTTAATTATAAAGGAACAGAGTCCCCATGTAGTCACCCAGCACCTGGCATATCAAATAGGAGGAAATAAAGGCCCAGAGAGGAGTTGGAGGGAAGTGATGGTGATAAGAGAAGCAGGGACCCAGAAAGGGGATGGGAGGGGGGGAAGCAGGGATCCAGGGTCTAGGTTTCTCAGCTCTGCCACCAGAAATATTGACTCTGGAAGGAGAAAGGCTGTGTATTGGGGGACATATCATTTGCAGTGGCTTAATGTGCTGCTCTCCCGGGTGTATAATAATCAGTTACAAGTTTGTATGTATATGTGCATGGTCATGGGATCTCTTTAAAGACAGCATAATAATGCAGCTAGTTTTAAAACCTGAAGAGTCCCATTAGACGGATGGAACTAACCATGTCAGGTCAACAGAGAAAAGTAAGGAATGTCCCTGCTTCACTAGCAGATGTCCTTGAAATTCCCTCTAAAATACATTCAGATACTCAAATTTATACTTTACCTTATCAGCACTGTCTCCTCACAGTAAATAAATGCATTTCTCAAAGGTTATTGGCATGCTGTAGAATAGAAATCTGAAGGAGATGCTCAGGAATTCATATGGTTAGAAATAAATAGGATAATCTGTATGGGTGCTGCAGTCACTAAAACAGATGTGATACTTTTATCTGTAACCCTATATGTATGTTTAGTTTATCAGTGCAATTACAGGCAGGAGAGATTATATTTATCTTTGCTTTCTCCTGAATTGGAAAGGGAAGAAATTATTTATCTTCTAAAAGACTTGAATTAGATAGAAATTGAAAACATACCTGTTGTGATAAATAGACGAGGTTTATTTTTTAATAGGGAGTATCAAGACAGAACTGGTAAACAGCCAGCTACAAACTACACCAAGAAACCAGACAACTGAAGTACATTAAAATAGTTCATGTTCCATGTTTCTCTCATTAATGCAAAACAAAAGTGGATAGTAAAAGTATGTGGATTTATAATGCTCAGCATATAGCCTGTTGTGAGTATCCTGGGTTATCCACCAGGAAGCTTTAAGTGTTATCACTTTTTGTACACCTACTAGACTGAGTCACAACTATCCTGCAAGGCAGGGAGTGAGACATCCCACAAAGTGGCTGCAGTCAGCCAGTGACAACCCTGACTTGGGAGGCCATTTCTGCTCAACTAGCTGCATGGCTGGATAGCCGGTCAATGGATCATACCTTGTATAAGGCCAACTATGCTGGGTAACTTCCTCTGGCAGCCAGTCAAAAACGGTGTGGTAACTACTATGGACACTATTCTGTTCTTGTACAATACATCTGCATTTCCCTACCATTCCTAAATGTTGAGGATTTGGTGGTATTAGGGACCTACTGAGTTTCGGAGGGGGTTTACCAAGTAAGGATTGCAGGGCTGAGACTAGAATATTCAGCCGCTCCTTTACAATGTCTTGTAGGCACAAGGCCGTCCTTAGGCATGCGCAGCATACACAGCTGTGTAGGGCACCCGGAAATTTAGGGCACTTCTGGGTCTTAGTGTCCACCCTCCCGTCTCTTCCTATCCCGTTCTGACCCTTTCTGCAGGCTCCCACTACAGCTCTTATTTGCAATAGCAAATACACTATAACTGTATGGGAAATTACTGAAATTATGCCAAAGGAAAGGGTATTGCCAATTTCCCTTCTTTCAGCAAGTGTCACCTATAGTGGGCACTCAGATACTACAATGGTGAGGGCTGTACAAGTAACCACATAGATGAACCCAGCTCTTTTAGTGTATTCCACAATGTCTTCGAAGCCAATTTTCACATGTTGGTGTCTCAATAGCACATTCAAAAGGTGCAGTTGTACCCGCAAGATGGCAATTCAGCATGAAAACACCATTTGCATGTGGTTAAATCCATTACAGTCAATGGGGCAAGGAGGAGCATTCTTTCTATTACTTCAGTGGGTGTTGGATTGGTCCCTTGAGCACGGATCTGAGTATCCGCAGTGAAGAATTTGAGAAGCCACGTTAGAAAGATTCTCTTGAAGGTGGACTGATAAATACTAGGATGTCCTTTGGGGAAGTACTATATCGTGGATCAACAGCTTCAGAAATCACAATCAGCCACAGAAATTTGTGTCTGCTACCATTCAAAGGTAGCTCTGACAGGCAAAATATTCCCCTTTTGGTCAGAGTCACCTGCTCAGATATGAAGTGTAGAGGGCTTGCTCTGATGTTTTTAGTCTCCCCAGCTCCTGTTAGCAATGCATATAACATCACACACACATATTATATATAACCTCACAAGCCATATTATTTAAAAAGGTCCCTAAAAGTGTCTTAAGCAGCTTTTACTGAGTGGCATTCCTAACCCAATCTCCAGCACCCCTGCATAAATACTTCTCACTTTTATCTGCTTGCACTGGAAAAGTCATGTAACGCTTGGTAGTTTGTTCAGATATTGCAGCAAGTTGTAAAACTTCAGTGCACAAAAAATTTATTTGTTTACCACTCTTGCTGCCTTAAAAGGTGTTCATTTCAAAGGGCTCCCTGCTAGTATGTGCATTGTAGTTTTTGTTGCAAATGCCTTTAACAGTTAGCTTCCAATGACAGATGTTTTCTGTAGGGAACTTGCTATACTGAACAGATGTATTCCTCTTTATAACTCTTCGTTCTTTAACTGAGTCATCCTTGTGTCGGTGTTACTGGGAGATCCTGGATCAGAAACCAGAGAGACACTATTGAATGTCACAGCTGTGAGTTTTGTTGAACACCCTTGTACTGCATGAGTATCTACATAGTACTGCCTAAGGTAAAGTTTTAAAAAGTGGCCTCTTCTCTTTTTGCTACCCTGTATTAGACACCTGGGACCAGATCTTTAGGAGAGCTCAGGGCTAGATTCTCAAGTGTACAGCACCCAAAACTGGGCCAGATTTTCAAGACTGCCTTGCTCCCATTTGCTGAGCACTTTTGAACATCAAGTCACGTAGGTGTTTGAATGGGAGCCAAGCACTTTTGAAAATTCTGGCCCTAGTAGTGGATGTTGAGCTCTTTCCAAGATTTGGTCCCTAAGCTGGACGTTTCAAAACTGTATAGGCACAAGTAGGGAGAAAGGCACATAGGCCTTGATCCAAAGCCCACTGAAGTCCATGGAAAGACTACTATTAACTGCAGCAGGCTTTGGATCGTGCTTATAATTAGGCACATCAGGGGACATCTTGTCCTTAGAGAATTTGCAAAATGTTGTTTTAGGTACTTTCAAGGCACTGGGTAGGGGGTCTGGCTTTGATGCGTTATGGGAATGGCCAAGAGGTTAGACACCCTACAGAGATTTCCAAACTATGCCATGGGGAATTCACATGACAAGTTTCATGGATGGAAAAGTTAGGACATCCTAGGGAAGCTGATGTGGTTAGGTGCTAACTGGGTTTTCTCCTTGGTGCCAGGGCTGCAGAGGCTGCCTGTGGTGAACTCCCAAATGTGTCTGGTAACGGGGCAAAGAGGATTAATCCAAGAAAGCACAGACAATGACAAATGATGTTTATCTAGAAAAAGTAATCAAGAGGTTGCAGAAAACAGGAGTTAAAATCACACCAGTGAATATAAAAGTGACCAGCATGGGAAGGGGCTCATTTCTGCCTCAACCAGGGACGGCCCTATGGTTTTTGCCGCCCCAAGCACTGCAGTCAGGCGGCTTTCGGCGGCACCCTTGAGGGCGGTCCGCAGGTCACGCAGATTTGGCGGCATGCCTGCGGGAGGTCCGCCGGTGCCGCGCCTTCAGCCCCGCCGCCAATTTGCCGCCGAAACCGCAGGACCAGCGGACCTCCCGCAGGCATGCCGCTGAAGGCAGCCTGAATGCCGCCCTCACAGCGACCGGCAGGCCGTCCCCTGCGGCTTGCCGCACCAGGCACGCGCTTGCTGCACTGGTGCCTGGAGCCACCCCTGGCCTCAACAGCTCTTACACCAGCACGTTGGTCATCTGCTGGGAAGTTCCTCTCATCAGCCAGGTGCCCAGCCCTGAGCTGCTGCCTCTTGGAAGCTGAACAGGGGAATTTGGCTCTCCCAGTGCTGGTGGTGGTGAGGAAACACTGTAAAAGCTACACTTCAGCTGTGCTGAGTTGTAGTACCACTGCCAGAGCATGAGACGGACTCACTGAACTCTTTGCAAGTGGCACAGATGCCACTAGGAGTGTCTCATTGTAGGCTCCCCACAGGGCCTGTGCCACACTGTATGCAGGAAGTTCCACTTTGGGCCTAGAAGACAGTGCAGCATCAGTTCACCATTCTCCTTGCAAGGGCCACCTGCTCCTTGACCCCGGTCCTGCCTCATTGCTCTGTTTCCTGAAGGATCTAAATCCAGCACCTCCCTCTGTCATGCATTAAAACCTCTGGGGGCACAGGCACTGGGCCCTGCTGCCACTTTCTGCTTAGCAGCTACTGAACCCCTTGACTCCACTGGGAGATTCCCCACATGTAGTGGAGTGGAGAATAGGCCCTAAATGTATGTGAGTGAGGGAGAGGAAAGAAAGTGATAACAAAGCACAGACAAGTGCGCCATTCTAATTGCCACTCCTGCTAATATGCACTAGCTGAATCCTGGAGTGATCACCCTAGAAGAGATGGTTTTATCACTTCTAACATTGTAGGGCTACCCATGATTCTGTAAAACCGTTTTTTCTCCATCTGAGGGAATTATGTGCTATTCAAGCAGGGTACCCACACATCATTGGTTTTTATATCCCTCATTCAAGCTGACTACATCAATTCCTGCTGTACGGATTTCCAGCATCTCTCTCCCTACCCTGTCACTTACGGATTTTATTTGGTTTCTTATTGTCATGTTTAATTCCATGCTGTCAGGTTTATTTCGTCTTAATTGCCAAGAATTTCTGAGCAAACCATTCAGTTGCGTCCTTCAGTTTGCAGATATGCTGTTTTAAAATTGATTTCTTTGTGCAGGGTCTTAAAAACAACGGTAGATCAAAACCACCATGGGCCATGCCTTTAAAAAAGGAATGATGGCTTCATGCCAAGGGTAAGGTTGCTATGGATCCTAACCACACAAGATTCTGCACTGCTACTCAAGACAAGAAAGGGAGTAATATTAAAATAAAAATATTTGGACCATACAATTACTTAACACATTGATTTTTATAAGGCAAGTTTGAAGAAAGTTGGGGCAGCTTTTAAATCTAGATTATCTGCTGCAGTGATGTGTACCTCAATATTTCTGTGTATCCAACAGAAAACCCATTAGAAAAGAGCAGTCTTTATTTTATTCTCTCCCTAGACCCGGGGTAGGCAACCTATGGCACGCGTGCCGAAGGTGGCACACAAGCTGATTTTCAATGGCACTCACATTGCCTGGGTCCTTGCTACCGGTCTGGGGGGCTCTGCATTTTAATTTAATTTTAAATGAAGCTTCTTAAACATTTTTAAAACCTTATTTACTTTACATACAACAATAGTTTAGTTATATATTACAGACTTATAGAAAGTGTGACAAAGTTCCTCCTCTATCTTGGTGGGTCCTGCACTTATTGGCGGATTTTCTTGCCTCAGAGATTCACCATGTGGGTTAGGGAACAGCCCAGAGTCCTTCCCCTCTGGAAGAACCCACAGTCCAGGTCAATTGGTAGGTTTGGGGGGAACCCAGGCCCGCCCTCTACTCCGGGTTCCAGCCCAGGGCCCTGTGGACTGCAGCTGTCTAGAGTGCCTCCCGTAACATCTGCATGACAGCTACAACTCCCTGGGCTACTTCCCCATGGCTGCCTCCAAACACCTTCCTTATTCTCACCACTGGACCTTCCTCCTGGTGTCTGATAACGCTTGTGCTCCTCAGTCCTCCAGCAGCACACCCTCTCACTCTCAGCTCCTTGCGCCTCTTGCTCCCAGCTCCTCACACTCGCACCACAAACTGAAGTGAGCTCCTTTTAAAACCCAGGTGCCCTGATTAGCCTGCCTTAATTGATTCTAGCAGCTTCTTCTTAATTGGCTCCAGGTGTTCTAATTAGCCAGCCTGCCTTAACTGGTTCTAGCAGGTTCCTGATTACTCTAGTGCAGCCCCTGCTCTGGTCACTCAGGGAACAGAAAACTACTCATCCAGTGACCAGTATATTTGCCCTCTACCAGACTCCTGTACCCCACTGGTCTGGGTCTGTCACAAAAGAGACCTTCTAAAAACGTTAAAATGTATGACTGGCACGCGAAACCTTAAATTAGAGTGAATAAATGAAGACTCGGCACACCACTTCTGAAAGGTTGCCGACTCCTGCTCTAGACAATATTATCATGCCAGATCCTCTGTTGGTGTAAATTTGTGTGGTTTCATGTGATTTCACTGAAGCTATGTTGATTTGTACCAGCTGAGTACCTGATCTATTGAGTCTACCTGTCACGCCATGTCCACCAATGGAAACAGACCGGCAAGGCCAGAACTGTTGGCAGTCCCTAGTCTAGGACGAATAGGAAGTAGAGCCTTCTTCATCAGAGGACCATGGCTCCAGAATCCTTCACCAGACACCTTTCCAAGGCTCAAGGGTTTTTTTCTTTTTTAGCTTGTGTTGTAATTAGACTGAGCACCTGTGTAGCACTTTGCACTTTCAGAACATTAGATGGGATCAACCTTTTTAAATTTCAAAATTGTTAACATTCCAAATTTGGGGTAGAGGGGGACCAGGAAAATTGACTGTGATTTTTTCCCCTTTTTTGACAAGCTCTAACAAACATTAATTGTTAGTCTCTAAGGTGCCACAAGTACTCCTCATTCTTTTTGCAAACATGAATTAGTTATTAACACTTTATATTTTAATATGCCTTCCATCCAACAATCTAAATCCTTTAGAATATCACATCAGCCTCATAATCCCCTGTGGGGTAGATGTGTATTATTATGTCCATTTTATAGAGGAAAAATGGAGATAGAAAGAGGTTGAGAGACTGATTTGCAAAGGTGCCAAGCACCTACAATTCCCATCGTTTTCACCCCATGTAAAAATGAGACCCTTTAAGGGACATGGCCAAGGTCAAACAGCCAGGACCTTGTAGCTCTTAGTCCCATGATCAGTCCAATACAGCATGATATGTATTATTTGTTGTGTCACTTAAAGCCAAACTCTGCAATCCTTACTCAAACTGAGTAGGATTTACTTAAGCAAATAATGCCTTTCGATCTTCAATGAGACTACTTACCTAAGTCAGTGCTACCCAGTATAAAGATTGCAGAACCAGGCCCTCCTTGTATATTGGAGACTGACAGCTGAGGAGTGGGATGGTGGTGTTTTACTGCTTCTGGACTTCTTGAGAATTGCCCATTGGAAGTTAAAGGCCTTTGTGCTTAGACATTTATAATGACTGTGTATTATTTATCATTAAATTATTTTTTTCAACTGGCAATAGATATAATTGTAAACAAACAGCACTAGGTATGCTCAGTTAGGTTTATAATTAGGTAACAGTACCCTAGAGATCAACTCAGTCACTACTGATAGTCTGTTAATTAAATGGCCTGATGAAACATAATAGTAGTCCCCTTACCACTTTGATAAACCAGTTATAGGTCTTGTAGCAATGAAGCACAATTTGAATGTCATTGCTATTTACTCTATCCTCATTTAAAATTCAAAATACCTAATCACTGTATTTCCGCAATAGGAAATGAATGTGCTAAAGTTTTAAAGCTATTGTAATTTGATAGCATTATATATCAATCAGTGGAAACTGGCATGACAACAGATCACCTGGGAAATACAGTGAAAGCATGCTAGACCAAATTCACCTCTGCTGCAAATCCTAGAATCAGAGTCCTTAGAGATTAAAAGACCTATTATACCTCCAGCTGCATTACCCAGTCAATGTAAAAGCGTCACCTATAGTACAGACTTCAATGGGTATGAACTTACCCCATTGTATACGAATGATTCCTGTTACTGTCCTGACTCCCTTTAAGGATCCCATTAAATAATATGTCTCTGTAGTCCTTCAGGAAGGTGTATTTGTGCAGGCTGTTTAAGCAAATGAAAATGAAGCTTGACTGCTAAAGAAATCGTTCCCTCACTGCTAACAAAGTCCTACGCTCCCCCTGCATTCCTAAAGAGGGAATATTATGCCTTGCAAGTTACCTTGATACATGAGGCTGAAATTAACAATGACAGAACAATTTCCATTGTAATTATTGTGATAGCAGTAATAAATACAGGTCAGGCACCTCCTGGGTTGAGATTGATGTGCTTGATTTTAAACAATAATTTAGTTTTAGTTAATGATCCTTGTAATTTTTAAATAGCACCCTTTTCTGCCACATTAAGTGGTGCAAAAAGTTGAACATGTGATTAATTTTAAAAAATGACAGTGGCTCTGGGATCTTTCATCAATGAGTGATTCATTGGACAACAGTGGAGCTGGGGCTCTGGCAAAGATTTCCAGTTATAAAAATTACAGTCTATTAAACTCTGAACATAACAGACCAAAGACAACTATTAATTTTTTTTCTTCAGTTCCAGAGTGATTCATCATTAAATATTATCTACTCTGAAGCAGCTGGAATCTAGGGGCTGGGCTGTGAGAAAGAGCCTTGCATTTTTTTCCCCCATCGAGAGCTGGACAGTCTTCAAGAATTGTAGAAGAACTGAAGACAGTCTCTGTTCTCCTCTCCTCCTAATGAAAGTCACAATTTGTCTAATGAGAAATCACAAGCCACATGTCTTTGTTACAACACAGGGCTATGAAGTTTTCAGATGAGTGATGCAATGAGCATTTGCAGTGTGTTAACACTGGATTATGAAAACCATAAAACCTTTGTTCCTTATGTCAGGGGAACCCCCGCATTGTTCCATCAGAGCAATCACTTTTTATTGCCTCAGGTTAGCTCTAAATCAACTCCTTGCATTCCATCTTGGCAGCTCCGATCTGACCTTTCTTATTCCATCCAAGCAGCCCCAGTCCATCCCACATCTTTCCACCTGATCAGCCCCTTATCAAACAGTCTTTTCAATCAATGAAATTCCTTCTTACCTGGTAGGTAGCCCTGGACAAGCCAAGTAAATCCTGTATCTTCCTTCCAGGTCAGTTCCAGTTATCCCGCTCTCATTCCATCAGGACTGTCCCACCCAAACACATTGTACCATACTTCATCAAGCCAATTATTATCTACCATTTGGCCATTTAAGGACAGAATGTGGATTAACCAACCGTGGCTGCATTCAGGGAGTGGAAGCATACCATATCAGAGGCAGTTCCTGGAGTTGTTCTTCCTGGGGAAAACAGAAACAGGTAGGAGTTTCTCCAAGAGTACCGGAGGACTGATGATTCCTACACCTTTATAAAGAATCAGTGTACTATCCGCCTCCGCACCCCCCTCCTCAATCCCACTGCAGTCACCAAAACCAGCCCCAGTTCTGGATCTTTAGCCAAATACCGATAGAGTCGTGGTCACACTATACGCTACTACGCCATGAGTATTTTTGAAAACTCAAGGCGATCGGGGGAGGTCCCGAATGACTGGAAAAAGGCTAATGTAGTGCCCATCTTTAAAAAAGGGAAGAAGGAGGATCCGGGAAACTACAGGCCAGTCAGCCTCACCTCAGTCCCTGGGAAAATCATGGAGCAGGTCCTCAAGGAATCAATTATGAAACACTTAGAGGAGAGGAAAGTGATCAGGAACAGTCAGCATGGATTCAACAAGGGCAAGTCATGCCTGACTAACCTAATTGCCTTCTATGATGAGATAACTGGCTCTGTGGATGAGGGGAAAGCAGTGGATGTGTTATTCCTTGACTTTAGCAAAGCTTTTGATACGGTCTCCCACAGTATTCTTGCTGCCAAGTTAAAGAAGTATGGGCTGGATGAATGGACTGTAAGGTGGATAGAAAGCTGGCTAGATCGTCGGGCTCAACGGGTAGTGATCAATGGCTCCATGTCTAGTTGGCAGCTGGTTTCAAGCGGAGTGCCCCAAGGGTCGGTCCTGGGGCCGGTTTTGTTTAATATCTTTATTAATGATCTGGAGGATGGTGTGGACTGCACTCTCAGCAAGTTTGCCGATGACACTAAACTAGGAGGCGTGGTAGATACACTAGAGGGTAGGGATCGGATACAGAGGGACCTAGACAAATTAGAGGATTGGGCCAAAAGAAACCTGATGAGGTTCAACAAGGACAAGTGCAGAGTCCTACACTTAGGACGGAAGAATCCCATGCACAGCTACAGACTAGGGACCGAATGGCTAGGTAGCAGTTCTGCAGAAAAGGACCTAGGGGTCACAGTGGACGAGAAGCTGGATATGAGTCAACAGTGTGCTCTTGTTGCCAAGAAGGCTAACGGCATTTTGGGCTGTATAAGTAGGGGCATTGCCAGCAGATCGAGGGACGTGATCGTTCCCCTTTATTCGACATTGGTGAGGCCTCATCTGGAGTACTGTGTCCAGTTTTGGGCCCCACACTACAAGAAGGATGTGGAAAAATTGGAAAGAGTCCAGCGGAGGGCAACAAAAATGATTAGGGGTCTGGAGCGCATGACTTATGAGGAGAGGCTGAGGGAACTGGGATTGTTTAGTCTCCAGAAGAGAAGAATGAGGGGGGATTTGATAGCAGCCTTCAACTACCTGAAGGGGGGTTCCGAAGAGGATGGAACTCGGCTGTTCTCAATGGTGGCAGATGACAGAACAAGGAGCAATGGTCTCAAGTTGCAGTGGGGGAGGTCTAGGTTGGATATTAGCAAACACTATTTCACTAGGAGGGTGGTGAAGCACTGGAATGCGTTACCTAGGGAGGCGGTGGAGTCTCCTTCCTTGGAGGTTTTTAAGGCCCGGCTTGACAAAGCCCTGGCTGGGATGATTTAGTTGGGAATTGGTCCTGCTTTGAGCAGGGGGTTGGACTAGATGACCTCCTGAGGTCCCTTCCAACCCTGATATTCTATGATTCTATGATTCTAAGTCCTTTTATATCCAACTCAGGGATGTAACTCTGAGTGGCTCTCTAAGGTGAAAGGAGCTAAGAAGGAAGACCCAACAACCTGCCAATCAGCCATTGTAGGGGTTTGTTACTTCATTGATAAATAAAGGCAAACTCCAGGAAAGGGATTAGTGTTTGGATAACACCTGTGGCAAGTATGGAGGAGACAGCATGGAAATGCCACCTGCTTACAAGACCTAAGTTGCAGGTAGGGTGGTCAAGCCTTCCCATTCCCCCCTTCTCTCCTGTGCCAACAGCCCCTTCCCTCACATGTTCCCCCAGAATATGGTCCTTAACATACAACCTATATTTTTTCATGTAGTTTAATGAAATTTGTGCTGAGAGCAACAAAATATTTCAATAAAGCACAGTAAAATTATATAACTTCAGATGAAGCCCACTTTATGTATGGTAATATCTGCACCAATTTAACACATACAGTGCTAAGGCAAAAGAAATGGCTTGACTATTCATTGCTTTAGGAAAGCAGTTCTGGTCTCCGAGTAACCACATCATGGTGAGGAGGGAATAGAAGGCCCTGTGTCAAAGACATTGAATGTATTCCTAAGTACCTCATAAATATTCCATTATGAATAAATGTTGCCAGTCTGGCATAGGATATCTGACTACTCCAATTTCAATATATCATTCTTATTTACTAAGAACTCACAGCTTATAACTGGAAATTCCAGTCTTTGTAGCCTCTCTCCATATCTCTCTAAATAATCACTGCATATCCATTTGTATGCAACTATTCCATCTATATAATTGTCATACATTGTTCATAATCTGCAATGGTTCTTTTGAATGCTGTTCATTTTCTACAGTCCCTAGCATACAATCATAGCAGCAAAACAGCTTGATTAAGAAATTGTTAATTAGAGCTGGCTGGGAAATTTTTGTTGAAATAGTTATCCTTTGAGAAACATTTCATAAAAGCAGAATTTTTACAAAATCATATCAATTGACAAAATTTCTCCCCAAACCAAATAATTTTCTAAATGAGAAAATTTTCATTTTGGAACAAGTCATTCAAGTAAAATTTTTAAATTTCATTTCTAAATGAGAGTTATGTTATTTTACTTTTTTTTTCATTTTGTTATCACTGGTGTAACATTTACATTGTTTCATGAAGTGTAAATATTAGTGTGCATAAGATGACATCATAGGCCAAGTCATATCATATTCATGATGACTATTCACATCATGAAACAATGTAAACATAACAAAAGTAATCTCAAAATGAAAGAACCATAAAATAAATTTCAAAACAAAAAATTACTTTTGAAATGAAATTCCAAATTTCTGAAACAAAGTTCTCTGAATGAAATTTTTTCAGAATTTCCAATTTGAAGAAAATGTGAAAAAATAATGGCAAAAACAGCTGTAGGCTCTCTCACCAATGAGTTTGTCACCGGGTGCATTTTAGGTACCATTGGCTTTACTATACAATATCAGAACGCTGGTTTGTCCAGTCCAGTATTATGCATACCATGGCTCATATTCATAGATTCATTCATAGATTCATAGATTCATAGATTCTAGGACTGGAAGGGACCTCGAGAGGTCATCGAGTCCAGTCCCCTGCCCACATGGGGGCATATTACATGCTTCAGAGAGAGACGAGTCTCCCATATGATCTATTTGAAGTGATTAGGATTTTCACAGCCCTGACAACACCTAGCTAATATTCTGCAATGCTGAAAATAGGGGTGTGTGTTCAGGAAATTCCTTCATGACCGTTTCAGTAATTGTCTCAAACCCTGAAACATGAGACTAGTTTCCCCTTAACATATGTCATAACCAATTTACATTCATGACTGTATAAAATTCACACCCACCACACCTACACATTACAGCATTCATAACAGTGAACAAACTCAACGGTGATGATGACGATGAGTTGAATTACATAGCATTACGTTCTTTACGCTGCTCGGTCAATGCATGGAATGACCTATTCTAGGGATACAAGAAAAGTTCAGTCTGTAAGGTCCATTTACCTTGACCGCTCTCTGGCACTACCAACTAGAGAGTCAGGTACAGTGGAGCTCCTTATGATGCAGACAGCTGTCTTCGTCAAACTAGAAGCTGCTTGATAACATTCAACTACAAACCCTGCTTAGAGTCTAACTGGCAACCTAGAGATGAAATGCCCCCTTCACTTATTACTAACCATTTAAATCATCCAACCCCTTGAAAAGATTTTTTTTTGCGGGGCATTTTAAGGACATTTCAGACAATTGCTAGATTTGCTGACTGGAGGAACAGGATCTCTTGCTATTGCCAATGACTGAGTTGCGTTCGTTGGTAGATCTTATATTCCCTGAATTGTAAGTTCTGTAAAGAGAAGAATTAATTACAGCTCATGTAATAATGATCTTGAAGAAAGCCTGTTTAGGGGATGACTGCTAACCTTAGATCATGGAAATGTGATGAGGACTCGGACTCAAAGACTAAATTGTTTGGCAAGAGAAATATTATTATGAAATGGAATTTCTTCCCCCTCAAATCCAAGTTGTAATTAAATAATAACAAAGCCAAAGCAACATACGGGAAGTTGCGGAAAACTGGTACAGTAGTTTCAGCGCAATTAAGTGGAACATTTAACTCTGACTAAAGATAGTTAATGCTTAGGCCAGATCTAAAATTAGAGGGAGTGTGAACAAAAGAAACTTTAATTATATTAAAAGTGCATCGTTGATGTGATGTTAAACCTCGGAATTTAGTTCTTTTTGCAGGAATTAATGGTTTTAATGTGAAAATAAATTGCTCTGTCCCTGTTCTTTTTGTGTATCTATCTAATGCTTGCAGTAGTAATTGAGCTAGCTAATTGCATCCCTTTGTTAGATGCAAATGTGGCCAGACTGTTAGCTCCCCCATTATCCAACAGCTTGACAGAGTAAAACTCACTTAACTTTCCTTTGTAGTATTTTTTTTTTTAAGTTTGAAGAATTTACTGGGGATTGTTCTCTATCTAGCTTGTTGTGGTGACTCCTTTCCAAAGAAATATCTTTTCAATCGATGAGACTTGTTTTAAAAATGGCATCTCTAGATAGTTCTTGAAATGTGATAATCAAAGGTCTTGTACAGAGAACATTTAATTTGTCAGTGGAACTGATCAATTGTGCTGGGCCTCTGTCCCACCATGTGGCTGACTTGGTAATGATCACCATCAGAAAAAGACAGTAGAATGATGTGTTCCTCTTCACTAATTGCTTATACAGGAAAGGACTCTAGATGTCATGAAACATTTCTTACTGTTAAGGCACTTTGAAGATGAAAACAGGTATATATGGTAAATGCTACAGGTTAGTCACCCATCTTTATGTGGCAACCTTGGTCAATAAACCCTTTTCTACTGGTTGATGAGGTTGTAAGTGGAATAGGAATAGGTTGGCCCTGAGCACATAGGACAATGCAGACATCCAAAGGAAGTCTGTCAGAACTACCAGATGTCCAGGTGTATCCTCAGGAAGGTAGCAGCACTGAGCAGACTGGTGCGGCTGCTTTCATTAGGAGCATATATACCTGCCTGGGGAACAACTGGTTAGACCCTTACTTGTGGATTTGCTGGACCCTTAGGACTCAAAGGGAATTACCTCAAATGACTCATCAGGCTCAGAACCCTCATCATGCTGGCCATGTGTTGCAAAGACTATCCCTGAAGCCCATATGAGCCGCTAAATGCACCCTTCTTTTCTGCCACCTTAAAAATAAAAAAGACTGCAGCAATTCTCATTTTCCTGCCAGTGCTAACCCTTTAGCAGACCAACAGATGACAAAGGCAAATATATAAACAAACGTTGCCATCTCCACACACACACAAAATGCATTGTATAAGAACCAATATAGACACAGGAGATGTCATCCCTGAGTTAGATGACGTGCAGCTGTCTTTAGTAGCTACAAGTCACGGTAAGTGACATTATTCAGCCAGCACTGAGAGATTCACGCTCTGTGTTCTTATGGGAGTCTGAAGACAAAAAGAACATTTCTAAACACCTCATTCTTTCCCTAATATACTATAATCCTTCAGTTTGGGGGAGAGTCAAACACCATCACAAATAATTTTCCTTTTAAACTCCTAGGAAAGAGGGTGGGGGAAGAGAGCAGAAAGTTATGCTAATGACCATTGGCTTCCTTTAGAAACACAGCAATGAAGCCAAGCTAAGAACAATATACAGAGATTTAAAGCTGAATGAACACACACTTTGGTATTGATTTTAATTTGCATATTAAATAAAGCTGGTTCCCTCTGGAAAGATAGCAAAAAACACATTCCCATTTCTAAATGTAATTTTCATTAGTTACCTGAATGTGACACTAAATATTTTTACCAATATACTAAATAATTTTACCCATGGTGCATCTGTTTGAATTATCTCTACCCAGAGCATGACTGATAGTCACATCCTGATTCCTACAATAGCATGTTGTCATGAAGGTAGTGAAATGCACTCGTGCTTTTAAGTGTTTAGCCTTAATATTAGATGCCATCTAGCTAGGTCACCCGGATGTGAAAAAATATGTGACACAAAGTTAAACCCAGCAAAGTTACATTCGTATTAGTTTAGCAAAATGGCAAAAGTTTTATAATTCTTTGACATTATTATAGATATACATTCATAGGAAGGGAAGAATGAATTTAGGAGCATAGGAATTACCATATTAGATCAAACCAGTGACCACTCTAACCCAGGCTCCTTGATTCAGTAATGGACAGAATAAGATGGTTCTGAAGAAGAAGCAATAAAACCTCCAAATGGATTCCATAACTACTTAGGGGACGGTTCTTCCTAACCTCAGGCAGTTAATGATTGTCTCATACCATAAAAACTCCCAATTTAACTAATCACTTAAATATGTGCTTGACTTTAAGCAAGAATGAAGTCCTATTCAGGTCAATGGGACTACTCAAATCCTTAATGTTAGGCATATGCTTAAGTGCTTGGCTGAATCAAAGCCTAAAGCCTGAGGACGTGTATTCCTTATAATTTTTTTATCCTATTTTGTGTAACTGAGAATGTTCTTATCCATTTAAACCTCCAGCACTCTTTTTAATCCTACTAAACTCTTGGCCATAACAACATCTGGCACCAATGAGTTCCCAGAGTTAAGTGTTGTGTAACTAAAGTATTTCCTTTAATGGCTTTTGCCTTTGAATTTCATTGAATGTCCCCTTGTTCTTGTATTTTGAGAAAGGACAAGTAGAAACACCTATTTTGCCCTCTCTAGACCATTCATGAGTTTATACACATCTATCATTATCCTTATTTATTCATCTGCTTTCCAAAGCAATCCTAACCTTTCTAATCTCTCCACATGCGAAGTCTCTGCATGACTTGAAGCATTAATTGAAACTGCAGGAAATGAAATAATTATTCAAATTGGAATTTGGCTAAGACACTGGAGATAACACCCTGTCGCCTGTGAAAAGTGCATGGGATCTTGAATGCACAAAACAATATAAAATGAGGTCTTGTCTCATCATAAAGACAGCACTTCCAGAAGCACCTAACACATGCCAGGCTACGGAATCTGTAATGACTCAGAGAAGTGTAGACTTGCCAACATCATCCAGAGTGAAAAAAAACCCTGATTTAGCTCACTGCTAATAATGTTTCCAATGTCTTTGTAACTTAAAATAATAATAATAATAATGCAGAGAAAAGATACTTGTGCCTACCTCTAATCACTGTACATTTCTTATACACTATTGACAAATTTAACTGGCTAGTTTTCAGTTGCATCAAAACACTAAATTACAAATCTAATGACTTTTCCATTGATTTTCAAGGCAATTTTTTCCCCCGAGGAAAGATAGCTTGCTTTCAATAAACCATAATAAACAGTGCACTGCAGTATTGTATCTACATATCTTCTATCTTTCTCTTGCTAATCTGTAACTAGTAGATCTGTGGTTGAGCTGTAACCATTTGGATGGATGATTATGTAATAAATACTATAAAAACCACAATATTTTACATGCAGGTAGCACTTATCCTGAATGATCTCAGGGTGCTTGACTAACTATGGGTGAAATCCTCTAGTTCCTTATTTGGTTGCACAAGGCCCAATGATGCAGTAGATCCACCATGGAAACAGGAGCTGTGAAGGGGAAGACCATAGGTGAGATAGTACAGAAGGGGGTTGCCAGCAGACAGGCAGAGCTGTGATGGTTTGAGTATTGCTTGAGCTTCAACCCTGCTTATTCACAACCCACTAAACCCCGACTCAGTGTGAGGGTCACATAAGACCAGCTATGTAGATACTATCAGCACCGCCTCTGGCTTGGGCTGAAGGGAGCACTATAGATAGACAGAATACACACAAACCCTGCACAATCTCTTATCCATTTATATATCTGGTAAAAGGACAGTATTTTAACACCTAATATGTTTCATGTTAGTGGGAGCTCCTTAAATCAAAGCACTGAGGTGCCATAGAGAGGTACATGGCTATTACTTTTGTTGATCATGGGCCAATGTAGTTAGGAACCTAAAGACGCACATAAGTGAATAGTGGGATTTACAAAACCACCTAAACACATTAAGTGCCTAATTCCCAATGAAAATCAATGAGAATTCAGCACCTAATTCACTGAGGTGCTTTTGTAAATCACATTATTTGCCTATCTGCTTCTGTAGGTGCCTATGTACCTGTGAAATCTGGCCCCCTGAACCAGGGCCGCCCAGAGGGGGGGACAAGTGGGGCAATTTGCCCCAGGCCCTGGGCCCCGCAGGGGCCCCGTGAGCCCTGGCCTGGCGGCGGTCTGGGTCTTCGGCGGCATTTCAGCGGCGGGTGGCCCTTCAGTCGCTCCAGGTCTTCAGCGGTGGGTCCTTCAGTGCTGCCAAAGACGTGGAGCGACTGAAGGGCCCCCTGCTGCCGAAATGCCGCCGAAGACCCGGACCGCCGCTGGGTGAGTACAAGCGCCGCAGCTCCCCCACTTTGCCCCAGGCCCCCTGAATCCTCTGGGCGGCCCTGCCCTGAACATTCACACAACACTAACTAGATAGCCCAATGCATACTAAGAAATGATTTTGGGTTAATGCAAAATCTGAGAAGGCTTCTCTGGAGAAAGCCACCTCTTTGATTTTTTTCCAAAGTCCTAATGTAGAAACTGAAGGGGATTTCTCCAGATCTTTTTCAAATAAATGCATTAAAATTACTCTTTTAAATTAAGTCACTAAATTAAGCTGATGTTTGTACTACAAGTTCTTCCCAATGTATTTTTTACTTTTTCCCATGCCATCACATTAAAATCAATAATGTACGTAAAATTTATTTTTTTTAAAAACAGAAAAAACTGAAGTGCAATACAGAAATGCAGTTGGCACTCTGCATAACTTTTGACAAGGTCAGGTTTCTACTAAGTTCAATGAAGAGTTATGGAAATCCAGGATTTCAGAAATTAATAAATCCTCCCAAAATAGATTTTAGCGGATAAAGCCAGACACTGTCTCCCCAAAGCCCAGTCATTGTCAGTGATGTCAGTCTCAGAGAGGATTTGGAACTATAATCAGCTGCCTCACTTGATAGACAGAGTGAATGTTAAATATCTAAAACCAAAATGTGTAAGGGGAAAATATTTTCTCAAGGATTTAGCTCACGGCTGGTTAAATGCCATGACACACTAAAGAGCTGCCATGTTGGTCTAGCTATTCACACAAAACTACAATTCAGTGGTTAGTATCACTAATCAGGTCTATATATAGAATTGTCTGCTATGGATTTAACCATTCAAGACCCAAAGCAAAACTATTGATCGCCATTTAGATTACTCACGGTGACAGTTTAAACAATTTTCATTGGGCCTGCATGTGAAGCAGATGAATGAAAAGCTAAATGTTCTTGAAATATGAGGTGTTGAAGGAAATGAGTTCAGGCTCCAATTGTGGGGAAGGAGAAAATTGGAGGAACTGGTATAGTGGTCAAAGCTGATACCCTGGAGTAGCTCCATCACCAAGATGTCTGCAATACAAAAGTCTTTTGCCAGCAAATGAATCTCCTTCCCAGCTAGTAGCTGCAACATACTATATGGTATGGCATGGACCAGAGAGTTGAGAAACCTACGGTGCAATGGATCCTAATAGGGCATGGGGGCAAAGTAGTTCCCCTGAGTACTGTCACTTCTCCCATTGTTTCACAATGCAAGTTTGGACAAATTGAGCTGGTTGGAAAATGGGTTTCTTTTCCTGTGGAAAATTTTGGGTTTCTGGTGAAAAATCAAAAACTGAAATATTTTATTGTAAAATGCTGCTGCAATGCCTCATGGGAGTTGTAGTTCAAGTGCCTTGTGTTCCCAATCTCTTTGATAGACTGGGCTCCCTGGTTGGACTATATCATATCTCTCATAATGCAGCAAGGTATTCCCTCGTTAGTGAGGGAAGGTGGTGTCTCATAGCAGTTACGTGGCCATGGTGCATTATGGGAGAGGAAGTCTAGGCTGCATTGTGGTTTTCAGGAATTCCACTTTTTGACAAACAAAGTGATGATTTCCAGAGAAAGCAGAGCATTTCACAAAAAAATCTGTTTTGTTGAAAATCCAATTTTAATTGCAATTTTTGACAGAATGTTTTTGACCAGCCCTCCTTATGGAGCCAACCAGTGTTGCTTAAAAAAAAATCAATTTTAATGTTTTTAATCAGACTTTTATTTATTTAAATTAAATATATTTTCTTTTTAAAAACAAACCTAAATAAAATTAAATTTGAAATTATGATAACCTAAGTTAAGGCCTAAACTTACTATAATCTATTACAATAATTTGAATAAAAATATTATATTCAAGTATTAAGTGTTTGCTGGTAAAGTTTTAAAGAAAGTCAAATGACTGAATTGGTAGAAGTCACCAGCTAAGCACCTGGAACTAGAGTTTGCTGATTATGCTAAATCAGAATTTGACAGCAGTAGCTTCTTCTGCAGGCACAGAGAGAATATTTGCTTAATTTCAGTTTATTTAATAGTTCATTCAAAGTTGAGAAACTGTTGGGAGTTGAACAGACAGGAAAGCTTGTTTTTCTCTGCCAAACTATAAATAAAAAATTACATGAGAGGATGAGATTTACTAGTTTTAAAATCTTGAATGACATGGTGACCAGAAACAATTCAATTGATTAATTACAGTTTCTCATTCCTTTCTTTAATAAATCAGTAAGGTTTAAATATAAAACCTGTTTTGATAAACTTATTTTCCCATATTTATACAGCACATTTAATGTAGTTTTATTTAAATAGTAAATAAATTTAAAATGTTGCTTTTGTGCAATTTTAATTGCAGTCCTACTTCCATCCAAATGCTGCTTAACACAAATCTTTAGTAAAACAATCATCATCTACTAAATAAGAAACCTTCACTATTTTCTAACAGAATAAAAATATAAAAATTAAGGATCTGATTGAATGTATGTTAAGCTATATAACTTCTCAAATAAATGTGTGTAAATTTAGTGTATCCTCCTAGTTAGCAAAAAGTAGTACCAAATTATAACAGCCAATGAGAATAAATTTTAAAATTTAAATTTAAATCAACCCACAATGCAACCAATACTGCTGCATAATTCCTTTGCCAAAAATAAGCATTTCACCTTTCTAATGAAATCTGGCTTACTGACTAACCATATGATACATAAGAAGAAGTAGCGCCACACTATGAGGGCCAAATTCTGGTCTTAGTTACACTGGTGTAAATCTGAAGAACTCCTGAATTCAGGGATTATTATTAGGCCATGTATCATTTATAAATTAGAAAATATGGGGAAAACTAAGACCTTGTATAAAAAGGTGCATCTCCACTGACATCAGTAGATTTGCACCCTCTTGCATTAGGTCTGAATTTATCCCCATATAGATGGTTAACACAAGCTGAATCTTGTATTTTATCTTTCCTTTTAAAACTACCTTGCAGGTCTTCCACAGCATTTTAAGGAAGACTACCATAACAAAAGCTGGAATGATTTGGTTAATTGCATTTCAAGGCTCACACACTAACTGCAGCAACCCTTCAAGGTTTCTTCTCTTTCTAATTTGCATAAGTAATTAATAGTTTCCCAACAGCAGGTTTGGGCAAATTGATTCAGCTTAATTAATAACCAACCCAAACTGTCATCCAGAACCCAAACTTCAGCCCAAATATTCAAAGAAATTCATAATAATTAGGAACCAGGGTAGAAATGTGTTCTTTGTTACTACAATGCAAATAAATATTAACGGCAGCAATTAGTGATTCTTTACTAATCCCATTATTTTTCCATTTTCATGTACTTCTTGCACTTCCTGGCTCTGGAAGTGGAAATGCCAAAAATACTGAGAGAGATTTCAAGGCCAATTTTGTAGACCCCATCAAATTCAGATAAGGACGTAGACTTTAGGGTTATTATCTGAACTGAGCCATCAGCCTTCCTGAAATTCACTCCTCACTGTTATTATTAAGTAATATTAATGTATTCCTCCCAACTTCACATGGCACTTGGCAGAGGCTGATAAAAACACAATGCCATGCCCTTCCAAACCTGGCCACTAAGTAAGATGGGTACACAAAAAGAGAGTCAAGAGAAATCAAATGGCAATTATGTGAGTCCTAGTACAGAGCATGTAAACCAGTGGTTCTCAAACTTTTGTAGTGGTGACCCTTTTCACACAACAAGCCTCTGAGTGCAACCCCCCTTATAAATTAAAAATACTTTTTAAATATTTAACACTATTATAAATGCTGGCGGTGAAGTGGGGTTTGAGGTGGAGGCTGACAGCTCGCAACCCCCCAGGTCATAACCTTGCAACCCCCTGAGGGGTCCCAACCCCCAGTTTGAGAACCCCGAAGCCCTGATATTTTGAAGGAGAGGCTGAGGTAGGGTAAATGGGCCAGGAGATAGCACACAGTGGAAGTTGTTATGAGAGGAGGTATTTGAAGGACAAGGGGGAGGGGGAAACAGCAGGGGAGGGATCGGGGGCTAGCCTCCCTGGCCGGGAGCTCAAGGGCCGGGCAGGACGGTCCCGCGGGCTGGATGTGGCCCGCAGGCCATAGTTTGCCCACCTCTGCTCTAAAGACACAAAAACACATCATAATTTGTTAGCTGGGGTCCATTTAAACAGCACTGAGTTGGTTTATAAAAATAATAAAACAAACTTATTAACAACAGGACATAGGTTAAGTGATACTAAATAAAAGGAATAAAGGTAGAAATGGTTACAAGTAAAACAAAAATGAAACCAGGCATCTAAAAGTCTAAAGCTTAATTTGGCAAAGTACGATCTTTTCCTAAGCAGGTTTCTCACCTATATTCAGTTCACAGAAACTCCAATCCCACCTTGGTTGAAGGAATCATCTTTCTCAGCTTGCAAGAGCTCTGTTCCCTTGTGTCTGTCTAGTGACGGATGCAAAAGATGGCTTCTGTCTTTGCTTATATCTTCCAAAGTTCAATGACTTTCTTTCAAGGGGCAAGATGACCTCATGCTGTTCTTCCCCTCCTGTGGGCTTCCCACGCACCTGTATATAAATGGAGCTTCCATTGTTTTGAATCCACCATGGTTAATTTACATAGGAGACAGGTCAATTTTATGGTCATAGGATTTTAAAAATCATAAATTTCATGATTTCAGCTATTGAAATCTGAAATTTCACAGTGTTGTAATTGTAGGGGTCCTGACCCAAAAAGGAGTTATGGGGGGGGGTCACAAGGTTAGCCCCACAACCCGAGCGCCATGAACCTACGTCGCAAGGTTATTGTAGGGGGGATTGTGGTACAGCTACCCTTACTTCTGTGCTGATGCTGGTGGCAGCACTGCCTTCACAGCTGGGCAGCTGGAGAGTAGTGGCTACTAGCTGGGAGCCCAGCTCTGAAGGCAGAGCTGCTGGCAGCAGCAGCACAGAAGTAAGGATGACATGGTATGGTATTGCCATGCTTACTTCTGTGCTGCTGTTGGCAGGGCGCCGCCTTCAGAGCTAGGCACCCGGCCACCAGCTGCCGCTCTCCGGCCACTAGCCTCCGCTCTCCAGCCACCCAGCTCTGAAAGCAGAACAGAAGTAAGGGTGGCAATACCACGAACCCCCTAAAATAACCTTGAGACCCCCCGGCAACTCCCTTTTGGGTCAGGACCGTCATTGAGAAACGCTGGTCTCCCCCATGAAATCTGTATAGTGTAGGGTAAAAGCACATAAAAGACCATATTTCATGGGGGGGGAGACTAGATTTCACAGTCCGTGACATGTTTTTATGGCCGTGCATTTGGTAGGGCCCAACTTATCACTTGAGGTTCAGCCCCCCCACCCCACCCCAGTCTTTATAGACAGTTATAAACCTTTGCAATGTATTCTTTTAAAAATAAAACTCAGACCAAATTTCTCTCTCCTGCTAGGTGTACATGCCATCCTGTCTCCCCCCCTACTTGTTAGGGAGGGGTTTGCCTCTACTCCTTGTTAGCTTGATGGCTCTGTTTATGCAATATGAATAGATATTCTCATTTTCTTTCAAAGTATTTTGGAAGTAACACTCAGGAGGGGAAAACATGTTCTTTTTATCTAGTGCAAACCTGTTTACAAACTCCCCCTGACATACAGTGTCATAATTTACACAGAGTCATAATTCAGCATATCTTGAAAACTCTTAACACACATTGTGTACATACATCATGCAAGAATATTAATGATCAGTGAGTTACTAGTTTTCACATGATACCTCACAAGGCATATTTTGTACAAATAGTGTGTAGAGTGTGAATACAGGGATCTTTAGTGTTAAGGTGCGGGGGTTGGGGGGGGGGCTGGGATGAAATGCTGATGCACTTTAGTGGGGGAATATGAATGGAGCTGTTCAGAAGCGCCTCTCAAGGTCATTGTTGCTATACCAGACTCCTATTGCCATACAAGAACAGCTCAATGCAGCTCCCTCAGATCCCTGTCCCCTGCAGCTTCCTCTGGCAGATTTTCATCTGTCACTTTATGGCTTGCAAAGAAAAACCTTGGCAGAATTAGCTCAGTCCCCTTTAGCACCCAAATGATTTATAGCCTTCTGAATGCAAGACCTTACAGCTGAAAAGGTATGTGTATTCCCCGAGATCCCAGACAACAGGAGAACAGCTAAGGGTCTGTGTTTGGAATATATATTTGATCCACTGTCATATGATATTAGGAAATGTGTGTGTCAGTTGCAGCTTTGTTTCCTAAATAGACCATGTCAACCACATCCAACAGCATATGGATGGGCGAATATATCCTTGTGCATTGGATCAAGATGGTCAGTCCTACACAAGGCACAAGCTTGACTGAAAAGGGTTCCAAAACTTTGGGGGTGGGGGGGCTTGCTATGTTAGCACCCTTACCTAGGACCCCCAACACCTGCTGGCTCACCATGACCCTTCCCAATCCACCTTGAATATATATAAACATGGCTACTAATCCACCATAGCTACCTGATCCAGTTCTTTCTCCAGCTGCCAAACTCTGCCTGCTGCACACGTGTAGATTTCACACAGGGCCAGCCCTGCAGACCAGTCTGCACAGGCCACCCTGAGGATGAAGTACCTAAAGCACAGGGCCAGCTGTGAGGATAGTTTCCTGGTCTCCTGCAATTCAGAGCAAACAGTGCAAGGAACAAATTGTTCCTTGATTTTTGGCGTGGAAGGGGACTAAGGCCATGAAACATTTTAGAGTTCAGTTTGCAAAGCTGAGCCCTGTCTCATTCTTTACTTGCACTTCCCCATCTGTCTGTTTCCATCTGTTGTTTCTTAACTCATACTTCGATTTTAATTTCCTTGAGGTACGGACTGTTTTTTTGTTCTGTGTACAGTGCCTATTACAGTGAAGTCCTGGTCTATAATTAGGACTCCTAGGTGCTGCGGTAATACAATTATTTAATTAATAATGATTTATATTCCAGGGTTCCAGGGCAACAACAGGGCAACCACTGGGAAAGGGGTAAGTGGTGTTCATTATGTGTCTGTGTGAACACCATCAGACCACATTACCTGAACTTTCACAAACATGTACTTGTGTTTAGTGACTAGAGAGCACTTCAAACCCAAGACTTAGCTTAAGGGAGTTTGAGACTTGATCTATGTGACTAATTCACATAATTGTATCCCTGTTGAATTGCCTGGAAAAGAGTAAAATTTGCGAGCACTTTGGGGAAGAGGTCCTCTTCATAAGTGTCTGTACAGTCCCTAGCACAATGGGGGTGTGGGGGTGACCGAGACTTCTAGGTACGATTGCAATACAAACAAATAACAGCAAAAATGTTAGCAGAGGACACTTAACTGGCAGGAGTGGTGACAACCAGTGAGGACAGAGACAGAACTCTGAAGAACCTAAAGAGGGTTGAAATATGGGCAGAGAATGAAAGGATGCAAACTCATGCATCTGGGAGGGCACTCTCAAGTGCATATGCTCAGTGAGCAAGAGACATCTAGGGAGCAGTGACACTGGAAGAGACCTAGGAGTTATAAAGTTAGACACAAGCTGTTCAGTGTTATGACAGCAGGAAATGTCAATGCAATTTAGGGCTGTATAGACTGGGGTTTCATTCGCATTACAGTCCTTGTTCTCTCCATCCCCCGCTGGCCCATGTCAGCTGATGTAGGTTCATGGCGCTCAGGTTGTGGGGCTATTTAATTGTGGAGTAGACATTTGGGCGTGGGTTGAAGCACAGACTCTGGGGCGCTCCCCCATCACGGGGACAAAGCTAAAATACAGAAAGTTTATGTTGAATTTCAGGAAGAGCTTCATGATGACAAGATCTATTTCACAGTGTAATATTCTCCTCAAGGGAAGCTGTGGGAGTGCCATCATTTGGGATGACTGAAAACTAGGCTGAGGGAAAACAGTAGAAAAATACTGCAGGGAGAATTTGGGTCTGTGATGCTGCACAGGAGAGAAACAAATTGTGGTATTTCAAAGACTGTTTTTCTATTTCCCATTCTTGTTGGGGGGAACATTTCTTCCCTTCCCTTCACATTTTTTTTAATTGTACCAAGACATTTTCTGTGCTAAAACATTTATTTAATGAAGTGTCCAGTTCATTCTCAACTCTTCCATGACACTGCACCCCATATTCTTCATAGTGATATTATTATTATATGATTATGGCATAATTATTATGCATTTTATGCAAGATGAGTCATATAAGATGTCATTGGAAAAGTTATGATCTGCTGAATACAATTATCCTATTTGTATGTCTGTATCATTTTTGTATCTGAAGTTATGAATATTGACTATATATCTGTATTTCAAATGTAGTTACACCTGCGTAACACCCACTCGGCAAGATGGGTGGGGAAGGGCCTATTCAGGGTAAGGGGCCATTAGAAAAAACAATAGCCTTAGGAGAAGCTTATCCCCGACCTGGTGAGTCTTCCTGAGAATGCTCCAGACAGCCTGTAAGGAATGGCTGCTATAACACTGCAAGGTCATGTGACCAGACCACACGTCTCTGGACTCCATCTTGGGATGTCAGTATTTTTCCACAAACTCGTCTGGGAACCAAGTTGTGAAACAAAGGGTTCCTGCCATATGCTAAAGCTATATAAGGCAGGGAGTGACATCGTCTGTGGGTTTTCACTCCCCACACAAGACGACTCCTGGAAACACCTGAGGAACAAAGACTGAACTGGGGGAAGTGCTGGACCCAGGCTAAAGAGATTTCTAGCCGGTGTATGAAACACCTGGGATTCCAAGCTGCAAAGCAAGTGTAGCTTGAGTCTTAAGACTCTGCAGCCCGCTTGTATCATCAGCCACGGTGACAGATTGTTCATTCAAATCCGATCTTTCTAATGTGTTAAGCTTAGTTTGCGTTTTTGTTTATTTACTAGGTAATCTGCTTTGATCTATTTGCTATCACTTATAATGACTTAAAATCTATCTTTTGTAGTTAATACATTTATTTTATGTTTTAATCTAAACCAGTGAGTTTGGAATGAAGTGCCTGGAAATTTTAGCTCAAGGGGCAGGGGCTGTTGCATATTCCTCTCCACATTGACAGGGAGGCGAACTGGATAATAAATTCCTACTGGTTGGGGTTTGGACCAGGGCAGGACAGTACCGCTCTGAGGTCCTAAGCTGGTGGTTATTTTGGCTGTAGCCTTTCTATTGTTGATTCACATACAGTGACTGGCCAGAGAGCCTGCAAATAACTGCAGCTGGATTGTCCCTACCTGGGTGTATGCTGGTGGAAGTGTAAGACCGGGAGTGTGTCTACATCTTGTCACAGCAGCACGGTGTGAGACGTAGCCCAGGCTGGTGGGTCAGAGGGCTCAGTGGTTCCCCAGTTCCAGGTGGCACCCTGGGGGAAACCCGTCACATCCTCCTTCCCGTAGTCTGAGCAAAGAGAAGGGAGTTATTTGCTCAACTGAGTCCATATGGAAAGACTCTCTTCAGCTGCCTTTTTTTAAGGCTTGCTTCAATATGATCAAAACAGTTGATTGATTTGTGCTTGCGTCCCAGCTTTTCAAATAGATTTCGCTTATGCAAATAGTTCATGTTTTGAAACCCAGCTCCAAACAGCTTTTACACTGGTTTGATATCACTGTCCTCTTTTTCTTTTCATGATGCTTCATCAACTTCTGGTTAAAATGAGAAAGAGTTCAGAGAAAAGTTTTCTGCTCTGAGGAAAATAACCCCAACTGTTGTTTTGATCTTTGATTTTTGTTTAAAATGGCTTAATTTCCCAACTCACAATCAATTGTCTTGAACCTCTTCATTCAAAATTGAATTTATTTTTATTTCCTGGAAAATATTGGTTAGTTTCTTTCCTTTCCTTTCACCACCCAGTGTTGTTTTCCTTACCATCCACTGCCATGGCTTCAGCAATCAAGTGCAACTCTAGTGATTTTCTTACACATAAAGCTACCCACCTATGTCTCTGGCAAGGTCAAAATTTCAATCCATTTTATTTTGTCCCAAGAAATTATAATAGTTTCTCTGGGCCTTTCAACTGTGAGAGCCCAGAATTTCACGATGAGCTGCTTCCTTGTGGTCAGATTTGACTTAGTGTTCAGTGAAGATGTCCATGATTTCTTGGGTTCTTTGAGATCCCTTCTGCCTTGGAGTTCTGGCCCCAATTTACCTTGGATGCTCAAAGCAAATGCTATATATATTGCCTTCATTGACAAGCATTATCACTTCTTTTAAGACTCAATCCTCTTAGGTACCAAGCATCCTCTGCTGTCACAGGATTAGGCCCCTAATTCAAACCCAGTAGAACTGGCCCTGAGCAATGTTCCCTCTAATTTCCCATCCATGATTTTTTTTATGTGCACCAATATAGAAGTGATGTGTGGTGGAGTGGGGCTGAGGGGTTCAGAGTTTGGGGGGGCTCAGGTCTGGGGCACAGGGTTGGGGTGAAGGGGGTGAGAGTTCTGGCTGGGGGTGTGGGCTCTGGGGTAGGGCTGGGGATGAGGGGTTCAAGGTATGAGAGGGGCCTCAGGGCTGGGGCAGAGGGTTGGGGTGCAGGGGGTGAAGTGAGGTGAGAGCTCCAGCTGGGGGCGCGGGCACTAGGGTGGGGCCAGGGATGAGGGGTTTGGGGTGCAGGCTGCCCCGGGGCCATGGCAGGAAGAGAGGACTTCCCCCAGCCCTCTCTCGCTTCAGCAGCTCCGGGGCCAGGGCTGGGGCCAGAGGAGAGATGCCTCTCCCCGGCCACAGCAGCTCTGGGGCTGGGGCCACGGGAGAGGCGCCTCTCCCTGCCACAGCCCTGAGTGCTTTCATGGCCCTTGAAAGGCTGCTGCGCGGCTCTTGATAGGCTGCTGCGAGGCTGTGCAGCTTAGAGGGAACTTAGGCCCTGAGTGAGGGAAGGGAGCCAACCATCCTCAGACGTAGGGGGTTCACTCTCTCCTCAAGAAACCATCATTTCCTGTGTGCAAGCGGTTGAATCTGTGTCAAAATTAAGCCTCCACTTTTTGGAGAAGGTGACTGGAAGGCCAGTAGCTCTGTAGCCTCAGCATCATGAAGACATAAAGAATATCTTAGGTAGGTTAAAGCCTACATTCTGGCCTCTTTCTCAAGAGGAGACTGTCCTTTGCAGAGTCCCACATTAACTACTGCTACCTTTAGTTGAGCTTCCTTGACAATCCTACTCATGCTAGACCTGTCAGCAATATGACACGGGGCTGTTGCTGAAACAATTAAGGAGCATGGTTGAAGTCTCTGGAATGACCCTTAACTGACTGCAATTGGATGTACAAGATAAGAGTAAATCACTTCCAATGGGCCATGGTGTGTCACTCACCACAGAGGGATTTGAAACGTGGTAACCCTCAGAGATCTAGAACTCATATTGCTCAAGCTGTGAGGCTTCTAGCCGAGATCATTTCTAATCACAGAGCAGAAGCTGTCACACTGTCTGGAGTGGCTCACGACCAGGAGTGCCAACCTCAGAGCAGACTGTCAAGAAGCAGGGCAAAAACCACAAACTGGTTGTATGTTCTATAGTTAGATGTCACCAACCCAGAAACAAGTGTGAACGCCTAAAGCACTATAACGTCTTACCATGGAGCCACAGACAGTACCCTTGGGTATTCCCGTCTATCTCGCCACCCGGGCAAACTGGACTATGTGATAGATGGTGACTTACACCAAAAATCACAATATTCAGGTTACTCCCAGTCCCAAAGGACCAGTCACTTACCCCAGGTCAATTGTATCTCAAATCTCAAACCAAAGACAACATCTTTGTAGCCAGTCCTGTAATAATCTAACTAAAGATTTATTAACTAAGGGCTTGGCTACACTTGCGAGTTACAGCGCAATAAAGGAGCCCCGGGTACACTAGCTCACTACCCGTCCACACTGGCAAGGCACGTAGAGCGCTCTAACTCTGCGGCTACAGCGCTGCTGGTACTCCACCTCGGCGAGAGGAATAACGTTTGCTTCACCTTGGCTACAACACCCGGGCGTCAGTGTGAATGGGGTGTTGCATTACTGTGCTCTGATTGGCCTCCGGAAACATCCCATAATACCCGTAAGTTAAGTGGCCACTCTTGTCATTGTTTTGAACTCCTGTAGGAATGCGGAAATGCCCTTTCAAAGCTCTGTTTCTGACAGCCGGCATGCTTATCTGCTCCGAGACAAAGCAAACCATTAGTGTGGAATGTTGTGTGTGTGAGAGAGAGGCGGGGGGGAGCGGGAGGTCTGCTGCTGTCTGAACTTACAAGACAGCATGCTGACATGCTCTCAGCCCCCCAAAATCCCACTCTCTCTCCCCCCACATACACACAACACACTCCCTGTCACACTCTACCCCACTCCTCCCATTTTAAAAGCACGTTGCAGTCACTTGCATGTTGGGATAGCTGCCCATAATGCACCACTCCCAATGCCGCTGCAAGTGCCGCAAATGTGGCCACACCAGTGCGCTTGCAGCTGTCAGTGTGGACAGATTGCAGCGCTTTCCCTACCGCGCTCTACAAAGGCTGGTTTAACTCAAAGTGCTCTACATCTGCAAGTGTAGCCATGCCTTAAGAAAAAGAAATAAGAGAGTTACTTACAAGGTTAAATGAGTTTCAGTCTTGAGTTTCAAAAGATAATAGAAACTTCTATCATAAGCAGACTCAATATGTCCTTTGGGGCTAGCACAGGCAAAACAGCTGGGAGTCTTTTGCTTATGCTTAGAGATTCTTACCCCTTTAGAGTCCAAGCAGCAGAAACAACCAAGTTTCTCCTTGTCAGGGATTTTTATCCCTTGCACTCCAGAGTCCAAGCTGATGGGATGAGCTCATGTGCAGGTCTCCCCTTCCTGGAGGTGGTGAAGAATGCAATCAACAAGGTTGATGCTTCACAATGGCTCATTTGTTTTCAATGGGCCTTCTTTTGTGCAGGGTAAGCACGTTTCTTTAATTAGTGCTTTTTTCCTATTTGGTGAGTTACACAATCATAGAGGTTTACAATGCAACATTGGCTATTGCTCTATAACATGGGGCTAGTGAGACTAATACATGCAGCATCCTACAAGCCACGCATAAGGTCTAAACAATAAACATGTTCTTATCAACTTAATGTCCGTTTTCACAATACTAACATACAGGTGACCCAGACTGGTTTCTAGCTATACATTTGCCAGTGTTCAGGGAGGCCTGAGGCCTTCGCATGACTGGCACTAGTCTGCCAGAATCACAGAAGTATCACCCACACACTGGTTCCCAGCTGTATAGCTTTTTGCCTTGTGAATCCTGCGAATGCAGTCTCAGGTCTGGAGAAGCGTTGCCATGACATTGCCTGCTGGTGCCTCAGAGCTATCTCCTCCTCACCCTGGGAGACAGAAATGTCATTGTGGAGAGAAGCTTGCCATCGTGCGGATGCTGTCGCTTCTTTTGGGTCCCCATTTGGGGCCTTATCCTAAAAGGTCCTGAGCACCTAAGGATTGAGATACCCTGGCTGTGTGGCTGAGTGATTTGTATGTGCATAGTAGTGATGGGTTGTTTTGTTCATACCAAATAAGTTGCTTCCCCTAATTCCACTTTACCAGTTTGAAGGAGAATGGCATTTGGATGCTGAGGGATGGGAATTTGTTATGGGGCCTCATTTATTCTGGCTCTTTCCTTTTATTCCGGCAGTTTCCTTCCCTTCTCCCAACCTCCTTCAGGTTTTAGGTGTTAGTTTTTGGCTAGTTCATTGCTGTTTCACTTTTAGAACCCAGTTTCTAGATCAAGGATGGGCAAACTATGGCCCGGGGGCCACATCCGGCCCTTCAGATGTTTTAATCCGGCCCTCGAGCTCCCTCCGGGGAGCAGGGTCGGGGGCTTGCCCCGCTCCACGCGGCTCCTGGAAGCAGCGGCATGTCCCCACTCTGCACACTGCCCCCGCCCCAAGTGCCGCCCCCGCAGCCCCGGAACTGTGGCCAATGGGAGCTGCAGGGGTGGCGCCTGTGGATGGGGCAGTGCGCAGAGCCATCTGGCCACGCCTCTGCATAGGAGACGGGGGGCGGGGGGACATGCCACTGCTTCCGGGAGCTGCTTGAGGTAAGCACCCCTGACCTTCTCCTGTGCCCCAACTCCTTGCCCTAGCCCTGATCCCCCTCCTGCCCTCTGAGCCCCTCGGTCCCAGCCCAGAGCACGCTCCTGCACCCCCAACCCCTCATCCCCATCCTCACCCCAGAGCCCGCACCCCCAGCTGGAGCCCTCACCACCCCAACCCCCTGCCCCAGTCCGGAGCCCACTCCCACACCCTGAACTCCTCTTTTCTGGCCCCACCCCAGAGTCCTCACCCCCTCCCGCACCTCAACACCCAATTTCATGAGCATTTATGGCTCGCCATACAATTTCCATATCCAGATGTGGCCCTTGGGCCAAAAAGTTTGCCCACCCCTGTTCTAGATGTTTAATTGTGGCAACATAATTTTGAGCTCAGAGCAGTTGTTGCATTAATCTTTGCCAGCTATAAAGTTTACCAGGGAACAACAATACAAGTATTGTTGGGAGCCAGTATAACCTAGTGAACAGAGCACTGGCCTGGGACTAAGAAGACTTGAGTTCTGTTCCAAGCTCTGCTACCAGCCTGCTTGGTGACTATGGACAAGTCATGTCACCTTTGTGCCTCAGTTTCCACTGCTGTAAAATGGAGGTAATGACATCTACTCATGAGAAGTGCTAGGTATTATTATTGCCACCTAAGTTCTGGAAGTTTAGTATTATTCGTACGTACAAGCAGCATTGAATAGCATGGAGCTTATCTCCATGAACAGGGAGCAAATGGCACTTTAGTACTCATTTTAGGGGAATGTTGCCATTTTCTGGTCCTATTCAGTGTTTATTTTGTAAAGAGAGATTATTAAAAATTGAGGATTGCTGCAGCTTTCAGTTTAAATTGAAAGCCATCTCTATTTATGATAAAATTATTATATTGCTTTGTGCATAGAGCTCATGTACCTTTTGTGCTGCACTAAACTATCCCCAACTGTGCGTTTTAGATAAAAATTGGCTTAATTTCCTGCCTCACAATCTATTGTCCTAGGCATCTTCATTAAAGATTGAATTTAGCTTTTCTGCAAAAAATACAATGAATTTGTTTTCTGTGTCTGCTCTTTACTCTTTAATTAGTGTCTCGCTCTCAGGTGTTTTTTGTACCTCTGCCCACAGCCTTGCTTCTGGAGTAACATCCTTACATCTGAGCCCTATCAACTCCAACTTTGGAACCAGCCACTGCTCTGTGCTGCCACAGTGGTTCAGAGTCTGATTTCAATTCGGGTTTTTTTTGTGCTAGAGACTTACCGATAGCAACAGCTGCTGTTCAGAACTTGGGCCCAGAATGCCCAAGACAGATTCGCAATAGCAATTCATTGGACTTGGCTTGACTCTGTTTTCCAGCACCGGCATTGCTGCTGCTCCAGATTTAAGAGGAATTTTAAGACTTATTCACCCCTTGCAAAACTCTGACTTTGGGGTCACTTGTGATGATGATGTGTATGGATGCCATGCACACTCAAGGAAAGGAAGGGGTACACAGAGAGGGAGAGGTGGGCTAGATAGACTCCATTACATTATAATTAGACCGCGATTTCAGAGCACATGAGGGAAAAAGAGAGGAAGCTCTTCCCAAGAGCCCTGAGCAAAGGAGATAAACACAAACCAGTGGAGCCTGAAAGTGGCTGGACCAGAGATAAGAGCTACTTGGAGTGGGTAAAACCTAGCTACAGACAGAGCTGGCTGGAGCAAGCCACCCCCTTATCCTTTCCTTTTGGAGAGGACTACAGAAAGCTCTGAAGGACCTTTTGTGCACCTGAGACTTGTGGGATCGAAGAGAACGTTAACTGGAGTGAGCCACTAAAGAATTGCAAGGAAAGACGAATCTTCTCCTATGAACCTCAAATCAAAGGCTCAGTGGTATGTCTTAAAGAGAGAACTGTCAAGGGAGGTGCCTGCCGAAGGGAATCTTCTGCAGCTGAATGGGTCTTTTGACCCTAGCTCTCCCTAACCTTGAAGCCATATCCCTGTGCTAGGTGCATGACTTTAAATATAGGCACCCACTCTCTGAGAGATGAGCTTTCTGTTTTCAGACTACTGAGATTGGAGTTGAATGATAAGCCCTGCTGTAACCCATCTAGTCTACCACAGCTTTGGGCAAACGTCTCAAGATTAAACCATGTCCATTTGGGTATCTGCTGCCGTGTGGGCAGGATGAGGTTTGCCTCCCTTCCCCCCTGAGACAGGGATGGGATCTCTCATCACACCAGACAATGAGACAGGGGAGCTGCAGGGGAGTGCTGCTTGCCCAAGTGGGGAGAAGGGTAGTGGGGAACCCCTCTTCTTCGGGCTGAAAAGAGCAAGATGCATTTCTCCCTCTGCCCCCGGCTTAAATAGGTAGGAGAGGGGTGAGTCTGGACTGAGGGTTGGGAGCACAGTCCTGGGGCTGGATTTGGGAAAGGCTGGAAGACAAGAACACAGGCTTCATTGAACTGAACCACATTGGAGACTGGCTTCAAACATGAACTGTGGTCCACACTGGATCACAGTGTGTTCCGCACAGATTGATTCACTCTTCCCTTCCCAAATTCACATTAGGACTACTCTGGAGAAGCAGCCCCTTTTGCTAGCTTTGTGATTTGCATTGCAGTAGCCCCTCATGGCCTCAGCCCCATTGCACTGGATACCCACAAACATATGAACACCCATAGATGGTCCCTGCCCCAAAGAGCTTACAGTTCAAGTAACCTGCTCTCTCACACCAGACTCTCACGGTTATCTCTTTATCCTAAGAATCTCTCTCGGTCTGTCTCTCTGGGAACATTGATCTCACCAGATTTGCTTCCTCCTGCCCCTTTTGTTTCCTCCAGTGCTGTTTTTATACTCTTCTGTTACTTGGCACAAAAGTTACACTGTTTGAGGAATCCTTGGCTGCTGTTAAACCACTGTCACAAGCTTTTCTAATTTAACCCTCTGTTAAGGCTTTTCTTTTAACTTTTGAAAAAAACTTTTCCCCCCTTGTGGACCCAGCATGAACAATAATCACTATCTCGGCCTGTAACTCCTGATGCTCCAACTTCACCTTGTTCCCTAAGCCCTCTTTTAAAGTGAAACATTTTTTCCCTAAGATTCACACATCCACGTGCATCCTAGAACCCAGATGCATCCTCATCAATTAGACCAAGGCACAGAGGAGTGAAGACCTCTTTGAATAGTTAATTAGGGTTACCATACGTCCGGATTTTGCCGGACATGTCCGGCTTTTTGGGA
>NW_020664585.1:12671316-12684778 GCF_002925995.2 Terrapene triunguis
AAAAAAAATTCTCTTCTGCTTTAAAACAACATTCTTTATAGACTCCTTACAAGGGAGAGGCAATCATCTAGTAACAGAGGGCCTGCTTTGTCTAAAGTCCTTCATTAATTAATCCTTAGCACCCCTGCAAGATAGGTAAGTCTAGTTGTACCCCTTTTACAGATGAGTAAACTGACCCACAGAGAATTTAAGGATGGGATTTTCAAATAGCCTGAAACACTTAAATGCCAGTAAAAAATCAGTGGGAGTTGGACATATAACTTCTTTCAACTGCTTGGAAACACTAGGCAGAACTAGGGCAAGAACCCAGGAGTCCTGACTTTCAATTCGCCCCCTTCAAAGGGCGACGGGTGAAACAGGCTGGAGAAGGTCACGTAAGTTCATATTATTCAAGATGTCCTTAGCTGAATTAGTTTCCTTCAGCTTGTTTGTTTAGTGTTCCTGGATGACACAAAATACATTTGGTATAAACTTTATCTGGGGCGGTTGTAATGCATAATATACAAGTCTCTCCTCACTTGGGACACATGCTGCATGATCAAACACATCCCTAATGCAACAGAAAACAATCAGGCAAAAATATCTACTCTGGAAGCAGATAGCAGAGGTAATGTGGGCAGCACAGCTCATGAAAAAGTATATTATGGTTAATTTAATATGAAACAGTTTCCCCATAAATTAAAATTAGAGCTAATCTCTTAGCAAAATTGAGCAACTTTTATCTAATTAATTAAAGGACAAAACAGGAAATCAGAGGTGGTCTAATTCTATTCATTAGTTGGGGGTGGGATGTTAAATATATTTTAACAATCTTTCCCCTCTCCTAGAATGAGAAATTCTGTTAAAAGCCTATTGGCACCCATTTAAATAGCTAATTATATCTAACACCAGTCAAAATGTCTAATAACTGGTTTATTCACTCTGAGTGGTATATAATAGGACAAGAAATTATTCAGAAGAAATTAGATCAAGGGATAACATAAAAGTATTTTATAATATCATAGACAGAAGATGAACTGAGGAAAAAAAGAAGAGCGAGACAGGACAGCTACATTTCTAGAAGCATTTAGCATCTGTTTCCTTTAGCCCTCAGCCTCTTTTATCTCTATATATTCATGTGTGTTATATTTCTTGGAGAACCATGGCAGACTAATACAGTCAAAGTATTTAATAGGCTTTCATAATGCACCAAAAGATGGATGCTATTATTCTTATTGCATCTAGAAGAGCAAAATATAAAACCCCAAGCAAAAGGAAGAATCATAGGGAGCTACATTAAAACCAAACCAATGCCACTGTTTTCACAGGGCTGTATATTATTCCTGTAATAAAAATCTACTACATAAATGTGTGTGCAACAGAAGGGTAATAAGTGTTTATCTCATTATCTTGCAGCAAAATGTTGTTGTATTTAAATTCATGCCTATAAAAGTAAAAATGAAACAACTAGCATTGCTCTAAACTTCTACTGATTCTTAATTTGTCTTGGAACTAATGTAAGGCCAAGCTTGGAATGGTGCTTAGAATTTAGACTGATGATGTCTCGAGGCATCTATTCTAAGTTGAATGGGACCCACAGATGAAAGGAGGAGGATGCAAACAGGATACAGAAAGCTATACCATCTATCTTTTTTTTTTTTTTTTTCATTTTCTTATTTGCAATCAGTGAGCAATAGCAAGATCAAGGCAAGTTTCTCTTTTTGCCTGTATTGGCGGTATACAAAAGCATCCTGGCAGCTACAAAGTTAGCTGTTCCATAGTTATTACTTTCCTGCCCTGTGCAGGATGAGGGGTTTAAAGACGCATGAACAGAGAAAGCTAGGTGGGCCCGAATTTTAGGGCCTGAGCCAATGCCCTTTCAAGCCAATTGAAAGGCTTCCACTGACTTCATTGGCTGTTAAATCAAGTCCTTAGTCAATAGCAAAGCTCCCCTTGGCTTTAATGACAGCAGGAGCATGTCCTTAGGTTTGTTTTCACAGAAAGATTACACTGCTACTGTTTGTGGCCTTATTTTCTAAAATAAAGTATATTTGATGAGTTTTCCCATGCAACTGCAATATATATCATTATGACTTTGTCCTCACCACTTACACCTTTATCCTTATAGCCTTCCTTCTGCCTCTTCCACCTCCCATAGATCCAAAATGCTGCTGCCAAAGTTATCTTCTTTTCCCATAGCTCGTCCCTGCTCTCACCTTCACAGGCCCTCAGCTCTACCATTGAATTTAATGCAGTAAGAGAAAGGAAGCCAAGATCCTGAATTTTAAGTCCCTATGTAATCTTGCCCCCACCTATATCTACTCTCATGTCTCCCTATTCCCCCACTTGGAGATATCCTGTCTCCTAGAACTGGAAGGGACCTTGAAAGGTCATCGAGTCCAGCCCCCTGCCTTCACTAGCAGGACCAAGTACTGATTTTGCCCCAGATCCCTAAGTGGCCCCCTCAAGGATTGAACTCACAACCCTGGGTTTAGCAGGCCAATGCTCAAACCACTGAGCTAGCCCTCCCTTCCTCCCGCCCAAGTCTTTTGCATTACTTCCATATCTCAGTCCTTCATCTCTTTCACCTTCTCTCAGCCTCATTCTGCCTCCTGTGCCTAGAGCAGCTGTCCAGTCCTTCCTCACCAAGCATCCATTCTCTTCTCTGCCAACTGCCTCTTTAAACCCAGTTGCAGGAATCCTTCCTTCCTATGGCTGCTCTCCAATCATCTCTGCTCACACTTTCCTGAATGAGCATTCGGTGGCTAGGCTTTGTCTCATCTACTTTAGGCCTCAAGTAGAGCTGGTCAAAACATTTTCAACGGAAGTTTCCCATTAGAAAATACAATTTCATCAAACTTGAAACATTTAGCAGGGACCTGTCCATTTTGACATTTTTGACAGAAAAATGTCAAAAAGAATTGTTTCGATAGGGTAAAGCCATTTTGCTTTGACTTTATCATTTTGGTTAATGAAATTAATTATATTTTATGTTATAATGTTTTGACGTTATTGAAACAATGAGCATTGAACATAAAGATTGAAAAGTTCATTCAGAACCATTGTTTCAGAATTTCTGTTCCAGGAAAGATTTCAACTTTTTATTCTGATTCAGAATGAAAAGAAATTTAGAAATATCAGAATTTCCCATGGGGTAGAAATCCCATTTTCCTACCAGCTCTAGCAGCAAGATCTCTGAGTCAGGATGCACGTCATGCTCCATTCATAGAACCCCATATCCATTGTGACAGACCCAGAGCAGTGGGGTACAGGAGTCTGGTAGAGGGCAAATATACTGGTCACTGGATGAGTAGTTTTCTGTTCCCTGAGTGACCAAGGGCTGTACTAGAGTAATCAGGCAGGCAGGCTAATTAGGACACCTGGAGCCAATTAAGAAGAAGCTGCTAGAATCAATTAAGGCAGGCTAATCAGGGCACCTGGGTTTTAAAAGGAGTTCACTTCAGTTTGTGGTGTGAGTGCGAGGAGCTGGGAGCAAGAGGTGCAAGGAGCTGAGAGGGTGTGCTGCTGGAAGACCGAGGAGCACAAGCGTTATCAGACACCAGGAGGAAGGTCCTGTGGTGAGAATAAGGAAGATGTTTGGAGGAGGCCATGGGGAAGTAGCCCAGGGAGTTGTAGCTGTCATGCAGCTGTTACAGGAGGCACTATAGACAGATTCAGTCCACAGGGCCCTGGCTGGAACCAGGAGTAGAGGGCGGGACCGGGTTCCCCCCAAACCTCCCAATTGACCTGGACTGTGGGTTCTTCCAGAGGGGAAGGTCTCTGGGCTGTTTCCCAACCCACATGGTGAGTCTCTGAGGCAAGAAAATCCACCAATAAGCGCAGGACCCACCAAGCTAGAGGAGGAACTTTGTCACACCATTCATAGTGCCACCTTAGGCTATGTCTACACTTAAACCACAAGAGCCATACAGCTGCAGTAATAAGTCATAACTGCTACATATCTTAACACCAGGGTTTCTCAAAATTGTTCACAGTGGACATGAGCAGGCAGCTTTCCCAAACACAGTCCATAAACGATGTGAAGTCCAAACTCACTCCTTTCACCGGGGTTGACTATAAAACACAGATGAGTTAAATTCTCTCCCCAAGCCTGCCAGCTCTTCTTAGGCTTCCTCCCTCAGGACTGCTCAGCCCACACCCTAGATCTTCTCTCCTTAGAAAGCCGCTCCCACCTCCATTAAGCCAGGTGGATTAAAGAATCACCTGCCTCAGTGCATCAGCATAATCCACTTATCCCTTTCCTAGCAGTATCAACACCTGCTAACTGAGAGGGAGTGTTTCAGACAAACACTACAAGATTGTTATTGTGGAACACATCATCGAGAGATATTGTTTCATGGATCACCTCCTATCTAATAAGGCATCAAATAACATCCCCAGGGCAATACCTCATATGGAAAATATTAGGAAAGGAATGTATATTTGCCCTTGATTTAACAAGGGGGAGACTTTTCACTGTGCATTCAGCCAGACCTCCATAGACCATAGCTCAGGAACATCCTGCTTAACCCATCACTGTCACACTGTGTGCAACATTCCCTTCCATCCCCTCTGTGTCTTCTTTGAGATACATCAGTGTAAACATTTTGTTTCAGTGACTGGTAGGAAAGAAACAACCACATGCCCTTCATGCACCAGAGTTTCAAATTAATTAGAGGCAGGTCATTCCCCTTAGATTATAAAGCTAATTAAGAGCAATATTTTTCCTATGGACTCTGTAATTATTCTGACATATGCTAACCAAGCATTCTATGCCTGGCCAGTAGCATGTTCCATTTCAGAGTTAAAGTCAATGAAGCTCCTTGAATAGTGACACTAGCCTGAACTGTGAAACTCATAGTTGAAACTTCCTGTTTATTGTTGACTCTCTCCAGCCTCTTCCTACCTCTCGCCAGTGTCCTCCCGTGAGACAAGGAGCCTGTCTGGAACACAATCACCCCATGGTAAGTTGATGGGAAAGGCCACTTAATGAATGACTAAGACTTCAGTTGCCCACTGGAAGATGGAAGAGAGAAATGATGCTGCTTGCTCTGTGGTTATTTATCTGGATACTTAGATGATCCTCCTCATCACAGTATCTGAGTGCCTTACAATATCTATCCCCTGTGAGGTAGGAAAATATTATCCCTGTTTTATAGATGGGGAACTAAAGCACAGTAGATAAAGAAGTTTGTTCAAGACTGTGTCCAAGCCAGGAATTTAACTGAGGTCTTATGCAGCCCACTACAGTTCCCTACCCACTAGGCCCTCCTTCCTATTGTCACTAGCCTAATGCAAGGGTCTTGGAATGAAGCTAATATCAGCTTGACAAACAACATGGCCTTTTTTTAGCACTCTTCTTTCCAAGCTACAATATAGCTCAACATCTGTTTTCTCCTGCAAGGATGGTACATTTTTAGGAGAGCACAGAGGAAGGGAGAGGAGGAGGAGGAAATAGACAGGTGAGGAGAGGGCGATGTATGTTTTTCAGTCCACCCTATTCTTGCCAGAGATAACAGAGAATCCAATTAGAAACCTCAACAAAATGTTCCCTAGGCTTTTTGCTGCTCCTACCCCTATTTGTCACTTTTGCATGAATGAGGATTTACCGCCCTCCTTTAAATCATTCTCATCCTGTGATGCTCCCTGGTCTACATGCCACTCCACTGTCTTTGAGTAACAATCTTCATTCTGCTTATTCTGTCTGAGCATAATGTGGTCAGCAGGAAAACACACACACACACATGTTGTTGCCATAACCCTGCAGAACATTCTCATTTCAGTCAAAACCTTTCACATTCCGAGGGCGCCTTTTCAGCCTACTGGCTTTTCCTAGATGTAGCCTCAATCCTCTTAGGCAAGGTAAGGCTACTTCCTTATTCTCTTTATCTAAAATGTAAAGCTGCATACACAACGAATGACTGCTGCTGACCTAAATATATACCACTGTGCCAGACACCACTCTTCTGCCATGTCATCATGTGTGGCATTATCACCAAACCCGCACTGTACATATACAGAGGTGTCTGAGCCATGTGTGGGAAAGCTTACAACTGGAGACACCAAAAGATGCCCAAGTTTTAGCCTTATTGACCTTTTAATTCCTGCCCTATACGTATGTTTCTTATAGATGCGCAGAGAGATGCCATGCCATCTCCCTGGTAACAAAACAAAGCTGTTTTGATTAGTTTAAGACGACAGTGGGACATTTTATAAATGCATTGTTACCTGGTGTGTCAGCAGGAGCCTATGGAAATTAGGTGTCTATCATCCATTGAATTCCAATGGAAGTTGGGAATTTAACTACCTTTGAAAGTCTCAGCCTTCATTCTTAATTAAATCACTTAATTGTAGAAAGGCACATTTTCCCATCACTTACACCCAGGCGCCTGGTGGCCGGTATCAAGTGCTGCTTTGAAAGGATGCTAGGAAGACACGAATCTGCCGTATAGTGTTTTGGGCAGATTGTCTGTGCATCAGTTGGGACCTGTTTGTCTTTGTTAAAGGAATCATTTTAAATACAGAAGTGTTTTAAAACCTTGGGGTGGCTTTGAGCCCTTTTTCTCCTTCAAATATTATGCAGAGTACAAGCAATCCCTGTTCTTTGTGTACATAATCTATTTCAAGGGGATGAGTCCTTGCCCTCGGAAAGCACAATAGCAGCAACAGATATGAGTAATGCCTTTGTCATCCCACACATTAATTAGTGGCCTTCCATTTCTTGGTTTCCCTAAACTAAAAACTCTTCAGAGGACACTATTAACCCAAAATGTGATGGCATGCAGAACAGTTAAAGAAAAAAAATCCCTTAAGAAAGGGATAGATTATAAGACAGAAAATATTATATTGCCTCTAGATAAATCCATGGTATGCCCACATCTTCAATACTGCGTGCAGATGTGGTCTCCCCATCTCAAAAAAGATATACTGGAATTGGAAAAGGTTCAGAAAAGGGCAACAAAAATGATTAGGGGTATGGAACGGCTTCTATATGAGGAGAGATTAATAAAACTGGCACTTTTCAGCTTAGAAAAGAGACAACTAAGGGGGGGTGTAGCAGGGCGGTTACCCCGCTCCTGGGATAGAAGGAGTGAGAGCCGCTGAGGGAGGCTGGCTGGGGAGCTGGCCACAGGTCTGGCCAGCTCAATCAGGGCACAGCTGGCCCTGATAAGAGGGCTGTGAGTAAGGAGCCATGAGAGTCTCACATCAGCCCTGGAGTGAGAAGGACCTAGCCGCCTGGGAGAGACAGGGTACCTTCGACAGAGCAGTGCTGGGGAAGGGGCAGGCTGAGCTGGGGAGCTCAGGCCAGGCTACCTCCCAGGCTGAGGCCTTGCAGGAAGGCCTAAGGAGGTACTGGGGTTGCAGGGAGACAGCTGGGGGCTAGAAAGGCAGCAGGTCCAACTCCCTTGCCAATGACGAGTGGCCATTACAGACTGCAGTTTGCCCCAGAGAAAGGGGGCTAGATGATGACTGGCAGTAGCCACTGAGGCAAGATGGGCATAGGGGGAGGAGATTCCCCTGGGAGGGGAGACCCAGAGTGTGGGGGAACAGCTGTGAGGCAGCACCCCAAAGTAAGGGGCACCGAGGTCTGGGAGGGACACGGGGCCAGAGGTGGTGGAGACGAGGAAGCAGGTACCAGTAGGGAGAAACTGGCCAGCAGGAGGCACTCCGAGGCTGGAAAGAGCTAATTCCCAGACTGGCCAGCAGGAGGTGCTGCGCTGGTGAGTCAGCGGTCTGCTACAGGAGGATCTGATTGAGGTCTATAAAATCATGACTGGTGTGGAGAAAGTAAATAAGGAAGTGTTATTTACTCCTCCTCATAATACAAGAACTAGGGGTCACCAAATGAAATTAATGGGCAGCAGGTTTAAAACAAACAAAAGGAAGCATTTCTTCACACAATGCCCAGTCAACCTGTGGAACACTTTGCCAGAAGATGTTGTGAAGGTCAAGATTATAACAGGGTTCAAAAAAGAACTAGATACATTCATGGCAGATAGGTCCATCAATGGCTATTAGCCAGGATGGGCAGGGATGGTGTCCCTAGCCTCTGTTTGCCAGAAGCTGGGAATGGGTGACAGGGGATGGATCACTTGATAATTACCTGTTCTGTTCATTCCCTCTGAAGCATCTGGCATTGGCCACTGTCAGAAGACAGGATACGGGGCAAGATGGACCTTTGGTCTGACCCAGTGTGGCTGTTCTTACGTAAAAATCTACATCGCTCTCATTTGGATTTAGCTCCATCGATTATTCACAGTTTCAATGGAGAGAGTGCATCTGATTCTCCATTGCCTTGCACTTTGTGTAGAAATTTACACCTGGGAAAGTAGATGCCAATCACTGGAAGCATGTTTTATGTCCACTTCGTATTCATTATACACATCAACAGATGATGTAAGGCAACTGACAACTTGGTACCCACATAGCTGTGAGATCATTTAGACTATACGTTCTTCAGAGCAGCGGCTGTCTCTTACTACATATTTGTGCAGTGCCTAGCACAATGGGTCCCCAATCTTGGAGTCTCTAGGCATTACTGTAATACAAATAATAATTCATTGTGATCATTAATAATGTGGGATAAAACTCTTGGGATGTCTTCCTGATACTGATTCACTGGGTGACTTTAGACAAGTCACTTAACCTCTCCCTTCTGTTCCTTACGTCACCCCTCTGCCAAACAGGGATATATTCATAAAATCACAGCAGTCATAAAAATGTAGGGCTGGATGGGACCTTGAGACGTCATCAAGTCCAGCCCCACGAGCTGTGCCATGACCAAGTAAACCTACACTATCCCTGACAGGTGTTTGTCCATCTTGTTTTTAAATGCTTCCAATGATGGGGACTTCATGACCTCCCTTGGAAGGCTATTCCAGAGCTTAACTACCCTTGTAATTAGAAAGTTTTTTCCTAATATCTAACTGAAATTTCCCCTGCTGCAGATTAAGCCCTTTACTTCTTGTCCTACCTTCAGTGGACATGGAGAACAATTGATCACCATTCTCTTTATAACAGCCCTTAACGTATTGGAAGACTGTTATCAGGTCGCCCCTCAGTCTTCTTTTCAAAAGACCAATATTCATGGTACTTCATAGGAACATTGCAAGAATTAACTTTTGCAAAGCATATTAAAAGCTTCAGATGTAGTGCTAAGCATCAGACCGCTGTGAATTCTCTGCCTGACAGAATTTCTTCCTAGATTACTACTTTTTTTAAAGTCTGTTCTTATTACAAACACATTGTTATTCACCTCAATTATTACCTTCTATCGCTTATTCTGCTGACTGCTCCTCATTACTCAGCTTCTGTTGGGGAACATGATTGCCTGTCATAGCTCCTTGCTAGTGGAATCAGTCACCCTCCCCTTTAATTCATTCTCTGGAGACAGTCAGTTCTGAAGTCTCCTCTTAAATGGCACCTTCTTTGACATGCTGTCCTTGTTGCTTCATGGCAACATGTAATACATTACTCAATAAAGCATGCTTTCATTTGCAAATGAAGGGACAGCAATCATCATCCCCATTATGTTACAGTGCAGCTAACTAATCCACACCCACTTTTAAGAGCCTGAATGCTGGGCAGATGTCTAGCCTAATTTCATCACAGTGTTCAGCACCAAACCACAACTAGACAGCACACAGTGTTAAAAGTCATGAAAACAACACATGCTCCACATCGTACCCATGTGTACAAACAGCGTGGTCCCTCAGCCCCCATGTTCTCACATTAGACAATTGTCTAATCTTAATTAATTAATATTATATAGCTCTGGAAAGCGTCATCTCCACGGTACCAGAAAGATAAATGTACCAGTCAAAACATGTCACCAGGGTGTCTGCATCTATCAAAGATAATTTGCATTCTAGCAGGTTTCTGCAGTATAACTCTTTTTTCCCCAAGCACTGCTTCTGAGCAGCAAAGGAGGAAGAGCATCAGACATATGGCTGCACTCAGAAGAGTTAGCGCATAAGGGAAAACATAACTATTTTACCCACACCCAAACATGCTGAGAAACCAACAATTTTCTAATCCTATTTGGGCCCTCTGCTAATTGAAGCACAAGTCGGCAAGTGCTTGAGTGACTTGTGGAACAACAGAAATCTGTTCATTATTACTTTAATTTGTAAAAGACAGACAACGTGGTTAATGGCCTAACCTTTGTTCAGAGATCAGATAGACATAGGCTCTCCATTTGAGATAATCCGGTGGAAAGGCAGTATTGATGGTGCATTTTTAACTAGCTGCTGTTTCTTATCAGGTATCTGCACCTTTTCCTCAAACAAATAGTTTGAAAACAAAGAAGCTGCTCCTGCAGTAATGCTAGCAGGAGGCACAGCTCCCAGAGTGGCTGCAGACACCAAGAATTAATGAATCCTTGGCTTAACAACATAGCCTCATCTGTGTTTCAAGCACAGGATGGAAGCCATATTTTCAAGGGGTGCAGGTGTTGATCAACATCAGAACGGTTTTACAAGCTAACAGTCGTTTCAACCCTTGTAGTACCCCTCTTCTTTTTATCTTCCCCTGCTATGTCTTTTCTCCCCTCTCTCTATTTAGAAGTTGAATCTTTCTAACAAAAAGACAAGGGCCACAATATTCAGAAGGGCCTACGTGATTTTCGGTGCCGAACTTGAGAAACCTTACAAGTGCCTGTAACAGGATGGCTTGCCCTGTAAGGGCTGGAGGGCCTAGGGCTAACCAACTCTGATAACTGAAAGAGGCGTACCTGAAAGGGGTCAGGTGATTCCCCTATAAAGGCCGGCTAGACGCTGCAGTGAGAGAGGATACTCAGGGAGAGCAAAGATTGCTAGGAGTGAGCAGGCTTCAGCAGAGTCCTGGGCTTTGGGAAGACTCCAGCTAGGAAGGGCTGGGAGTAGCCTACTAAGGCAGACGAGACCCTGAGCAAGCAGGCTGACGAGCTGCCAAACTCTCCAGTCAGCAAAGCCTGGAAGTAGGATGAGGAAACGTTTGCTTGTTGGACTTTAATTTGGGACTCTGCGTGGGTTTTTGAGTTTATTTTCTGTCAATAAACCCAAACAAGGGGTATTCTGACCCCAGGAAAAGTGTGTGGAGTCTGCATCAGGGGCCCTGAAGAGAGGGAAACAGAAGCAAGGCAACACAGTGTGACAGCTAGCCACAAGAGGGTGCTCAGAAAGCCGCCAACCCTGTTACAGAGCCCAATTTTAAGATGGCAGATGCTTAGCACTTTCTAAAAATCCATCCCCTTTCAGGTGTCTCAAGCTGGGTCCCTACAAACCGGTCACCGCCCATCACTAGCCATTGTTGAAAATCTTGTTTGAAGAGCCTGATTTTCCTCTGTCCTGTGATTGTCGCCATTTACTCCTCCATAGAGTGACTTTTCTCAGCCTTTTGCAGGATATGATGCTAAAATATCCATGGTCCTGAAGATTCATGTAAAAGCAGCATCTCAGGGGCACCAGATCTCCCAACTCAGAATGAAGAAAACTGCAAGTAAAATTATGAAGGGTGTGGGGAAGGGAGAAAAGGAAGGCCTGACTTTAGCACAGCTGTAATAAAGATCAGCCTAGTGAAAGGACCTCTGTATGTTAACAAATCTACCAGTCAAGCCATTTGAAAGGAGAGAAGACAGCAGTTGTGCCTATCTTTTTTCTTTTTTTGTGGGAGGGGAGTCTGCCTGAGCTTTCTACCACCTAGTACTATTCCCTCCCAAGTGTAAGTGGCAATGGGGTTAAATGATGAGCCTTGCTCAGTTCGGGAAATAAAGATGGAAAACCATCACAGGTTCTAGCCGCTTTCCATTTTGTTATGACTAGTTATTCAGAGGTGAAGCAGAATGAGGAAATGTGGTAAATACTAAAAGGGCAGAATATCAAAATCTGTTTTTATTCTATAACAGCAACAATTGATGCTTAGGAAAATGATGGTGAGGTCATTTTCTGAGCACACACAATTAAGGATCAAAAGGATTGTGTCTCATTGGCCATTAAACTGCCATTCCTCAGTGTTCAAAACAGGTGGTCACTGACCTAGAAAATCAAAATAGCAGCACCATAATTGACAAACTCAGAATATATTTTGCATGGTTGCTTGTGTATTGTGTAAGTGCAGTTATTTTCAAAATATGAGAGCAGCCATACGATGTACAGCAACTATACAACTTGACATACAATGTGAGGACTGAAGTGAAGAACACTACAAAAGTAGTGATTATTGTTCTTATGCTGCAAAGGGAGGGAGGGGGGGAATCACTTCAGGTGGGGAAGATCTTGCCCAAGAGCATGTTCTGAGTAAGGTGTGTTGCCACACAGCAGAATCCACAAAATTCAGATAAAAAAAACTGATGAGGCTTATTCAGCCTCAGGGGACCTAAACTCAGGTGGGACAGTAGACATGTTTGGTACCACTCCAGATACACTGAGGAATCCTAGTGAATGCGTTTGCATAGTGACATGCATTTGTCAGCGTTATTTAGGAGAATGTCACCAGAACAACAAGTTGAGCTATTCATCCCTGAAATCCTTGATCTGTGTCGTTCAGAAAATCTGTTCAGTGCATCTTGCTGTTCTTCAGTTATTTTTGTTTTGTCATATCAATGCGGTGCAGGACCAATTCCAGCTATGAAATGCAAATGAGCTGCACAATGCTTCTATCACCAGCATGCAGGTTAGAAAGAAGTATATAAGAATGGCAATGTTCCTGACCCTTTCACGAAAGGTCTTTGCATGATTATTCCGGCAATATGTTGATCTCAGTGCTGCTGCAGAGACTGGTAGGTATTTCAGAGGTGGCCTAAATGAATTTCTTTTTTCCCTCCCATTGAACATTTGGATTTACAGTGTTCCACCTGACACAGGCAATGTGATATGACGAGTTTCTAGCCAGAGCACTCTCCGTGCTCCTAATATGATCCAAAAGTATCTATTTAATCTGGCAGTGGAAGGAGCTACACCCTGGAAGAAGACTGAAAAATTCAGTCACAGAGCTGAGATTAGCTTCAGGGACAAGGAGAAGTCATAAAATTGAAATCAGAAGAAAAGATGGAAAGTACTAACAGACATCATATAACTATCACAGCGGTTCTCAACCGGGGGTCTGCGGCCACCTGGGGGCAGAAGCCACGAGCTCATGGGTGGAGTTGGAGGTGGCATGGCGGGAGGGGGGTGTTGTCACCCCCCCAACTGCAGTGTCTTAACCAAAGTGGGGCAGTCCTGGGGGCAGCTACACACAGACCACCTCCTCCCCCCCCCCACACACACCCTCTTCTTCCTCCCCCTGCCTCCTGGCCAGCTTGGAGGCAAGAAGCCCTTGGGGAGCAGCAACGGCATGGTACCCCTCCCAGCACACAGACCCCAGCTACCCCCTTGCCTGTACCGAGCTACCCCCTGCCTGCACAGAACCCCTAGCTATCTCTTCCCTGTACCCTGAGCTACCCTCTGCCCACACACAGCCCCTAGCTACCCCCTCCCTGCACCCTGAGCTACACCCCTTCTCACAT
>NW_020664585.1:12684788-12730941 GCF_002925995.2 Terrapene triunguis
AGCTACACCCCTTCTCACATACAGTCCCTAGCTACCCCCTCCCTGCAGTCAGCCCCTAGCTACACCCCCTTTTTGCCCTGAACTACCCCCTGCCTGCGTACAGCTCCGAGCTACCCCCTGCCTGCACCCTGAGTGGTTTTCAAACTTTGTGAGCTGAGTCCCATCCCCTTTGAGTTATAGTTTTTGGTTGCGCCCCCAACCCAACTCAGACAGCCTGGGTGGCCTGCTGAGGTGAACTGGGGTGGAGGTGGCGTTCCTTCCCTTGACTTCATGTGGAGCTGGCCCAAGCCCCGCCGGGCCCTGCCCCCACAAAATAGAAGTCAAACTACACCTATAGGGCCCGGCGGCCAGAGCCCTGGCACCCCGCAGGACTATATCCCTGAGGGCCCCCCTGAGCCAGCAGCTGAAGCCCAGAGCCCTGACGCCTCCTCCCCACTGGGCCCTGGAGTTTTTATAGCATGTTTGGGGGGAGGGGGAGGGACCTCAGAAAGAAAAGGTTGAGAACCCCTGAACTATCATGTCTGTCCCTCTCGACGACTCCCACAATGTGCATGTATACTTTAGGTATAGAGAGGAACCTCACAGAAGGACCAACAGGAATTGTGCAAGAAGTCACACAAATCCTAGACCAAGAAAGGAATATATTAAACATATTAGAAGACAGTTATGAAAGTTGCAAAGTCAAGCACTCCAAAAGTTAGGAAATGCAGGAATTCAGGTCGCCCGGGTACTATTAATTTGGCCCCCTTGGGCATATGCATTATGGGACAGTCTAATTACATGATTTTATACCATTTTTTCCACAGGACCTCCACCTCATTCAGTGCACAAGGATAGACAATGCCCACTTAATAAGAAACTATTCAGTGTTTTGTTTTATCCTCATTGGTCAGTTTACTACCTTATTTAGTATACTCTATTTAAATCCTTGAAGACAGAATTATTAGGTTCCTCTTGGGCTTCTGTGTGGCGCTCATCACTATATCTGAGTGCTTCACAAACATTAACAAATCCCTACTCACAACACCCCTGTGAGGTGACAGGATAGTCTTATCCACATTTTACAGATGGTGAGCTGAAGTACAGAGAAATTAAGGTAAAAAGCATCCACTAATCTTGCGCTTAATTTGAGACACCTAGGACCTGATTTTTCGGAGTATTTAGCATTATACAGGACTTTATATATTCAAGCACCACTCCCACTGACTTCAACTGCAGCTGTAAGTGCTCACCATGCCTGCAGATCAGACCCGGGGTCTCTAGTTGACAGCCAGATAATGAGGCACATACCTGTAAAGAGTCTGGTTTAAGCAGCTTGGCCCGCATCACCTCAGGAGCTCTGTGGCAGAGGAAGGGATAGAATCCAGTTCTCCAAGACAGCATTCAGCTCCCTTAACCATGAGACCCACCTTTTCTTTCCTTCCTGTAATCCCCTGCCTCATTCACTACACACCTTCCAACTTCTGCAACAAATGAGGCAGGGCTCCTATACAGGGCCGTCCTTAGGATTTATGAGGCCCTACGCAAGTTACCTGAGGGGGGAAATTGAGGGATGGGGGAGAGGGAGGGGAAGGCAGGGTGCTCCACTGAAGGCGGTCCCCAGATGGCACTGCTGACCCCCGTATGTCGAGGGGGCACAGCCAACATCCCCACCCCCAGAACCCTGCCCCACCCGGTGCCACCCTTCCCTCCGTCGCCTACTGGGGTTTGGGGCTTCCCTCTGCTGCCCCCGCCCCCCACGCGTCTTCTTCCGGGGCACCCAGGCGAGCTTGGGGCTTCTTCTACCCCGCAACTCAGGCTGTCTGCTTGGGTGCCCGTTTTTCTGGGGGTCCCATATTGGCCGGGGGTGGTGGTGGAGGCTCTGGGCATGTGCCCTGTTGGCCTGTGTGTTAATCTGCATGGGGGAATGATGGAAGCTCTGGCCAGGGGCCCCCCACGCACCCAGCTTTGAGAGGAGATTCCGCTCTCCAGCACGCACGGCTCTCTCCCGGCACCCACAGCCCCACACCAGCTTCTACCTGGTGGTCTCCCATGGGGAGGAGAGAAGCCCTCTGGCCAGCGGGCAGGCTGAAGGGAGTGAGCAGTGGGCGATGGGCCAGGGGCCTTCTTCCACTTCCCCCCCTTTTTTTAAATTTCCCACCCACACTGCTGATTGGTTGTCCTGAGTCACTCTGCACATGTGCAGCGAGGAAGACGCCGGGTGCAAACTGCACACAGCCCTGGCCAGCCTGCCTACGGGTAGGGACAGTGGAGTCAGAGCGCAGCACAAGCGGAATGGGCCGGGGGCCCGCAGCCTGGTGGTGCCCCAAATTTTCAGGTGCCTTACACACCCACATATGCTGCGTATGCCTAAGGAAGGCCCCACTCCTATAGACAACAGACTTCTTTACTACACAGCCCTGATTTGTCCCCAGAGCAAGTCCATTCTGTACATCATAGGAGGCAGTCTGAGTCTCCACTCTCAGGCTTCTTAGCCCAGTCTCCTTCCCCACCCATTCCTAGACTTCAACCCTGTGTTCACCATCGGAGCCCCCTCCACTCCCTCCCCAAACCCAATCCCAGTCTCTTTACTCATCTAGTCCCAATCTCCCCCTCTCAGCTCCTCATCTGATCTGTCTCTTCCCAGCCCCAGTCTCCTACCCTAGGATCCTCATTTAATCTCAGTCCTGGCTCCCAGGCCCAGTGTCCTTGTCCAACTATACGAGCTGAGAGAGGCATGCTCAGTGAGGACAGAATCTTCAGAGACTTTGCTTGTTAAGCTCTAGCAAGTCTCTTCTAAACATATGTGAACTATGATTTTTCAAAGGCTATTCTGACACAAAAAAAGCCACTCCTGCCAAATTTCAGCTAGCTAGCACAGTGACAGTGTGGGCTTTAGTGCAGGCTACAACATGACTACATACCCGGGGGGCTGGACAGGCTCATGCAGCCCACACCACTGCACCTTCACTGCTATGTTTAGTGGTGCTAGTGTGGGTAAGCCTACCTGAGCTGCAAGCACACCTCCAATTGCAGCGTAGACAGCCCGAGAATCCCAAAGCGCTTTCCTACGGGCAGTCTTTCTATCCCCAGACTACAAGCGAGACACCTGAGACGTAGGCCTTGTCTACACTGGCAGTGGCTCGTACAGTATGCGTAGCTACACACTGCAGTGAAAGACAGGCTGTTGTAACTACACATGGCAGTGAAAGGCTCTGGCAGGGGGAAGGCAGTGGGGAAAGGCTCCAGCAGTGGGGAGGCAGAGGGACATTATACTGCTAAACATAGTGTAGACATGGGAGGCACTGCTTGCAGAGAGCCATGTAGGGTTATATACCCTAAAGTTCTGGCATGTCTTTACTCACCTATGCAGTTCCTTACCATCTAAACTGCTATTTATACCTGTGCTAGGAAGGCATGTTGTGTACGTACTCTACACACTGCCCTAAGCCACAGAGGCTAGGTCTACACTACAGCGGGGGGTCGACCTAAGATACGCCACTTCAGCTACGTGAATAGCGTAGCTGAAGTGGCGTATTTTAGGTCGACTTACCTGGCTGTGAGGACGGCGGCAAGTCGACCGCTGCTGCGCCGCCGTCGACTCCGCTGCCGCCTCTTGCCACGGTGGATTTCCGGAGTCGACAGCAGAGCGATCAGGGATCGATTTTATCGCGTCTTCACTAGACGCGATAAATCAATCCCAGAACATCGATTGCCTGCCGCCGGACCCTCCGGTAAGTGTAGACGTACCCAGAGATGTTGTGCCACTTGTCCAAGAATACAGCGAACCATATGCAGAAGTGGAAACAGATGCCAGGCCTCCTGATTTCCTGCCCCCTGCTTAAGCCATTGGACCATACTTCCTCTCAAAGGGTACCAAAGAAACAGTTTGGGGGAAAGGATGCAGGGAAAAAAGTTAAGCATAGCAAAGTTTCCAAATAAACAGGACACAGCTCCATCTCTCATCAGCTGGAAGCTTGTAGTGTTCCAGTCTACCTATAATTGCTACAGAGTACAAAAGAAATCATTGCTAACAACATGGTTTATACTTCACAGCGGGTTTAGGATAAAGGTCTAAGGTATGAAAAGGGTACTTTAAACCTGTCAAACAATTATAATAGGAGGAAATGGGAACAAAAGAAAAGAGAATAGGATAAAAAGCATCTCTTAAAGACTGTAATAAAGTTATGGTTCTCTCCACTGCTCATTTGAGCTAATTCCTTAGCAATTTTGTTCTCTGCAGGTAATCTACCGAGCTCCAGCATACACTGCAGTGGGATTTTTTATGTGAATTTCCAGAGTGATATTCACCAGTTAATATGAGTTATGTGCTGTACACTCACCTTGCAAACTGCTCAATTAAAAGACACAACAGGCCTGTTGTAGACTACACACGTATAAACCAAACAAACTCAAGAAGTATCATTTTCATCAACCTAGAAATGTTTCTGAGGCATGCTGGGTGCACATTCAAAAAGAAGATAGCTGTGAGCAAAGCAAATCTGGCTGCTTTATCATAGAAGGGCCTTCTTGGATATGGGCACCACAAGGGCTTTGAGAAGTGACAATTAAGGAAAAATAGCATCCAAAAAGAATAAATAGCTGAGACATGCCAACAACAGACTGGCCCTCCGTCACCTCTATAGGCAGCTCTATGACTTCCGCAGCAACCATACAGCCTACAGAGAGGCCAAGGAGAAGGCAGCCAGGAAATCAATCACATGCAGATTGCCGCTACCAGAAAACTGCACTCATTTCCATTCACAGCCACCCTGCCTGAACTGTAAATGAAAAAGAACCAGGACTAGTCTGGCTCATAGCCACAGTAGTTCTGGGGGAATGAAGCACAGAGGGCCTGAACCCACCCGTGTCAAAGCCAATGTGCTATTGATTTCACTGGGGCTCAAAGAAAAAGGGATTGGGCACATGAGTGGGTAAGAAAAAGTTCAACAAATCTTCGTTTACAACAAAAGCGAAACTATTTTTCAAGGGTGCTGTTTGCTTGCTAACAATTTCTGGTGTGCAGCTCGGCCAAATGCTTACCGGCCTGTGAATTCACCCAGGTGGTCTAGCAAGGGAAGGGTCTGTGTCAGATAAATCTACTGTGAAACATGGCTCTTTCCTCCGCAGAATAGAAAGCATTCAGAACAGGAGACAGAACGTTCTTTGAACAGAAGAGTGGAGTTTCCAGCCAGGCTGTTTATCTGTCAGGACAGTTCTCCAAATACAGAAACACCAATAGTCCAGAGGTCACAGCTGCATGCTCTAGCAGAATCTGGTTGACTCCCCTGAGGTCCAGCATTTGGAAGCCAAACAAAATAAAATACTCCATAATAAAGAACAGGACTACAAAGAACAGAAGCCTACCCTATACTCCACTTCTTGCTAGCTGGGTTTTCCAATTGCCAAGTTGCTCTTGCTGAATGCCACAGCAGCTGGCTTTATTTCCAAAGCAAACCGGGAAAGAAGCTAACTGGGATTCAACTCCACACAGCAGTCTAAAGGAAGGCACAAGCGTGCATTGCAATAGTCAGCATACTGTGTAATAAATGTATCTTGCAACTGGGTAGATATATGGAACAACAGTGCACACAGCAAGATGAAACAAAGGGAAGCAGTCAAGTGTGGATTTGATTCTGAATACTGCCAATACTCAGAGGTGATCAGATTCTGTATTCCAATTTGACCCTTGTAGACACAGGCATGAGACATGCAGTTTCGATCCAGGTCTGGGGTCCAGGTTTCAGGCGAAGTGTATGATGCATAGCTATTACTAACCTCACCCTATGTCATCACAATCCCATTTTAAAGTCTGGATCTTCTCTAAAAGGTTACTCTGTTATAACAACAGCATGGAATTCTGAGCAAAATTTTTTGTACAAGTGGTTATTTGCTGAAAAATGCAGTTTCGTTTGACACAAATTTGCCAAATAGTTGCAGCCTTTTTTTCTTTCAGGAAAGTGACATTCAAAAAACAGCCAGAGGGGGCAGTGGTTGTCCTTCCTCCCTTTAGCCCATTCGTTAGGGCACTCGCCTGGGAAGTGGGAGGCCAACGTTCAATTCTCCCCTCTGCGTCACTTGATGCTTCCACATTACAGCATACTGCCTTAACCACTGGGCACTATTGGGGGAAAGGGCTCTCTTAGTCTCTCCTGTTGAAGTTGTTCTACTTTGTATAAGTGATCGTCAGAGCAAGGACTTGAACCAGAGTTGCCCACATCCCACGTGAGTGCCCAAACCACAGGGCTAGAGAGTCAGGGCTTGTCTATGTTACCCGTTGGATTGATGGGCAGTGATCGATCCAGCGGGGGTCAATTTATCGCATCTAGTCTAGACGCGATAAATCGACTGCCGAGCGCTCTCCTGTCGGCTCAGGTACTCCAGGGTGAGAGGCACAAGCGGAGTTGATGGGAGAGCGTCAGCTGTTGACTTACCGCAGTGAAGACACCACGGTAAATAGACTTAAGTTCGTTGACTTCAGCTACGTTATTCACATAGCTGAAGTTGCATAACTTAGATCGATCCCCCCCCCCCCCCCAGGACTCATTCTCACTTGCTTTCCCTAGCCTAATGATGCTCATTGTCACTCTGAATGAAAGTGAACAATTTTCAACCTGAAACAGATTTTTTTCAATTTGCCAAAATTTTGCTATTTTCAGATTTGGTTCAGCTCGAACTGAATTTTTCCCCAATTTTTCAGAACTATCAGTGAATAATGCTCTCCGCCCCCCCCCCCCACACACACACACACACCAAAAAATAATCAGTTATTCACCCAGGTTTAGTCCCACATTTATCAGGGTTTGCCAACTTTATTTCAAATGTATCTAGAAAAACATCTTGCAACTTGCAAACCAACTGCCAGCCCTGAAAAGTGAAACTAGGATCTGAGATTCAAGCTGAGATCTTTCCTTACTACTGATGGTGATGCATTAGGGAAGGATCTAGCAGGTGAAAACATGTCCTCACTTGACACCTGTTCAAGCCCATTTGCTGTCAATGGGGATGTACAGGTGGGACTAAGGGAAGAATTTGGCCTGCAAAATCTTTATTTCTATGGTCAGAATGCATAAGTAGCAAGAAACAACTTTAGAACCCATTGCGGCCTTGATTCAGGAAAGCATTAAAGCATGTGCTTAAGTCCCACTGAAGTCAGTAGGAGTAGAGCATATGTTTAAGTGCAGTCCCAAAAACAGATGCTTTAATAAATCAAGGCCTACATCATTTTTACAGGGTCACTTTTCAGAATGGACCCACACATTATAACCCTAGATTTACCACTGTTTTTGTTTTCAAACCCAAAGTTGCACTGAGAAGACAGATGGATGGAATGTACTTGTTGCAAGTAGAGGGCTGGTAAAGAAACCAGTTTTTCTAGCAAAAACCTTTTCTGTAGTAAGTACCTATTCTAATCCATCTCCTAACAATTCTGATCTGACATAGTAGCATTTCAAAGTGTACAACCCTAGAGCATAGTCTAATGTTCTATTGTATTACTTCTCAACCCACCAGCTGAGATAAACATCTGAAAGAGAGAGTGTGTGTGTTTAATTATTTTGGATTAAACTAGCTATCAATTTGCATTATAAAAGTATTAAACTCAAAAACAGATGCCCTGGACGTGCTTGATTCATGCATCAAATACACCCTAATAAAAATTGAATTTAACTGGTCATCCAATTATGTGAAGAGTTGATCTTTTCAATTGTATTTTGCTATGTTTTTCAAATAGCTAACAACTTTCCCTTTCGCTCTGCTTCCCCTCCACATCACCCGTCTCATTAGGAGATTGAGATTTCAGCTGACCCCTTGAGGAATTCAGTGCACTAAAACAAATGAGGCTACAGCATAATCATTTTAGAAAAACCACACACACGTTTATGTATATGAACCACGGAACCGTGGAAGCTGCTGGAGGGTGAAGATTTACTTGTTTGCATTGTGTGGTAGGCAAGGTGGGGATTCGCCACTGGTCTCAATGAGAGCTGCTGGTTGCTGAGCACTTTTGAAAAATATAGCCCCAAATGTGGGTGCTGAGCACTTTGAAAATCCAGCCCACAGTCTTGCTCTGGCTCCATTTCTCTCATCTTTACAATGGGGACGGTGATGCTTAGTTGCCTTGTAAAGAGCTTTGTGAGCTGTGGTTGAAAAGTGCTGTATTGCATAAGTGCACATTATTAATATACTAAACAAATAAGCTTTGCTGCGTGAATGAGGTGGTGTGCCCACCCTTGTATCGCACATTCAACATCCCTCCGCTGCTCGCTCTCTGTAGCGATGTTCTTTCTGAAGTGTCTATCATTGGTATCTATGTGCTGTACATATACACTGCATTAACATTGGACTATTCCTTATTGATCACTCTCCATAATTCTCGGATTTGTAATTCCTCTCTCCTCCTATTTTTCCTTCTCTCTGGATCACTCTCACACTCCTGTGCAGGCAATAGGAAGACTTCAGTGAATGCATGAGTCTTGTAGTTTTTAATATTTATTTGTGTTGCGGTGGAACCCAGAGGCCTCAACTAAGATCAGGCACTATTGTGCTGGGTGCGGTAGACACAGTCCCTGCCCTCAAAGTGCTTACAATCGAAATATACAAGGAAAGGGTAGGACAGGAAACAGAAAAGTGAATATGACCAAGGTGTTCGAGCAGGTGTAAAGATGTAATTTCCAGCTGAAGTAGACTTACCCATGCTAGCTTCGATTGAGTTAATATATTAAAAATGTCAATGTAGCTGCATGGGTAGAGGGACAGGCTAGCTGTGCTGTGTACAATACCATCTGAAACTCTAGACATATGTACTTGGGTGGCTAGCTTGTGCCACCGCCTGCAGATACATGCTATTTTTAGCAAACTAGATTGATCAGCGCTAACATGGGTACATCTACCTGATCTGGAAGTTACCCAATGGCAGAGCTGTAATGGAATCCACGTCTTTTGACTACTAGTCTAGTGCTCTATTCTCATAACCACATTGCTGCCTCAATCTACATGTCTAGTCTCCTTTGCTAAAAAGTTTTGCAGCTGGGGATCCATTTTGAGAACACCTACCCCAGTGCCTGAGAATCTATACCTGGGTGTCTTCAACTGCATAATTCCTATGCAGAACAACTGTCTTGATTTTGTCAGTCTTAAGCTTTATAGGACTGTCAATTCAGTGTCATGCCATAATTCATGGTTAGTTTCTCAGGTCAAATATGCAATCTTGAAAGAACCCAACGATCTCCAGGTGGCTTGGGCTCACTGGTCACTATTTTCTATACATTTCTCTCATTGCTATTCTACGCCAGTGCTCGTTACAGTAGGAACATGGCTCTGGCTAATTAAAATGGACTTTAGCAATTAAATTAAACAATGCCTTAAATGGCTCTGCTTCGTATAATCTTCAATAATGGTTCTACCTGGAGGGGACATTTTATCATGTGTGTATGTTTTTCTAAGATGATTATGCCATAGTTTCATTTGTTTTAGTGCACTGAATTCCTCAAGGGGTCAGCTGAAACCTCAGTCTCCTAATGAGATGGATGATGTGGAGGGGAAGCAGAGCGAAAGGGAAAGGTATTAGTTACTTGAAAGACATAGCAAAATACAATTGAAAAGATCACCTCTTCAGATAATTGGATGACCAGTTAAATTCAATTTTTATTAGGACGCATTTGATGCATGAATCGAGCATGTCCAGAGCATCTGTTTTTTAGTTTAATACTTTTATAATGCAAATTGATAGCTAGTGTAATCTAAAGTAATTAAACAGACACGCTATCTCTCTGAGATGTTTATCTCAGCTGGTGAGTTCAGAAGTAAAACAATAGAACATTAGACAATGCTGCAGGGTTTTACATTTCAAAATGTTCCAGTAGCTACTATTCTGGTTCAGAATTCTTCCGTCAACCTAGCCCCCGCCTCTCAGGGAGGTGGATTAACTACAGCAACAGGAGAACCCCTCCCATCGCTGTAGAGACAGTGTCTACACTGAAGAGGTGCTGCAGCTGTCCTGCTGTAGCATTTCAAGTGTAGACAAGCCCAAAGCCCGAACACTGTGAAACCATAACGATCTATGCTCCTGTGCCTTACCCTAATTGCAAAGAGTTTATATGTGGAGCACATGCAAGCATCTACTTATCCATACTAAAAAAAAAAAAAAAAAGTATCTTCAGGGCAGAGTAAAGCCAGGCATTAAATCACTAGTGGACGAGAAGGAGGAAGCCGGAGGGAGGATTATGTCAAAATAACCTTTGACATGATGGTTTGTTAACTGCCAGCTAATGGATTCATTGGGAGGCGGGAGGAAGAGGAACAATCACATCTACATTGGTTCAACGACCAGGGCCTCCTTCAGTGATTCATCTTGTTTTCTTCAATAGCATGTGCTCTGCATCAGTTGGCTTTATTACTGTGCCTGACAGGGGTGGGAGGTGGAGGGAGGATTAACTTGATTAGGTTTTTTACTTCAATTTTTGAATAAAATCCTGTTCTTTATTGACACAGAAGCACATAATGGATGGATGCCCTGCACCTACCAGATGTAAAAAGTTGCTGTGAAGCAGGACTTGCAGCAAAGGCGGGGGAGGGTCAGGTAAAAGGTAACATTCTGCTTCGTAGCTCTTGACATGTGTCTTTTAACATAAGCGTAGCACTAAAATAAATTCAATGAGACGGTCTTGGCATAACCAGCTATATAGGTGTTTCCAAAGCATATAATAATAATAATATCTACTCAGCCCCTTTGATAACATGAAGCACCAGGTAAATTATCATCATTGTATTTGGGTTTTAACACAAACAAGGAAATGGCTTTAAGAACAAAGGATGGATGATGATAATTTAAAAGATACTTGCATTGAAATCTCAGTTTCATTGCATGGTGACTCAAATCCTGAAGTCCTTAATCAGGCAAACCACCCGCTGAAGTTGGAAAGTGTTTTCTCTGAGAGAGGACACAGTAGAAGTCACATTAGTGACCTAGCTCTAAAACAGAAACACTAGACCAGGACACAAAGAAAACTCCCAGTGCTTCACTAGAGCTGTTGCAAACTTGGTTCTAGGTCGATTGTACCAGGTGAGAAGAAGGCACAGAGCCAATGTCAATGCTTCAGTCGATAAATAAATCATTAAAGAAATGTAACCAAATATTTGTTCAGACCACCACTAACTGTGTGATGATGTACAATCTGTGGAGACACTGTGGAGCATAACTGAGATTTATTGGTATACAGTTTCCTAGGAGAGGGCTTGGTACATATAACTCAAGGTGTGAAGAAGGGAATCACCACAATAATCTGATTTCACTCCAAACTCATACCAACCTCTTCCTTTCCCCGTTTCCATCATGTTCATCTTCACCCAAACTCCTGAGCGGGACAGGACGCAATACTGGCTAGGTACTATGAGACAGCTGAACTGTACAGTTTTCTAAGCATCAAGAGGTTCAGGTAGTTTAAAAATACATTGATATACTGGGAGCCAGATCCCCTAGATCCAGTTGAACTGTTCTCCCCTGATCTTTGGCCCCAGAGTAACTTAGCTAGGCTGACTGCAACAGCTCCCGAGGGACCACTTTGCCAGCTAGGACTGTCTGAAGCATATTGCACTTCAGCTCTGCCCCCATCCTGCCCAGGAATCCCCCCACCCTATGCTGTGCAAGTGTGCCTGCAAGAAGCAGGTGGCATAGAGGCAGCTACAGTGGCTTTTACACAATGTGGTAATTCTCCTGGAGTCAAGGGCTTCCCCTGGCAGGGCAGCTGTATTTCTCCTTTGTGTGTCAGGAGCTCTCACTCACACACAATAACTGAAGGAAAGCTTTCGAGTTACCTGCATCAGTATACACAAAAAATGTCAACATTCTTTCATGGAACAAGCCAGTATTGTTTGCGCCCTTCCCCCAGAACTGGTGACTCTCCTTGGAAAAGTTGACATTTCTCCAATGGAGAAAGCCGCACTTGCTAATCAGGAGAGACATCTGCTTCTGATATCAAATAAATATCAATTCTTGTCTCTCTTCCAGCTGACAGCTTTCTGCACATCAAGACACAAAAACAACCCCCCTCTCTGCTATGCGTTAATAGTAACAGGGAAAGTCAAGTCTGTGCAATCTGTTCCAGCCCCATGTGTCCAGAATCCAACGGTTCTAAGCAGTTACAAGGCAGATGCTGGTTCATGTCAGTTTTCTGTTGGAGCGGTGATGCTAAAGATGCTTCACACTTTACTCTGTATATATTAGGCAGAGTCAAAGAAAACAAAATCTGTCTGAATATTTCAGAGGCAAAACTTTGCTTTGAAAGTGGGTAAGAAACATTGCCCGAGGCAACTAATGGGCCTGCTTCACCTACAGTGCATCATGTTCTTTCCCATGAGACATGAAACTGAGGACTGGATCTGCTGTGCTCAATACAGCCTCAGCATGCACTTTTTAAATCAAAGCAGGGATGCGAGCCCAAGTGCCCTAGCCAAACTTCAGTGGGGTTAATTATGTTTTGCCTATTTAAATCCATACTATGGTTTCAATTAGAGATGTTTTCCTCACCTAAACTCTGTTTCACGTGTCTGGTGTAGAGTGGCTGCTGCGCTCCACTCCAGAAGGGGATGTTTTTAGTAGTGCTCTGGGGGTACAGGGCTTGTACTGGGGAATGGGGTGAAGCTTAGGCAGGGCTGTTGAGCTGCCCTCCCTCTCTCCCTTAGAGATGGCGATACAGACCAGGCTGAAATCTCCCATTCAGATCAACAGCCCAAAATCTAAGCGCTGTTAAACACCTGCAGTTCCCCCACTGAAGTCCCCTTAGCATCTCGCCCCAAAGGAGTCTGCACCAGTAAAGATTTGGCCCTATACCCTGTACTGAAATGACATTAATCAAATCAATGTAAAGTAAAGGGAACTTGCTCTTTAGGTAATATAACTAGCATTGCCACCTTCCCATTTAACTATAGTGCACTAAATAACACAACTGAATGAAAGCTGCAACACTCAGCAGGGAGACTTTGCTGAAATAATTAGTACCAGCAGCCTATGATATTGATTTATATATTCAGCATTCCAGGCAGCGTTGCACATTGTAGGTTATTAAGCTCAGAAGTCAATGTATTCAACTCCTATGCAAAAACAAAGGAAAAAAGTCAAAGGAACTAATTTGTAACATTTACAGTAGAGAAAGGGAGAGATACGGAAGAAGAGAGTGGGTGGGGGAGCATGAGGAAAAAAAATACTGAAAAAATGAATTGGAACAGAAAGAACAGCAGACATGAAGGACTGCACAGCTTGCAACAGAAAATGTAAAACTACATTCACCGTTTTAATATATTATGATCTGGAAAGTACTCTCTTATTTTCCTTTTCTGATATTATTCTAAATGCAAAGGTAGAATTTCAAATATATATATTATAAAACGCTAGTATACGAGGAATTAGCATTGGGCCTCAGAGGAACTAAAAGTACCAGGACTTCCATGCGCCTGTAAGGTTATTTTATTGTAGTAACAATATTGTTGGTTAAGGATAAAATAACAATTTGCATTATTATGCACTGTAATGCAAATCGTTGTTTTTAACTAGCAAATATATGGCTTGCTTTTGCCTCGGTGTCAGGATGAATATTAAATCAGAGCTGATGAATAATTCATATGGTCTGATTTAATACAACTGCTCATTCTGGGATTCGTGTTTGAAGAAAAGCTTCTCTTGGGCAGATGCTGTTTAGATTCTGGGCCAGTGAATACTCCTGAATGACCTGTGTGCGGCGAGATAATCATCTGCTGGTGAACCAGTTGGGTTATGATTAAAATTTTACGGAGTTTTCATAACAAACATATCAAATATATGGGCAGCAATTCCAACCACTAGGTAAAGTGATCTCATCCTAACATCTGTACAAAGCGCACACTCTCTAGGGGCCAGATTATGCCTGCATAGTATGTAGCAACATTGCCTAGTGGATAGATCAGTGGCCTGGGTGTCAGAATCCTGCATTTATTCCCAGAGCTGTTGCTGATCTGAAGCAAGTAAGTCCCACTCTCTGTGCCACCGTTTCCCTTCCCACCCTTTGGCTTGTTTATTTAGATGATATACTCTCTGGGACAGGGACTGTATCCCAGTCTGTGTTTGTGTGGTGATTTTGGTTGTAATACCCTGTCATCGTAAAGTCCAGTTTGTCTGAGTGGTAAAAGGGGCTGGAGATGTTATGGGAGATTGTCTGTGTCTCCATGGTCAGGCGAATATAGTAATCCAGGAGTACATTTTTGTTACTGGCTTGGGTAAATCTAATTATATATTATACCACCAGTTTGGATGAGTCTACCATGAGATTGGCACTTTCAGCCGTGACCCATTCTGGGCACCATGACACATCCCTTGAATGAAAAAAAATTTCATAACACAATCACCCTGTGGAACTCATTGCTACAATATATTGAGGCCCAGAGCTTAACAGAATTCTAAAATGATCAGACATTTATATAAGTCACCAGGACATCCAGAGCTACAACAAGAAGGATTTAGAAATAAACAACTAAAACAAAACAACACAAGAGTTTTGGAAGGGACATGAATACACATGCCTCAGACAATAAGCATAACTAGTATGGGTTAAGAAATAAACTTTTTTTCTGTGGGCAGGTTATTCCATTATTGCCTACTGCAAGGTTTCTTGCACCATCCTCTGTAGCAATTGATGCTGGCCATTGTTGAAGAGAAGATAGTGAATGTGCAACAGGTCTGATCCAGTCTAGCAACTCCTAAGTTCTTCTATTACAACACAGAAAAATGAGGAAACCATCCCAGAGGAAATCATCCCAGATCCAAGCTATTCTCCACAAAACTGCAGGGAAAGTTTGGGAAGCTGGGTTACCCTTAATCAAGTCACGTTCTAACGCTGAGCGTGAGATTTTTTTCACCTGCATAATAACCCATTTCCAAACTCTGTAACCTGCTGCATGGTTTTAAGAGTGTAACATTCAAATAACTGAATTCAACAAGCATTTTTCAGCAAGAAAAATTATTCTTAACATAAAAGGATATAATCTCTCTCTGGCTTTACCATTGACCACCAAAAAGAAACTCCTGGGAGTTCCTAAAATTCTTATAGGAGAGAATTAAAAAAATACATGTATACAGCAGGGAACTAATTTATGCACACCTCATGCCTTGGGTAGCTGATTTATGACTGTCACTGAGCTTAATAAATTCAGTCTCTGTGGGCTTGTTTGAGTCTCAGCTCTCTAAAGAACCCTATAAAAGTCAATATGTCACAAGCGAGATTAACTCCTTGCTGCAGTGTCAGTCAAACATCTAATGTAAAATGGAGAGGGGCAGGATCATTTTGCCCAATTTAGAATCCACCCCAAAAATCACTGATTTTAGATGTAGTACAGAACTCACCACTTCTGAAGTCCAAATTCATTCTGGCTCTTACAAACAATGAGTTTTTCAGCTAATCCAAATTGTCTTCATTTTATTTCCATGGCCATCACCCTAGGAGCAGACCAGGAATTACTTTCAAAAGTAATGTTAAATGGAAACGTGCAAAATCGAACAATAAACTGGAAGAACGTGTCTTTTAAATGATAGTTTTCCCTTGCAGAACAGTGGGTTACATTAAAAGGACCGTATATTTTGTGACAGTTATGAAATCCCAAACTTTTCTGGAAAAAGTGCTCTAGTGGTGTCAAGGCTGTATCCCCACTTTGAACTTTAGGGTACAAATGTAGGGGCCTGCATAGCTACCAGCTTAGCTTTGGTCCGCTGCCACCATCACAAGAATTCCCTCCCTGGGAAGCCTTGAGAAATCTTTCACCAATTCCCTGGTGAACACAGATCCAAACCCCCTTGGATCTTAAAACAAGGAGAAATTAACCATCCCCCCTCCTTCCTCCCACCCTCCTTTCACCAACTCCTGGTGAATACAGATCCAAACCCCCTTGGATCTTAAAACAAGGAGAAATCAATCTGGTTCTTAAAAAAGAAGGCTTTTAATTAAAGAAAAAGGTAAAAATCATCTCTGTAAAATCAGTATGGAGAATAACTTTACAGGGTAATCAAACTTAAAGAGCTCAGAGGACCCCCCTCTGTCTTAGGTTCAAAGTACAGCAAACAAAGATACACACTCTGGTAAAAAGGTACATTTACAAGTTGAGAAAACAAAGTAAATCTAAGACGCCTTGCTGTCTTTTTACTTACTAGTTTGAAATAGGAGAGACTTGTTTAGAAAGATGGGGAGAACCTGGATTGATGTCTGGTCCCTCTCAGTCCCAAGAGCGAACCACCCCTTAAAACAAAGAGCACACACAAAAGCCTTTCCCCCCCCAAGATTTGAAAGTATCTTGTCTCCTTATTGGTCCTTGGGGTCAGGTGTCAGCCAGGTTACCCGAGCTTCTTAACCCTTTACAGGTAAAAGGATTTGGAGTCTCTGTACACAGAGAGCTGTTACCCTTCCCTTTATAGTTATGACAAGTGGTTTTGGTGAAATCCAAGAGATCCATCCATTTTTACCAACAACAACATGTGAAACTAAACTGACATTCCTGGCTAGTGGCATAAAAGGAAAGGGGAGCTAGCAGTCCACTATGTTCCCACTATATTAAAACAAGCAACAGCTCCACCTGAATGGGCAGAGAAAGGTTAGCACTTGTCAGCACAGATTCACCCTGATAATAGCCATTACCCCCAACATTGGTGTAGCTGTCCCATTGAAAACTCGAGTGTAGACAGGTTTAATGACTATAAACCCGATTGGCACCAATGCAGCTTTCTCCAGGCTCAAGCAGGGATTAGTGGTGCTGGTGCAAGTGGCAACTTTGGGCTACACTGGGTGGGGGGTCGATGTAAGATACGCAACTTCAGCTACGGGAATAGCGTAGCTGAAGTCGACGTATCTTATTTTAACTTACCTCGGGTCCTCACGGCGCGGGATCGACGGACGCGGCTCCCCCGTCAACTCCGCTACTGCCGCTCGCCCTGGAGTTCCGGAGTCGATGGGAGTGCGTTCGGGGATCGGTATATCGCGTCTAGACAAGATGCAATATATCGATCCCCGATAGATCGATTACTACCCGCCGATTCGTCTGTCTACGCTAGGAGGTTTTACTGGTGCTGGCTACTTACAGCTGTAAGTGAGGCAAATTCTCAATATAGACAAGGCCTTAGATACTTTGGCCTTGATGATCGGTAAATAGGGACAGTATGTAGCTGCACCATCCCAGGAGCCAGCCAGAGAACGAAATGTGACTCAGTCACAATTCCTCCCCAATGCCTTCTTTGCTCTGTGGAGAGAGTAAGTTACTTCATTTTTCATGGAGCAGCTTACCTCCCACCTCCATGAGTCCAGCCAGCCACTTGGGAATGGTGGAGAGGGGCAGAGCGAAGACTTCTCCCACTCCTAGCCCACATTCTGACGGGAGAACAGAATGTCACTTCATTAGCCTTTGTTCTCGTCACCACAAAAACAGAGCACTTGGAGCAGGGTTGAGCAGAAGATTACAGTCAGGATTGTCTCAGCCCTTAACAGGGACATGGTACGTCTAGTTTGGCTCTTCAATGAAATGCCATTTGATGGGAGCGCCTTAGCTATTCAGCGAGCACCCTCAAGCATCCTCGCTTCTTACGTGATTATGATTCGCTCATGGCATCTTTACCATCAGTACAAGCTGCCACTTAGGAATAAAGAGGGCGGGAGGGTAAATCAACTACCCAGACTTACAAAAACACCAAAAACTCATAACTAATGCTGTGTCACTGCAGGTCTCCCAATTACACAATCAGCTGTGGCATACACTGTAGAGTAGTTTGTATTAACAGGCTGGGGGAGGGGGTGTTTTATATGGTTGGTGGTAAGTCATCTCAAGATTTGAGTAGGAGCTAGATGTCACGTAATATGCCCTCCACCTGTGGTAAAGCAGCTAGTCTGCTGTTGTGGCTCTGACGACAGGGGAGGGAAGGGAAGATTACAGATGGATACATTTACAAGATGAAGAGCGTATTGTTTGGGTTCAGCTGTAGTGAAGTACAGACGGCTTTTGTCATTTTTCTCCAACCGTCTTTTCAATTCAGACCAATGCACTGACAAAATGATAATTGCTTTTGTCACAGATGTGCCCATTTAAAAAAAAAGTGCTATATATAACTCCTAGACACAAAAGGCCAAGGGGGGGGGGAATCCCCTATCAAAGCAAAGTACACCTCTACCCCCGATATAACGCTGTCCTCAGGAGCCAAAAAATCTTACCGCATTATAGGTGAAACCGCGTTATATCGAACTTGCTTTGATCCACCAGGGCGCGCAGCCCCGCCCCCCGGAGCGCTTCTCTACCATGTTATATCCGAATTTGTGTTATATCAGGCCACGTTATATCGGGGTAGAGGTGTATCTAATTTGTCTAAACCATGCAGTCTACCATTCTGTGCTATGAATCTTTCATTCTGCCCAAATTAAGTAGTGTTTTTGTAGACCCCTGCCTATCTTGCCCCTGGGTCTTGATCTGACAGACATGCTCAGAGGACATTAATTCCTCACAAAAGAGCCTAGGAGGATGGCATAGGCAGGAGGTGGCAGCATCCCTTGTAACTTTTATCCCAGGGGTTAGCGCACACCCCCAGGATGGGGGAGACCCCAGTACAAGTCCCCTCTCTGCCTGATGAAAAGGGATTTGAACTTGGGTTTCCCCATCTCGTAGGTAAGTGCCCTAACCACTAGGCTCTGGGCTAGTCCAAGATGGGTTGATCTCTCCTGTTGATGCCACTCCACTTTGTATAACTAATTAAATATACATTGAGCCCAAGAGGGAGAGTGTCTTTAGTTAAACTAGTGCAAGTTGCATGTAGATAAGGCCTTAGATAACGCTTACTAAGTATTCTGAAGACGTAACTGATAAGTATCATTACTCCTGTTTTAGTGGTGCAGAAGTCCTGCCTTTCATCGTGGCATTAAAATAAGGAAGCGTATATACTACTTTCTGTAGAAAATCCATGTTTTTAAATGCACATTAAAACCTTTCAGAAGCCATGTAACCCTAACACAGAGCACAAGGGCTGGATCGAACCACTGCATCTTCAGTCAGTGTAGATACAACATGCCATTAGCAAGGAGCTATTCCAAAACAAAATTCATTAATCATTCCTACAAATAAAGAACCCATTTACTAATGCTTTTGTTCAAACTCAAACAAAGCCTTTGTAAAATGGGTCCCTTGTTTGCACACCATATTAAAAGGTCATATTAAAATGCTTTGCTGTGGTTTGCCAGGCTACAGATATGCACCTGTGGGGACCACTGGAGTCCCAATTCAACTAGTTTTACTATGAGGCAGTTGTCTTGTATGCTGGATTATGCATGTGACAGTCACTTCATTGATTTTCTTATTCGCTCCCCCTTTTTTTAACGGTAGCTTCTATGGTTACTGTTTGCATCTTCCTCTGAAAGTAACCAAACATTGCTGAGTTATGGCAAAGCATCACAAAAGCAAGTTTGCCAACCTGTATCTCAAACAGTAGATTAACATAAGTGGTTAATTGGAATACTACTATACTCAACAAATACTGACAGTGAGATGGGAGACAGAGGCACTACCCGAGCATCAGCATCAGCTCAGTTCACTCCTCCACATGTGTGCATAGAAGAACCATCAAACTGGCTTTTTGGAGATGTCTGGGCTCCGCACCCAGGGCATATAATTTGGTTCTCTTTCTTAATAAAAATATTATCCTTAGAAGAAAAGATCTTGCTGACTGCAGCTGCACTTTTTCTGCCGAGTCATTCAAATGTTATTTCATGGGATGTTGTTCATTTAAGTCCCAAATGTCCCTACGCTGCACACACATATCTGGTGCCCCCACATTATCTACATAAAGAACCATGAAACCGAAGTTGAGAGAGACAGAAAGGTTTACACTGAATGACAAAATCTCACATCACTTAAAAGTTTCCTGTGTACATTTTTTCCATGCCTCTCAATTTGGATCTTCATTATGCCTGGCATCCCACAGTTGGGCCTTGACAGGGGAAGAGATCTGTTAACGCATCTTGCAGCTGCAAGCTGGAAAAAGCTGCTCTTGGGCGAAAGGTATTCATCCTGCCAATGACCATCCCGGGCCTGAAGCTAGCGCAGCTACTTAATGACATTGGCTGTTTTAAAGCTGAATTTGCCCTCTCTTGTAAAGGTTTTTGGTCCCCCTTAATGAAATTCTGGACTTCTTCACATTCACATGATTAGTCTGTAAAACTCTTTGTGCCAATTCAATAATTCTCCTCCCAGCAGCTACTAATCTGGTTGGTGAGAATCCGTTCTGGCTAAATCAAGTCAGTATAAAACTGGGAAATTAATAGCTTTAAAATTCAATTTCTTTCTGTCCATATTTTAAGATTGTGCTGCCAAGTTTTAACACACTTGTTTCCTGAATGCTGACAAGCAGAACAACTTGTACTGATTTGTGGTATTCATCCACTATACAAAATCTCTGACAGCTTCATTACATGGGATGCTAATTTTTTTTCCATGTGGCCACCCATAATGAGATTAAATATGTTGTATTTTCAAGTATCTTACTTGGGAGGAATTATGAATACATTTGTGTCATCATATGGAGTTTATTTAACATTATATGGGGCAAAAATGGAAAGAAATTACATATATTCAAGTTGTATCTGAACCTATAAAACAATGTTTTATTTGCAATTTTGCAGATATTAGAATTATCTCTGGGCTATTCTGCATATTTATAGAAGAAACACTTAGGACAAATCATCATCCCATTGGAAACAAAATCCTGGTCCCACTGAAGTCAACAGAAAATTTGCCATTGACTTAAAGGACATCAGGATTTGGCCCTTACTGTATATAGTTGTGATCATTCATGACGGTGAATTACAAGGATACCACTGTTGGAGGTGACTAATGCAATCAATGTACTGGAGGTGCAAAAGGAAGCTATCTAAAGAGGGATTAAAAATTGTTCAGAGAGCTGATATGACTCCCTGCACCATATAAGCACTATATCATCCACATTATGATCTTAATCCACGTGAGTGGCCTAGTTAATCCGTCTTCTCTAACTAAAGTACTTCGGTGGTGCCTTTTGATATGTGACCTGTGGGCACAGAATAACGTTTTGGAGGAGATAAATGTGCTGCTACAATTAGTGCATCATCAGGCAATTCATGTACCAGACCCATAAAAAAACAACCCTGTTATTGTATGTATAGCAGCACATTGATACAATAAAGACATAAGAGAGTTACATTATCCTGAAGGGTTTTCTTTATGACAACATAAAATTCTTTAGTTCAGCTGATGCTTTAATTGCAACCCAAATTTCCCAGTTCTGCTGAACAAAACAAAACCACCACCACCACAACAAAACAAACAAAAAAAACCCAACCGTGTTAATTTCCCCATATGTGGTTTTTGTGTGTGTGTTTGAGGGGTTTTTTGCGACACCCACAACTAGGAGTTGAACTTTGGGAACTGTACATGGTAGTAATATGGATGGGTGGGGTGGGGTGAAGGGAGCACAAATAATAGATTGCACTAAATAGAAGGGGGGGGAACATGGTTAATAAGTGATACAATTTTCTTCAGTAGCTAGTTAGGCTCAAAGGACTCCATGTTGGCCTGCAGATATGAACTCAGGCTGTTGCTGGGGGGGAAGGGTTGATGCAGGATGGAATGAATTTTCTTGGTTAATTTTGTTCCAAACTCAGACCTTCTGATTATTAGTAATATGCTCCCAAGTCTCCCACAACCTACTCTCCAATAACAATGCTACACTATGATGGGCATGGAAAAGATTAAACTTAAGTACTAACCAAATAACAAGCATTTATCATATGCACCTCACAAACATAACAGAGACACAATCGATTTTGTTGACCTGACCAAAAAAGCAGACCTCTCCAGTCAGGAATGCTATTTCCCCGAGAAATTCTCAAAGATACTGGTTTCTACAATGATCTTTCCTTGAGTTTTACTTCACTCTGCTTGTATGTCGGCATTCGCTTCCCAGGAGAATGGTACTCTCAACTGGCATGAAGTCAGCAGAGCTGCCTCCTCTGCCAACCTCTCCATTCAAACTGGCAGAGGGGACATGTTGGGGAGGTAAAGGCATGTGCCTGCATTAGGGATCACAGCCAGCTGTGGTAGGGAGCTCTAACTTACTAGGAATCAGCTCCCTCAGGGCCTCTTCTGTCTTTGGGGGGCCAAGCAGATCTTGGCACAGGTAAGAAACTGACCCAATAGCTCTGTCTAGTACAAGCAGCACTAAAAACAGACACACTGTGGATTTCTTGACTGGTAACTTCTTGTTTTAAACTAGCTGAACATTTTTTGATGGGTAACCACCCAGTTATCCCAGAATGCCATTCCAGACAGATGTGCAGTGGCTTACAAGTCAGTCACATACTCCATACAGGAGAGATGGTATAAACAAACTTGTAGGACTGATCAGATACTGACCAAGCCTTTAGCTTCTCTGAAAGATATAATTCTGAATAGACTGCAGGGACTGCAACACATGTACTTCAGGCAACAGGCTTCTATAGAAGTTGTGATGGCCAGTGATCCTCAGTTTGCTGTGAATGGAGACAACTGCTTCTTTCCTTTCACAATCATTGAAATGTACAGAGAATCTACTAATGACTTTTCACCTTCTCTCCAAATACCCAACCCCCTTCTAATTCTCTTTGTCAGCTATCTGAATGATTTAGAGCCTCCCCCTGCCAAAAACAACCAAGTGACATATCTTTCAGACTTCCACTTCAATTACAAAACCTAGTTGTGGTGACAGTCCCAAAAGGTAGAGGGGGAAACAAAAAGTAACAGACAGTGACAAGAAAAAGGTTTAGCACAGTCTATCAGAAACACAGCAATTTTCATGCATGCATCATAAATGTATCTGTGTAAAGTAAAATGAATAAGTAACAGACTGCTGTCACTGGAACAGAGGCAGTCTTAAAACTTTTCCTTGATGTAGTTTGCACAGGTAACTGCATCAATAATTTTACCTAACCTAACGTAACCCAACCTAACCAACTAACTAACGTTGTCTGATTATTTCCCTGTGCTCCAGTCAGTTGATTTGTGTCCAACTGTTGACTTATCTTATACTTAAATTGTAAACTCTGGGGCAGGGATCACCTTTTTGTTCTGTGTTTATACAATACTTGGCACAATGATGGCCCCTTATTGCTACCAAAATACAAATAAAGTAATTGATAATGTAAGCCATTTCAATAAAAATCAAAGAAAAAGTTTCACTGCAAATTTAGACATTTAAAATTCAATATAAACTCGAGACATGTCATTTTGAAATGAACAAATTAAGACATTCCATTCCCAAAGTGGCAAGGCAGAAAGTTTTGACTTTATCGAGAGACAGCTTTCTGAAATTTTTCAAGTTTGTCAAAGCTGATGCATTTCTGTGAGAAGTTTCAGTTTCCACAAAACAGCATTTTCTGATGGAAAAAATGTTCTGCCAGAAAACTTCTGACCCGCTCTTCTGAACTTGCTTTCAAACCTTCCATGTCAGGGTTGATTTTCTCTCTCTTTTTTGTTACTGATTGAATCCACTCCAAGGCAGGAAATTCAAGATCAAGGCTAATGAGATGCCAACCTTCATTTTCTGTGGGAGTTAAGGGGTTTGAATTTACATAAGAACAACCCATGGTGCCAAGTTCTTACTAAGCCACACATGCTAAAAAATCCAAGGCAAACAGCAGATGCATGATGTCCCCATTCTGGCACACTGGACAAGGTCACAGAGACTGCCCCATAGGTTCTCTGTGACAAGAGCCTCAGTGGTGTTACAGGACCTGGCCTAGAAATCAGGTGTGCATGCTCCCAAAGTTTAGGCACTATACTCTGACCTGCAATGACTGCCAGGCATTGCTCCTGTGTAGACGGCACCAGGAATTACATGCAGTAGGTAGCTATGTATGGGATCCAGTGATTGCTGCATCTGCAGAATATACGGTCAGTGGCTTGGGAATGAATCAAAGCCTGCTTCCATGCACCAGCCAAAATTTTTACCCACAGTGCTGCATACAGTTTCTTGTAGTTAATTATCTGATTTGAAATTGTTTGTTTTATGATGCTATGCTCTTTTGTTCAAGCGAAGCACTGCACGGATATCCATTTCGCTTCTTAACATCCCTAGGAAATGGGTTAAGGATTATCTGCACTTTAGAGATAATCTGTGTGTGTGCAGTTGGAACACGGAGAGGTGAAGTGAGGTGCCCAAGGTCACGTACACCAAGTCAGTGACAGAGCCAGGAGAAGCCAGTTCTCTCAGCGCTGTGATTTAATCACTAGATTATGTAAGTATCTGTATAGCATTTTAGAAGTGACAAGTATTATGTCGACGAAAAAAAGGCATGAGGTAGGATTTATTCTGCAACCTGAGCATGCTAGCCCCAGTCCAGCAGAACATTTAATTCAGTATGTGCTTAATCTTAAAATAATTAGTAGTCGCATTGAAATCAAGTAGTCACGATGAAGTCAAGCACACACTTTGCTTAAGCATAAGGATCAGGACTTATTTTTGTAAAGTGTGCAATACATCACTGTTCTTACTAGGGGTAGGAATCTGCTGCTGAGAGGAGAAGAGCAAAAAAGGGATCAGCTTGTTGATTTATCATGCTGGGGGCAACCCAAAGCAGCATAATTTGAAGAGGAAGCACGTTCTCACTAGGTTTGCAAGCTTGACACCCTTTGTTATTAGAAGGAGAGTTAGCTAGCTCAGCAGAGAGGTCCTCCCCAAGATCAAGCACATCTCCTTTTCCCATTTGTTTTTGGCAGCCCCCATCTTCCACTGCCGCATTAAAAACATAGAACTTGGAAATAAAAGCTTTTCATTTCTCTCCCTAATTACTAAGCACAGCAGCTGCTCGGAGGAAGAATAATGAGACTCAATGTTGAACATTTGAGATGAGGAAAATCCTATGCTTCTCTGCAGAGCCGTCCCTTGGGTACAGCGAATCGGGGCAACCGCTCAGGGCCCCACACTTTGGGGGCCCCCCGTGCTTCAATAAAATCATCAGGAGGTAGGTGAGGAGGTGAGGCGGGAGGGCAAGCGGGGTGAGGAGGTGAATGGGGAGATAAGTGGCAGGCGTGCGGAGGGGGGCCGAGTAGGAGCCCCCCTACAAGAACCTCCCCTCCCACCAGTGCCTCCGGCCCACTAGCGGGCCCCATTGATCAGCGCCTCCCCCTCCCTCTCAGCGCCTACCGCCTGCTGCGAATCAGATGTTTCGTGGTGTCAGGAGGTCGCTGGGGTGGGGAGGGGAGAGGAGCAAGGGCGCAGTGCACTGGGGGAGGCAGCAGAACTGGGCGGGGAAGAAGTGGGGCGGGAAGAGATGGGGCGGAGCGGGAAGAGGCGGGGTGGGGGCAGAGCGGGGGTGGGAAGAAGCAGAGCAGGGGTGGAGCCTTGGGGGAAGGGGTGGAGTGGGGGCGAGGCCCGAGTGGAGCCAAGGGGAGCCCCTCCAGGCAGATTAGAAACTTGGCGCCTATGTCCCGGGCCCCGCACCCCTCTACTTTGGTGATTTTTAAAGGTATTACATAACGTTGAGAGCTGTTTTTCCAGTTATTGCTTTTGCTAAAGTAATTAAGAAGATATGTTAGATGCTGCCGCAAAGAGCTTAGTGTCTTTGTGTTCGCTGTTTATACAGCACATAGCTCGATGGGGTCCTGGTCCCTGACTGGGGCGCCTAGGGGCTACTGCCATACAAATCAATTAGTAATTCCTAGACAGACAGGTTTGCATACCTCTATCTGTAACATTTTTAAAGAAATTTATCTATGGAAGGCTCCTTCCACTCTTCCAGGACACCTCACATCACTGTTTGCACAACACTCTGTGAGGCAGAGAAGCATTAACCCCCATTTTACAGCAAGGAAACTGAGGCACTGAGAGATTAAGTGATTTGCCCAAGGCCCCCCACAGAGTCTGCCCAGAGCTGGGAACTGAACCCAGGCCTTCTGAAGCCTGCACCCGTGCTTTAACCCCAAGACTGCCCTTCTTCACATGAAGTATAGCTGGGAAGCAAAACTCCTGTCTTGCCTTTATCCATCTAAGGGGTCAGGCCTAAACAGCCTCAAACTTTTGGGGATGTTCAGCTCTTGATCCAAACTTTGCTGCTTAGCCCCATCTCTGAGTTACATTAATATTCCTGTGAGCTTCAGAGGACTGCTTACCGACAGTTTCTTCTTGAAACTTGCGCCAGCTGTCTACCAGAAATATTTCTTTCTCAGCTCAACAGGGAAGGAAATGTGATGTGTTGTGACCTGCTGATCCCAATTCAGAGTGACAGGCACATATTACTGGGTTAAAATTTCAAAAGAAAGATGTTATCAAGCAGTTTCCACCCTCTGTGGGTAACATATCAATCCAGAGCCCTCACGGGGGGATGCCCAAATTAAATCCAAATTTGCTAGAACAAATTCACTGCTGGGACTAAGCAGGAGCAGCTCCATTGGCTTCAAGGAAGTTGCAATCCGTAACTTGTGCCAAGAATTAATCTGGCCCCTTATTTAAAATCTCTTTAAAACTTTTGAAGTCTTTGCAGTATAGTCAGCAGATTCATCAGTACGAAGTTAACACCCCGCACCCTGAGCAATATTCCGGAAGGATGGTCTTGTGGATAAAGCACTGAACTGGGACTTGGCAAGTCTGGCTTTGATGCCCAGCTCTACCACAGGCATCCGGCAAGTCATAATTTCTCTATGCCTCAGTTTCCCATCAGTATAATGGGGTTAAAGTTTCCTCTCCTCTAGTTCGGCTTTGTCCTGTATCTTTAGATAGCAAACTTTTTTCAGTCAGGACTTTCTCATGCTATGGATACATCTACACTGCAATCCAAGTGTAGACATTGGGTAGACATGCCCACGCTAGCACCGCTAAAAACAACAGTGTCAATGTAGCAACACAGGCGTCAGCAACACAAGTCAGTACCCAGGGTATGGGATGAGCATGTACACTGTATTGCTGAAGCCAGTGCCAGCTTATCTACACTGCTTTAGCAGCGGTGCTAGCATAGGCAAGTCTAGCCAGGTTGCAATCACACTTTGAATTGCAATGTGCATGGACAGCACCTAGAAGAATGGGGCACCAGTCTCATTTGGAGCCTGTAGGTCAGTGGTTCTCAAACGTTTGTACTGGTGACCCCTTTCACAAGCCTCTGAGCGCAACACTTTTTTATATATTTAACACCATTATAAATGCTAGAGGGAAGGCGGGGTTTGGGGTGGAGGCTGACAGCTCGTGACCCCCCCTTGTAATAACCTTGCGACCCCCTGAGGGGTCCCGACCCCCAGTTTGAGAACCCCTGCTGTAATACAATTGAACAGGAAGCAATCATCATTCGATAAGAAAGCATGTTTGTGTATTTAAAATGCATATCACGCCTCTCTGTAGAAATACCAGTAAATTTCTCACTGGGGCTTAATCTCCATTGCAGGGGCATAATTAATTTCTTCTGTTAAATCATGCAGAGTCCTAGTTTGCCCACACACACACACACACACGTGACACTGACCCAGGAGCAATAAACACTATTCCTCAACTATTGAGAAACTATCCTTGTATAGTGGCGTGTACCCTCTACCTAGCACTAGTTCATACCCTATAGTTCAATCTTCTTATATAAAGGGACAAAACAACATACAAGCTAAGCCAAAGCTGGCTGACTGGAGTAAGGCTGATACTATTTATCATTTAAATAGATGGGGAAAGTTGCCGGTTAGTTCAGACAGCTACAGCTCTGAGAAACGATATTTCTCTTAACAAAGAGCTATTTACCCACTGCTGATACAGTAAATGTGCTATTCTTTCCTGGTTCTCTCAGAACTGAAGGCAATAATAAATAGCCTGAAGCATGAGGACAATTTTTGTCAAAACTCTGGGAGTTGGCACCTCATCTCATCTGCCATAGAAATAGATTCACACACTGAGAATTAGGGTACATTTTTGACGTGCTACATTGGAAAAATACCCAGAGATCTTTGATTGCATTTTGTGCCGTGGTCATGGAGGTGGTTTTCTGTGTACCACTTGGAGAAATAAGACCAATAATTATCTTTATTTGTTAATTTACACTGTTTGAAGACAAACCTGAACCCTGTATTAATAAGATTATGCCTTACACAAAGGATATATCTATAAATACTTTCGAGGGTTAACAGATGACTAATAGATATAATAATAAGTCAAAGACATGAGTAATATGTGTTATAAGCACATCAATAGAAGCTGCTATAGATTGTTATAAACCAACAGGTCAAAAATCTGTAAGAGTTGACTACTGACTTTTAAAACATCTATTACTCATTTATTAACCCTTTAAGCTATTTCTAAATGGACAACTTCATATAAAATGTGACCAAAAACATTGTTAAATAGTAAGCTATGGTTCTTTCTTGACGTTAGCAATGAGAAAGCAGCATCCTATTATGGGGGCAGGGGCAGTTCGGATAATACAGCCAAAAATAAAGATGCAGGGGGTTCCCACCCCGGCCTCCCAAGGAGAGCTTGAAATACTAGCCTGAGGTTTATACTCCTGGGTCAGTGTCAATGGTGTGGAGCAGAAGCTGCTTAGAGCTGAGGAATGTCTTTGAGGAAAATGGGGAAGCAAGACATCCCTCTCTTTATCACAGTCCCACCTGGGCACATTACAAGTTCTCATTCTACTTCCTTGCCCTCTTTGGTCTCATTTTTGCCCTTGTCTGCTGCACAAACATACAATTTTGGGACAAACTGTCCCTTATCCCCTCAAATGACATGGGGGACTGGTCACAGGAAGGTGAGGCAGTCACTTAGCATAGCTTGAGGCAGTCACATTTAATCTTAGGCCTCATTAAAATATACGCCCCCTTTTAGGAGACTTGGCTTCTAGTTGCATTATTGCTTTTGTATTACACAGGAGTTGCTCATATCATGGCAGAGAACCTTTGGGGCATTTGGTGCTATTCTCAGTGGTATCTGCATATCGAACACTGCAATTTTGGACTCAACCGTGGCATCCCTCACTCAAGTAAATAGTCCCTTGGATGCAGGACTAGGTCCCTATTCATACTATAGCTTCATGTTACTATCAATTCACCCGCCTTGCAGTGGAAAAACACTGAAATAAAGAGGTTTTTCCCAGAAGGGCTCCAAGATTGGGCAAACAAAAGCTGTAACCGGCCAACATTTTCACAGACTCAAAGTTTAAGGCCAGAAGGGACCATTAGATCATCTAGTCTGTCTTCCTCTGTATCACCGGCCATTAAATGTCACCCAGTTAGCCCAGAATTAAGCCCAATAATTTGCACGTGGCTCAGATATGTCTTCCAGAAAGGCATCCATGCTTGATCTGAAGGCACCAAGAGATAGAGAATCCACCACTTCCCTTGGTAGTTTGGTTCAGTGGGTAATCCTCCTCATGGTTAAAAATTTGTGCGTAAATTCTAATTTGAATTTGTCTGATTTCAGCTTCCAGCCACTGGTTCTTATTCTGCCCCTCTCTGTTAGATTAGAGAGTCCTTTAGTTGTCCATATTTTTCTCCCCCTGGGAAGGTATTTATACACTATAATTAAGTCACCTCTGAATCTTTTTTTTTTTTTTTTTTTATTCAAAACTGAAACTTCTAAACCCTATTTACATTTGGAACAATACCTATATATTCACAAAATTGGAAGGGGGGGGGAGGGAATATACTAGAGTTTGGGGAATTTAAAAAAAAAAGTGATTTCATCCAACTAGTAAGTTTGCAGGGCAACCCTCCAACACAGCTTCTTTCATTATTGGAAATGAAAAGGTACCAATTGGGGAGAGAGTGATTGAAAAGATCCTGCCTAAAGTTGGTAGTTTTCTTTCACAGACCGTGAATCTGAGACTTTAATTAACCATCCTTCCAAGAAAGCAACATTGGGATGGTGCCATTTACCAGCTGCACATGCAACCAGTAGCAGCAATTTCAATGAGACCATTAGTTCTGTACGCAGGTGAACAGCCATCCAGACACACAGAGTGGGTCTCCAAATAGTCCACGGTTTCTCATTGTTAAATCCCAGTGTTTGAATAAGTACCGTTACGCACAAAGTAACTTTGAAGGGAACTACATTGTGCACTGAAGGCAATGGCAGATTGGACACCTTCTCCATGTTAAATAATCACAGGGATTAGATATAGGAACGGTATGAGCTCTGCTATTGTATTATTAATGGTGGGGAGAGATTCACCCATGTTCAGGGGGCCAGCACAAGGCCACTTATCTCTCTCAAACTCTATTTCTAGGGCTTGTGCCAGGTCTCTGCAAAAGCATGAATCACACATTTGGATGAATGAACTGAGATATGACCTTCTGTTGGCACACTTACTAGCTGATTGAAAGCACAATGTTTTTAATTTTTTTTAGTTCCCTAAGCACTTTTCTATATTTTTCCCTCCAAAAGTTTGGAATTCTATAGCTATGGTTACAAATGTAGCTGGAGCGGTTAAAGGGTTTAATTTGTTTAGTTTATCAACAAGATGAGAGGTGACTTAATTACAGCAGGTAAAGTTGGCCATCATTTGCCTAGCTTGTTGATACTCGACACTTTAGTCCATGTTTCAAAATCTATCTTTCACATACGTTGAATGCAAAAGGCAAGTTTTCCTTAGCAATGAGTCTCTTTCACTTTGAGTTATCAAAAAGAGAAGCTCTCAGCAACGCAAGAACCTTAAGGGGAAAAAATGTAACTGTGAAATAGTGCAACTAATTTTAAAAATTAAATGTAATGAATCTAGGCCAAAAGGCCTATTGACTTCATTTGGGAATGGGATCAGGCCCTAAAATTAGCTAAACTCCCTTTTTTATTTTTATTTTTTTTTTGTTCTTTGGACAGAAGGTAGGAATTTTAAATAATTAATTCAAGAGTAAACTTTTGGCTTAAAATAAGTTTGAAAGCCATCACTGAGAGTAACAGAAAATGAGCTACAGTATTTGCATAGTAAATATTTTATGGCGGTGATTTAATACACAATCATAAGCTGGTTGAACTTTTATATTCACTCCAGTCCTTAAATTTGTGCTACTTTGAAAGCAATGGATCACAAAGTGTGACATTATTAATTGCAGAATAAACATGGAGGTGGCAAGTTGGGAGGTCAAGCAATAACAAAAGACAGAATATAAATCCAAAAATCAAAGGAAATGATTTTTCCTGATGAAAGCATAAAATATACTTTTCACAAAAGAAAAAAAAGTGTAAGTTTTGTTTATAACAATCAGTGAAACTTCATCTATTGGTTTAAAAAGCACACACTGCAATACAGACAAAACTTCAGCAACGTTTTAAATATTCTAAATAGACGCTATTTTTTTAATCTCTGAACTGCCCCAGTTTTTTTAGACTAACTCAAATTTCATGAGCTTCAGAGTCCCCAAAATAGAAGATCCCTGCATTTTTACAGAGGCACATAACTCTCTGTAAATAGTCCTTTGTTTATGTGATTAAGTTGTTGATCCGATGACTTGACAGCCATAGTGCCCTGTATATCCATGAATACTAACATATTGGTTAGAAGTAGATGAACATGCACCTTAAAGCCTCAAAACTTTGATTCTGATGTAATGCAATGTACAGAGAAAAAAAATTCCTCAAATACTAAAAGCTTTTATTTCCTGCACTTCGTTCTTTTTTTTTTTTTTTTTTTTTTTTTTAAATTGCATCATTCTGCTTATGAACTTTGTTATGCCTTTAAAAATATTTTGAAGAGTCCATTATAATACAAAGCAGATTACCTGGAATATGCATGCTATTTAAACAACAGGAGAACAGGGAAGTTGGTTAGAATTAAAGCATTTCACATCCCCATCAATGTTAATGGTGTGGTAGACAAGCAAGCAAGGAAATCTAATTCACCCACATAATTTAGTCAGTTTCTGAGCTGAGGAAAGCTGCGGTCCTGAAATAGGGAGCAGACAGACTGTTTTTCAAAGCAATTTTAATTTTAAATGTTGAACGTGGGGGAAAACAAATAGACTGCACGACACTCCACCAGAAATGAAAAACCGTGGAGAGCTGTTAAATGCATAACCTTGTGACACAGAAAAAGCATTTCTTGAATGGTTTTATTCCTTTTGCGGTTTTGATTGTATTCTAGCTCTAGTAAGGGGGAAAGCTTTATTCTTTTAAAAAGTTAAACAACCTTGATCCCTTGATGCAGAGAAAACATATTGGACTAATAGTATTTTCTCCACAGTGCAGACTACAATGACATGTCATCCTTTGGTGCACAGAAACTGGGTTTTTAAAAATCTGTAGTTTAAAGATAATATGTTTCACCTAAAGAAGAAAAAGAAAAGGGTAATCCATTGTTTTATCTAGATCTTCTGCCTTTCTCCCTCCTTCAATAAAGCCACAATCTTTGATAGCTTCTTTCAACTACCTGAAAGGGGGTTCCAAAGAGGATGGATCTAGACTGTTCTCAGTGGTACCAGATGACGGAACAAGGAGTAATGGTCTCAAGTTGCAGTGGGGGAGGTTTAGGTTGGATATTAGGAAAAACTTTTTCACTAGGAGGGTGGTGAAGCACTGGAATGGGTTACCTAGGGAGGTGGTGGAATCTCCTTCCTTAGAGGTTTTTAAGGTCAGGCTTGACAAAGCCCTGACTGGGATGATTTAGTTGGGGACTGGTCCTGCTTTGAGCAGGTGGTTGGACTAGATGACCTCCTGAGGTCCCTTCCAACCCTGATATTCTATGATTCAGATATTTTCTAAGGTGCTGGATTTTTGTAGATGTGTAACAATGCTGATCCATACAGTCATTAAACTAAACCTCCCTGCCTCCATATAGGAGGCTGGTAAATACTTCCTTGCCCTACCCTTGTAATGAAGGTGTTCTGTGACTGGGGCTTGGGAAGGATGTTATCAAAAAAGGACAAGGGGTTGAATGTTTATGTTAAATGTTAGTTTTTAACTAAAATGTTTTTTCCAGTGGGAAGTTCACAGCAAACCGTGTCTTTTGAACCTCTTCTGATTCAGGCTAAGATGAGGAAATACAGTCTTTTTCTGTACCTTCTAGAAAGTGCCATTAAATTGCATCAGTGTTTCTCATAGCAATGCTCTTGCAAACCCTGATGTTACTAGTTATTAACTATTTTATTTGGCATCACATTTTTCTGGAAATCCAGCCAAGTTTTTTATGTAGCCAATTAAAAATATTTTACTATAAAGGATTTGTTATTGAATATGTATGTGAATAACTGGGAAAAAGAAATGGTCTAGGTAATTCTAGACTAAACAAAGCTCTGTCCTATGAAAAGTGAGCAGCTTGTTTCCAGTGATATACAGACTATGCATAATGAACGTGGGGCTCAGTTTGCTAATTGGATCTTTTGCGAATAGTGCAAACGATAAAGTTTCCCAATGAACTTCAGAGGGGAACAAAACATGAGTTTTGAACTTTAGGATGTTACTCCAAGTCTAATTTGCGAATCCGAAGGGAAGCAAAATGGCACTTGCTGGTCTATCAGAGTAGAAAAAAAACCTGTGTTGCAAAGTCTTCATTCATTTTGTGCTTTATGTAGCAAAAAAATTAGCAAACTATATTAACTGCTGTGCCATTGTACACCGCAGTAGCAGCACACACGTAGCCTCATGAATGTACATTTATTGCTTATCTGTTCACTGGAAGACACACAACATCCTGGGTTTTTAGTATGCAAAAAGAAGCATCATAGAAGGAACTAAACCAGCATGGAGATTTCTGAGTTCTTGAGTACTTGGGCAATATCGCCCTGCAGAAGTGAGCCTTCTGCTACTGATGAAACTGAGTTTCATTAGTCTTTAGTAGATTTATACCTTTGCAAAGAACATTAAGGCATCAAAAGTACAGATCTTTTTAGCACCCTGCTCTTCTAGAACCTGAATTGCATCCGTCTTCTAAGGACTGATCTACACAGCCTACAGCCGGAAGTCTCAGAGGCTGGGTTGACAGACTTAGGGCTTGCAGGACTCACACTAAGGCATTAAAAAAACAGCTGTGTAGATGTTGCAGCTAGGGGGAGAGGTGGGCTTCAGAGATCAAGCCCAAATGTTTATGCAACTATTTTTAGCACTGGAGCACAAGCCCAAGTCTGTCGACCTGGGCTGTACGCTTCACTGCAGCAGGCTGACTCTCGCTGTGTAGACATACCCGAAGGGCCCTGTAACAGATTTGCATGTGCATCATATTCCATTTATTTGATTTCATTGAACTGTTCTGTCCCTGTATTGACATCACTAAGCCCAACTGCCCTTTTCCTGATATCAGTTGAAAGGAATTTAAAAGGTTTTTCCCCGCTGGCAAGGAACTCTGTGGGGTTGGAGCATGCTCAGTGCAGACGGAATATTCAGATTGTTTTGCTGACAGCTTTCAATGAACCTCTGAGTATGTGCAAACAGCACTTTTCAGAGCCTTTAATGATGCCCAATTTGGGTGAATTTTCATGGGCATAACAAAAGGCACCTCCCTGACTCCAGCCTGACGCCCTTGCCAAATTTCAAGTCCTAATTCCAAAGCATAGAGGCATTATAGCTTCTCAGTGAAACAGTTTTTTAAAACATTGACAGACCATTTTTCTCTAGGCCCCTTCTCAAAAGTGTCTAAAGAATTTTTGCTGAAGCTTAAAAAAAAAAATCAGTCTCAATAGTTAGTTTGGCAAAGTTATAAGCAACTGACAACATTTTTAATATGGAAAGTGTTAGGCGACCGTAATAATAGGCATTACAGACCCATCTGCCTATGATGAATAGAAGTTTTAGGAATTTGGGCCATATTTAGAAGTCCCTACTCAAATTTTATTCAGCCTTCTCTGAAGCAAAACTCACTGAAATCGAAGAGTAAAGGAGTATGTAAAACCTGAGTAAGAACTTCAGGATTTAAGCCCATAAAAGGGTAGGATTTTTTCCCCCCATAGAACAATTTCACTCTAACAAAAATCACAACTGAAATTGATTGATCTGATTTGGGACTTTCATGCTAGTTCACTATCAATGAATTTTAATTATACTGCATCTGAGTTTACTCTAAGGGTATGTCTCTACTTTGCTTACCGCTGGACCCGGAGGTAAGCAATCGATCTTCTGGGATTGATTTATCACGTCTTGTCTAGATGCGATAAATCGATCCTGGAAGTGCTCGCTGTCGATGCCGGTGCTCCTGCTCCGCGAGAGGAGTACGCGGAGTCGACGGGGGAGCCTGTCTGCCGCATCTGGACCCGCGATAAGTTCGAACTAAGGTGCGTATCTTAGTTTGAAGTGGGGGGTTAGTGTGGACCAGGCTTAAGTGGACTCCACTGCATTTGACTAATGGAGTAATTTGGTGAATACTCACTGGTATAAGACACTGTATGCTACAGCATATAAAAGCACATTTTTCTGTTGTGTAAGTGATTTGGTCTCTGCATACATAGCATATGCAAGAAAAATATGGCAACTAGTGAGGAAAAAATGGAAAAAAAATCTGCACTGCATTGAGGACAAGAAACAAAAGGATCTTCTTATACAAGACTATTGAAAATGTAAATTGGAGTTGATGGCTGAGGGGATGAAATGCTACTGATTTTCTGTGTCTAACAGAACACCAGGAAAGAATAAACTGATCAGACCTCAAACAGTAATAGGAATTACCATATGAGTGGAAAGTACAGAGTGGAGTCATTAGATTTTTGGAGCCTGAATTTTAAGACTCATAACTGAGAGGATCTTCCTTTTTGGAGAACAACATGCATTTCCCAACGTTTTATGCTCACTGAAAGACACTGATGGAATTGGCAGTAAAAATAATGAAGAGACGGGACCTTGGGGGAAAGCTGCACGAAGAACAAGAGACTTTGTAGGTGGAGGTTAGCAGAGCAATTCTTCACATGTGAGCCAAGACAGCAAGAAATCTTTCATGAGGATGACAACTTTAATGTAGCTACTCACATAAGGAATGTATATATTTGAGAAATGGTTTTCAGGGACAGGTCCTAGCTAATGGGAACTCAAAATTCCTTGCTTTTCCAGATAAAAATATTTGTCAATACAGCTGTCTGTATAAAGAGAACCTGACAACCTTTGCTTGTTGCATTAGAGAAAAAACATTATGCTTACCTTTCTATAAACCTAATTGTTCTGAACTGTAATAACTACATAGCAGCCCAGAAGACTATTGAACATGGAGCTGAGAAATAAAGCGCTCAGGACTCTACAATAGTCTTTTGATGTGGCCTCAGTTTTGGACTGCTTAGGAACAAATACAATTAAGAAGGTGCTATTAGGCTTCTCCTAGCCAGAGCTCAGTTATCATAATTATCCAGACATTAACTCCCAAGCTCACATTTAGGGCTTGTCTACACTTGAAACGCTGTAGCGCTTCAGTGTAGACACAACCTACACTGATGGGAGGGGTTCTCCTGTTGGCATAGGTAATCTATGGCCATGTCTATATGTAAAGCACTGTAGCTGCACCGATACAGCTGCACTGGTGCACTGCGTCTGGGGAAGACATTCTATGCCAACAGGTGAGAGCTCTCCCATGGGCATAATAAAACCACCTCCGAGATCAGCAGAAGCTATATCGATGGGAGACGCTCTCCTGCTGACATAGTGCTGTGCACATGAGCTTATGCCAGTGTAATTTATGTTGCTCGGGGGGTGGTTTTTTCACACCCCTGAGTGATATAAGTTGTGCCACAGTCTATATCTACACTAAAGCCTACCTCCCTGAGAGGCGGTAGCTAAGGCAACAGAAGAATTCTTCCATTGACCTAGTGTTATCGACATTGGGGATTAGGTTGGCTAAATTACATCACTCAAAGCTACTGATTTTTCACTCCTGAGCAATGTAGTTAAGCCAACCTCATTTTCTAATTTAGGCCTAAGGGTACATTGGTACTCAGGATTAGTTTTCCAGGACTTGGAACATCTTGTCTAATTCAGCAGCCTACAGATTGGACATTTAGTCAAATATGCAAAGTAACAGATATTTATGAATCCTGCTACAGGGGAGATTTTTGAACAAGAGAGGCACAAAAAGCATTTTGGGTACTAAACTTTGATCTTTGCTAACAAGATGTTGCTAACTAATTTGAACTTAAAGGTGGAGAAATAAATGAATTTGTGAAAGTGTTGGATTGAGACACCTGAAGAGCAAAGTTCTCTCTTTATCCAGAAGACAGGTAGAACCACAGTCAATGGCAATGCAAGCTTCTCCAAACTAATGTGCCCCAACGCTGATCTTGAGTGACCATGCCCCCAAACCTTTGCCTCTTTGCTCAGACTACCAGCAAACAGTCTAGTCCAAAGGGAACTAGACTGAGCCCATCGAACTTATTTCACACAGGACGCCCTAGAGCCATCAGATTGGTAACCATTTTCGTTACTGACCTAGGCTGGATTTGAATATGTAACCTAGATGTTAAAGATTTAATGTCCCATTACCAATCCCTTAAGCCATCCAGTAAAACATTGTGAATTTTATCAGTTTGGGGCCATGAGAGATTTGCCATCCTGACATCAAAGTTTCAGCATCCTCACAAACAGTGTAACACTTTCAGGTCCAGCTGGAGCTAAAAAGTGAAACTATGCAAATCCCACACCATGTGAGCCTAGGGGCTGAGAAATTTCAGAGTCCCTTATGTGGTAACTTTGGAAAACATTCTGAGAAGTTACTGGGAAGTCTGGACATCTCAGGCCCTTCTTAATTATCCAGAGATAGGAACAGGAACCTTTGCTGCAGCAACTTAAAGAATCAATTTTCTGCATCCAAAAACTTTACTGGAGAGAAGGCAAACCAGATGTTCTCTGAAGGGGGAAAGTGGAAAGATCTCTGGGAAAGTATTTGGGGGAATGAGAGTGCTGCAGAGCTAGTCAACCCTCAACTTGTTGTCTTCTTATGGTAAGTGTGGCAGGGAGGCTGGAGATCCTGAACAGGGCAGCTCTGGGGAAGAGCACTGGGGAAATTTGAGCACTTTTCAGTGAACATTAGCCAAGTTCTGGCTTCATGTCAAAGCCAGGCAAGTTTCACCTGCCTTCATGGGTCACTGAACATTTCATACAGCCCTACCTACCCAGATCCCTTTAAATGTCATTTGTAATAAGAGGGCAGAAATAGCCTGTACTTCAACAACTCCAGCACACCATATTCCACAAAGAACAAGAATAACCCGAGGACATGTCCTCCAGTAGAATTATACCTTCATATGCATAGCAGTTAACTAAGCTTTCATAAAAGGAGGGCAACTAGTGTTTTGAGACATAATCATCAGATCTGTGAAAGAGGGGCTGAAATCATTATAATATAGAAACCAAGCAAAGCAGCCTTCTAATGAGCTCTGGCTGGAAGTCAATGCAATTGTTGTGAAAACCAGGTAATGTGACCTGGAGGTAACTTCCAACAGAGAACTTGAGCAATAGAATCCAAATTGCTTGGAAATCTGCAATAAGTTAGTTTGGAAGACAACAGGAACCATAATAATCCAGCAGTAAATCAGATGCATAAATCAATGTTAAAAGTCCCAGAAATAAGTAACTTTTCTTGAGATTATGAAATCTTCACTTTATGGGTAAGTGAAATAATACAGCTCTACCCCAATATAACGCATCCCGATAGAACACAAATTCGGATATAATGCGGTAAAGCAGTGCTCTGCGGGGGGGAGGCTGCGCACTCTGGCGGATCAAAGCAAGTTCGATATAACGCAGTTTCACCTATAACGCGGTAAGATTTTTTGGCTCCCAAGGACAGCGTTCTATTGGGGTAGAGGTGTAATTTGGATGGTATATCGCAGCTTTCATCTCAAAACATGTGGTAAAGATGGCTCATTATTTCCATTTTATAGATGAGGGACTGAGGCACAGAGAGGCTAAGGGCTTATTCTTCTAGACTGCCCACATGAAAGGTTTTCAGCAGTGGTGAACATCCATAATTGCTATTGAGACTACTGGAGCCAGGCATTTGTACTCAGTTTCTCTGAAAGTCAATCACTAGGGGTCTCAAACTGGGAACCCAGAAACTAAAGAAACACAAAATTAAATAGGCAATCTTGCTAGATTTAGCTCTTCACCTCTCTCTGCCTCCACCTATAAAATGGGAATAATAATTGGAGTAAACAAATATCAGGTACTTTTCCAATTAGAGTCAACACCCAGTCCCCCTTTGTCATAGGCTTTGAGATCCTCTGACGGCATTAGAGGAAACTTTTGAAAATTTAGGCCTGTGACACCTCCCCTAGGTCACACTGAATCAGTGGCCGAGTCAGAAAGAGAACCCTGCTCAAACTTATGGATCATACTGCATGGTTTTAAAGAGCAAGACAAGAATCTGATAAAAGAGTGAAACACTCTACAAGTAGGGATGATAAAAAAATAGTCAGCCAGATTATTAAAAGTAGGGGAAATACTTAAGAGATACCAAGTGCCAGATAAAACTGTTGTTTTTTGTTCTTTACTCAAACACAAATAATAAGAAACATGTGGGTACAGTGGGGTCCAAGTCATTTGTGTTTATTAACTATGGAGAACATGCTATGCCTAGCTACACATTCACTGCTGCACTGGCAGGGTTCTGGTGACTTCTGAAATACAGAAGACAATGAGTGCTCCCAAACACTTTAAAGGAATAAATCCAATTCCTGTGCATTACTAAAGGTAATTGGGTCTTCCTGATGTGCAAAAATTAATGACCACATGAAAGTGAAGATATACTCAGAAGATTGCTGGCCTCAATCTTAAAATAAACCTGAATATAATGATGGGCACAAACATGGAGAGAGATCCAGACCACCAAACAGAACAAAGCAGAGGTATAACAAAGGTAGACTGGCATCAAAACAGAAGCCCTTGCTGATATATTAAACAACTGTAAGAACCAAACAGGAACCAACATAGCTAACAAGCTAATAACAGGCTTCAAACCAATATAATGAGATACTCCTAATTCCAACACAGAGGGAATCGATCCAGTTCCTATTGAAGTCACTGGCAAGACTCCTATTGACTACAGGAGGAGGACTGGGCTCAGGATGTAAGCCAGAGCAACATAATCCCATGATCCTGAGAATTAACAGATGCTAAAATGAACAAGGCAGATGCGGCTTTATCAGTGTACACAGGCAGATTGTTAACACTGCAGCTTGACATGACTTTATTGCTGCAGTCCTTTCCAAACCCACATTGGCAATTTTCAGATAAAGTTCTTAGACAATTAAACCATTAATTGATTTAGAATGGCATGCTCCAAAACCTAGGCTCGTAAAGATGACAAATTGCCTGGAGTTAGCTGTATGACAAGTCAGAGAGCAGCAAAAAGTTCCACCACAACCCAGCACTAAAATCCATTCACTTCCTGCCCAGCAGCAACTTCTAACTGTAATGGAACAAGGACCATAACTTTAAACTTAAATTGAGACCCCAGTTACTAAAATTCTCCAAAGTGAGGGGCCTCTTCCGCAGTCAGTGGAGTTCAGGGTGCTCAGTATGTCACCGCATCGGCTCTATATTCTAAAGCAAAATATTTGGTGGGATAATACACATGACTGGAATACTGGTATAGAAGGGTAAAGCTTGCTCAGGAAGGACAGGCAGGGAAAAAAGGGAGGAGGTGTTGCCATATATATCAAAAATGTATACACTTGGACGGAGGTTGAGATGGAAATAGGAGACAGACTTGTTGAATGTCTCTGGGTAAAGATAAAAGGGGTAAAAAACAAGGGTGATGTCATGGTCGGGGTCTACTACAGATCACCTAACCAGGAAGAGGAGGTAGATGAGGCTTTATATAAACTAAACTACTAAGATTATCAAAGTTCTTGGAATGTGTTGGAGAAATTTTTTTATTTCAGAAGATGGAGAAAGCTACTAGGGGAGAGCCTGTTCTAGATTTGATTTTAACAAATAAGGAGGAACTGGTTGAGAATTTGAAAGTGGAAGGCAGCATGGGTGAAAATGATCATGAAATGATGAGTTCATGAGTCTAAGGAATGGTAAGAGGGAAAACAGCACAATAAAGAAAATGGATTTCAAGAAGGCAGTTTTTTTGCAAACTCAGGGAGTTGGTAGGTAAAATCCCTTGGGAAGCAAGTCTAAGGGGAAAACAGTTCAAGAGAGCTGGCAGTTTTTCAAAGACATTATTAAGGGCACAAGAGCAAACTATCCCACTGCATAGGAAAGATAGGAAATATGGCAAGAGACCACCCTGGCTTAACCAAGAGATCTTCAATGATCTAAAAATCAAAAAGAGTCCAAAAAAAACCACAAAAAACCTAGAAACTAGGTCAAATTGCAAAGGATGAATATAAACAAATAACATAAGTATGTAAAGACAAAATTAGAAAGACCAAGGCACAAAACGAGATTAAACTAGTTAGAGACAAAGGATAACAAGAAAATATTTTACAAATACATTAGAAGCAAGAGAAAGACTAAGGACAAGATAGGCCCGTTACTCAATGAGGGGGGAAAAAAGAATAACCGAAAGTGTGGAAATGACAGAAGTGCAAAGTGATCTTTTTGTTTTAGTTTTCACCAAAAACGTTACTAGTAATTGGACATCTAACTTAATGAATGCCAGTGAAAATGAGGTAGGATCAGAGTCTAAAATAGAGAAAAAAACAAGTTAAAAATCATGTAGACAAGTTAGATGTCTTCAAGTCACCAGGGCCTGATGAAATACATCCTAGAATACTCAAGGAGCTGACTGAGGAGGTATCTGAGACATTAGCGATTATCTTCAAAAAGTCATGGAAGATGGGAGAGATTCCAGAGGACTGGAAAAGGGCAAATACAGTGCCCATCTATAAAACGGGAAATCAGGACCACCCAGGGAATTACAAACCAGTCAGCTTAACTTCAGTACCTGGAAAGATAAAGGAGCAAATAATTAATCAGTCAATTTGCAAACACCTAGAGGATAATAAGGTGATAAGTAACAGTCAGCTTGGAGTTATCAAAAACAAATCATGACAAACCAACCTAACAGCTTTCTTTGACAGGGTAACAAGCCTTATGGATGGGGAGGGAGGGGAGGAGCGGCAGAAAGTGGTATATCTTGACTTTAGTAAGGCTTTTGAAACTGTCTCACATGACCATCTCAAACAAGCTAGGGAAATAAAATCTAGATTGAGCTACTATAAGGTGGGTGCATAACTGTTTGGAAAACTGTTCCCAGAGAGTAGTTATCAGTGGTTCACAGTCAAGCTGGAAGGGCATATCGAGTGGGGTCCCACAGGGATCAGTTCTGGGTCCAGTTCTGTTCAATATCTTCATCAATGATTTAGATAATGGCATACTTATAAAGTTATAAAATTTGCGGACAATACCAAGTTGGGAGGAGTTGCAAGTGCTTTGGAGGATAGGCTTAAAATTCAAAATGATTCTGGATAAACTGAAGAAATGGTCTAAAGAAAATAGGATGAAATTTGATAAGGACAAAAGCAAAGTATTCCACTTAGGAAGGAACAATCTGCTGCACACATACAAAATGGGAAACAACTGCCTAGGAGGGACTACTGTGGAAAGGGATCTGGGGGTCATAGTAGATTACAAGCTAAGTAGGAGTCAACAGTGTAACACTGTTGCAAAAAAGCAAACATCATTCTGGGATGTACTAGCAGGAGTGCTGTAAGCAAGACACAGGAAGTAATTCTTCTGCTCTACTCTGTTCTGATTAGGCCTCAACTGGAGTATTGTGTCCAGTTTTGGGTACCACATTTCAGGAAAGATGTGGACAAATTGGAGAAAGTCCAGAGAAGAGCAACAAAAATGATTAAAGATCTAGAAAACATGACGTATGAGGAAAGCTTTAATAAATTAGGTTTTTTAGTCTGGAGAAGAGAAGACTGAAAGGGGACATAACAAGTACATAAAAGCTTGTTACAAAGAGGACGGAGAAAAATTGTCCGCTTTAACCTCTGAGGATAGGACAAGAAGCAATGGGCTTAAATGGAAGCAATGGTAGTTTAGGTTGGATATTAGGAAAAACTTCCTAACTGTCAGAGTAGTTAAGCACTGGAATAAATTGCCTAGGGAGGCTGCAGAATCTCTGGCATTGGAGGTTTTTAAGAGCAGGTTAGACAAACACCTGTCAGGTATGGTCTAGATAATACTGAGTCCTGCCATGAGTGCAGGGGACTGGACTAGACCTCTCGAGGTCCCTTCCAGACCTACCATTCTATGATTTCTGACCAGTTGATTATTTAGAGAAACACAAAGTTCAGTTTTAAAAGGACAAACTGCTCTCAGTACGGAGTTGTCAGACCCAAATACAGTCAATCACCAAGGCTGCCTCTGATGCTCACTTGACTTCAAAGCTCAGACGTACTTGCTTTACCCATTTCCCCAGTCCATATTCTCAGTTTGAAGCTCACTGAATGACTCCGAGCCCTCCAACATAGTCTGTAATACAACACAGCCCAGTGCCACTCAGAGAGACGGTATCATCTCTATACCTTTCCCTCCAACACTCCATGTTGAGACCATTCAAGACATCTCTTTCATCAGGCTGTTTTGGTTTCAGAACAAAAACAGGGCCAGAAATTCCAAGGAATTGCTCTTTATTCTCTGCCTGTTAGGAACACACAGAGTTTGAAATTAAAAGCTTGCCAACAATCCAAAACCCACACAGTTGTAGTTAACACAGCTCCATATTGCCTAACTTGCTAAATTAACACTCTTCAAGGACTAGCCTCTCATTCTTGTCTGCTGGCAGTTGCAGATCTCCCAGCAACTGCAACAGGGGAAGAGCAACAAATTATATTTAGAAGCGGTAGAAATGGGATCCTCCAGCACTGGCATTGTCTTACCTCAATCCATGTTTGAGGCATAAGAGACGCTGGCAAAAACAACAACGAGTAGAATTAGTAAGAGTTGTCAAAGTGTTCTAATGGAATAGCTACTGGAGGAAATTCAAGACACATTGGTTTCACCACTAGACATCTTGAGCCTGTATCATCACTTATCTCATTTTGCATAGCCCTTAACAACATTGCTGAATGACCAACACTTCTAAGCCTCCAGCTCAAAGTTATTGAACAATAGTTCAACCATTTGTGAAGTGTGGAATTCCCTCCAAGTCACAAGTGCATTTCCTGGACTGGAGATGCCATCTCTCAATTTTGAAGTAACATAATGACAGCGCATTTCTTCTTCTCTGTCACCTATTAGTAAAAGAGTCAGCTTTATAGGCTGACATTCTTTGCTGCTGTGGGTGTTTTATTTGTATATGAACTTGCTTAGAGTAACAGTCAACTGATCTGCCCAGATAAGAGGTTCTGTCCCTTGCCCTTTTTGGAACAATTTAAAGCCCATTTTCATTTACGTCAATTTTAGTTTTTCTATCCATCTCTCCTAAACGTCACCAGCAATTAATCACCAATATAGGCCGTTACACACACAGGTATTACAATGAAAATACTTGGCAACCTGGACCAGATTTCTAAGTGTTACTGTTTATCCCATAAATCAAGCATCATCTCACAGAAACTAATGAAACTCCCCCAAATGTACAAAACACCCGTAGTGTATGATGAGAGTGTTTCATTTTCCTCTGGAGCATGGACCAGCTGTCAGATCCAATATGCCAAACTCTATGTTCTTAACCAAATGACGCTAAGGTATTAAATGTAGATTACTTCTGCTGGAAGGAACTTAAGGAGTGAATGACTGCCTGCTGAAGAGCATTCATTTTGTTTTTGTGTTAATAGCATTTGGATGTACTCTGCTTCAGTATGACAACTATTTATCCCCCAGTAAAATTCACAGTACTTCCATATGAACAAGATTGTACAGAACAGAACAAAGGCAACATATGAAGTTCATATTGAGGGCACGTCTACACGGCCTTGGAGTTTGGGCTACAGGGGGTGTGAATAGCAGTACACATGAAAGAGCCATGCTGTAACTCCCTTCTTGCGGATGCTGCAGGTGCGAACTAAAAGGTTCCTAGTTAATGTAGAACCTTGGTGCGCACAGCTGTTCACACCCCTGTTGTCTGAACTGAGGGGCAGTGTAGACATGATCTAAGTCACTGTGCCTGTCTAAGGTTATGTCTACACTGCACGCTAAGCGTAGTCTGTGGGACCTGGGCTTGTGGACTCTGTTTCCAAACCTGTGCTTGAGTGTTCACACTATATTGTAAAGCTAGATTTACAATTGCTGGACCCAGGTCTCAAAGCTGTGCTAATAAATCCACACTGCGCTATGCAGGCCTTCCAATTCGGGTCTGCAGCTTGAACTATGTCCACACTGCTGAGTGACAGGGCTTGGACCAGAGCCTCAGTAGGAATCAGGCTCTGACCTGCCACCCAGCAAAGTCCTAGGACCCGGTCCTGAGTGCTGCCTGACCTGAGTCAGACTTATCTGTGTGTGGACAGAAGCAGGGCTTGGACTCAAGCCTGCGTCAGAGCCTGGGCTTCCTGGGCAATGTAGGTATATCCTGAGTGAACAACTTCCTTCATCAGCTTCCCATTGTAAGCCTCTTGGAAGAGGGAGTGTCTGTCTTAACATATGGAATGTCCCAGGCACATATTTGTTCATGTTATTGCCCACTAATAGCCATCAGAGAATCACATACAATTTACATGTACCTTACTTGAATGAACATACCTTATTTAGCTTGGTATTTCCCTGGGCAGCCACAGCTTTTTTTTTTTTTTTTTTAAATGAAGTTATACCTCAAGCTTTGTGCACAATGGATAAGCCAAAAATAAAGCTAATTCACTTAAATTTCCCCTCTTCACCCCAAGGCAGATTTTTCTCATTAGGTCAGCATTTAAAAGTGTTTCCTTCCCCGCCACCGCATTCTAGAGTATGGTGCTAATTGGAATGCTTTTAGGAACAGACACTTCCAAATTGGTAAGGAACAAAAATATTGCATCAAACAAAGATTGTCTTTGTGAACCCTCAAGATGACAGAAGCAAAGTGCTGTAGGGTAATACCTGGCAGCTGAAAATTTTATTTTCATAACCAGAACAATGATACTCTGGGCCTCCCGTATAGACTTATGTCATATTAGGAAAAGGGGGTGTCCAGGGTGGGGAGCGAAGACTTTGGAGGAATAAGATCATGCCCCAAAAATGAAAGCTCAACTAGATGTGACTACTCAAACTAGCAGTCTCAACACGGATGCCCTTGAGACATTTTAGTATCTCTGAATCACATGCCATTCCAGCAACAGAGGGTCCTGTGGCACCTTTGAGACTAACAGAAGTATTGGGAGC
>NW_020664585.1:12731341-12759725 GCF_002925995.2 Terrapene triunguis
TTTTTTGCCTAGGGCGGCAAAAAAGCCAGAGCCGGCCCTGCTGGTGCTACCCAGCTTGTAGAATTTGCGCTGTGTGTTTGATAGAGGTGCTTTTTATAAAGTGGTACTATGACTCAAAATAGCAGAATGTTTTTTCAAGACAAACTTTTTTGTTGTTGAAAAATGCCAACTCATTGAAACAAACTTTTTGTGGTAAAGGCACCATTTTGACATATTTCCTGACTCAAAAATTGTAGTACCAAACCAACCCTTGAGTGATTTCCTTCTTTGTTGATTTGTGGGTTTTTTTGTTATTGAATGTCTTTAAAAACATCTTTCTGTTCAATTGTCACATCAGACTACTCACCTGTTACTTCCTATCATCCAACAGTAAGTTGTACAGCTAAACAACAAAGAAAAAATGAAACGGGAGTTAAGTCCAGATTTATTCATTAACCAGCATCTCAACTTTTTCTCTCTCTCACCCTCCTCCCCCAAATTCAGAGAGAGTCAGTGAACCAAGAAGCAGCAAAAGGATTTCACAAAGAGACTTCTCCCCAACACAAACCAAAAAAGGCTAGCTAAAGCTTATTCCCCCCCACCCCACGCCCCTACCTGAGCCAGGTTCTGTGCTATATCTTTCAGGCTTTGAGCCACCTTTGTCCCTGTCTTCTTCAGCTTACTCCAGCAGCCAGCCTCCAGCACTAAGGAGAGTAGTCTTAAGTGCTGCACTAATTCATAACAGCCTTGGGCTGCCCCACAGCTCAGACCAGCCAGAGAGGTCTGTACTTTGGCCACTCCCACCCCTCAGTCTCACTCTGATTCCAGCAGGAGTTATGATTTGGGTAGTGTAACGCTGTTGTGCAAATGCTACCCTGCTCCTGCCCTGGAGGGAATTCCCCAAGGGTGCCATAGCAGGGGCCATAGCCTGACCCTGTAACTTCAATGAGAGCTGCACCTAGAACTCCGAGGAGATAGTTTGGCCTTTTGAGCTGGAACAGGAAGCGGCCTTGACTGGATAATTCAGATAAACTTAACACTCCACATAACTGCAGCTGACTCTGAACAACAATTAAAGCAAATCTATTCCATGCTACAAACCAACGGTACCCTGAATGAACACAGTTAGACAAATATATAGATGCTCAAGCTACAGAATTGGTCTGATATATCTCAGTATTATAAATCCACTTAATTCTGGAACTGACAATAATAACTTCATTTGCCACTATAGTATCTATTGAGACCCTTGGGAAAAAGAGCACATTTTTATTGCGACCTAATTTAATTAGCACAGCCCGAACCAAAAACTCAGCAGTGAATGGCAAGCCATTTGCCAAACGATCACTTTCTTTGATGCTGTTAAGGATTTCCTGAAGGCAGTTAGAGAAACGTTTCATACACATGAAACTTTGATACGGATATCCGTGAGACAAGCAATTATACTTCAGTCAATGCTCAGGGACACACACATCTCACTGCTTGGTAATGAAGCACCCCATTGTAAAACTTTACCCCCCCAATATGGCATAGCGGGTTTGGAGTTTTATTGGGAAGAGTAGACATTTTAAAGGGCAAAAGCCTGCCCTTCTTTCATAGAATATCAGGGTTGGAAGGGACCTCAGGAGGTCATCTAGTCCAACTCCCTGCTCAAAGCAGGACCAATCCCCAGACAGATTTTTGCCCCAGATCCCTAAATGGCCCCCTCAAGGATTGAACTCACAACCCTGGGTTTAGCAGGCCAATGCTCAAACCACTGAGCTATCCCTCCCCCCCACTGAGCTATCCCATGACTACGGCTTTGTCCTTGTTCAGCCTGGGGATTTGTCTCAAGTATAGCTATAAAGTAGCCAGCCACCAGTATGGCTGCACTCATGCAAGTCCTTAGAGTAGGCAGGCAGCTGAACCAATGCAGCTGATCCCTGCTGGAAACAGGGGTAAGCCCCACCAGTGCAAATAATTGTTTTTCCTGTTTGCTCCCTCCCTGGCGCTATGCTAACGGCCCCACCCTCTGTGGAGACAGGGCCCTAAACAGGATATAAGAAAATACCTGTTTTTAAGATCCCATGAACATGGCATTTATAAATTTAAAATTTTAAAACATGCATATAACAGTTCTTCTACAAGCGCTAGATAAAATGTAGGTGATTAACAGCTGCCTTACCTTTACTAAAATAAAGGTCACTTGATATTTGTTATGCAAACTAAAGATTATTTCCTATTCTGTAGTCTGGAAAACTAAGGTGATAAAGAGGCAGGTTATGTATTTGATCAGTAGCTAAATAGCCTTTAATTAATTAGCCAAATAGCTGCTCATCACCCAGCTCTATAGAGATCCATACTGGCTCGATACTGACAGAATTACATATATAGACTACACACTATCTGTCTTTCATGAGTGACTAAATAGAATTAGTTCAAATTGTCAGAGGCTGGTATTTTTTATTTAACTGGGAAATGCAACCAAGATATGTAGTTTAAATATGAGAAGGCTGCCATTTACTAGAAATACAAGATGGGATGAAATTGATGCTGTACTTTGCTGACTATTCTCAGACAAAATTAGGAGATTTGAGGTCTGCAAAGCCCAGTGTTCACACTGGTTCTTGAAAAAGGGAAGAAGAGAGCTTCAGCTGCCTGGACACAGTTATTCAACTGCACAATATTTGGAAATCACGGGCTGTGTACTGCCATCTATCTGTGGTGGAACTCCCACTGATCAAGGGCAACTGTGTAATAAAAGGCAGTCTATAATCTTTAATATATCAGTCTAACTGTATGCACTTATTTAGTATATAAATGTAGGCACAAAAACGGCATTGCAATTAATTTAATCATGGATTTCTATATCAGAGAAAGAACCATTTTATATAACTACAGATAAGTATTGTTTACAACATAGAGTAAGATTGCTTTAGTGCACTTATTTTAAGAAAAGATTTATTGCCCCACAGGTTTTGACTTACATATTTTTAAACTATTCATTAAACGCCTATGTAACCATCCAACCAAACAGAGCAAACAATAGTGATGTTCTAGGCCCCAATCTACATGGGCAGAATTTTGGCCTACTAGCAGCTAGGATTGCTTTCTATTTGCAGAAAGCCGAACACCCTTGCCCCGCCCCTTCTCAGAGGCTATGTCCCTGCTCACTCCATCCCCCCCTCCCTCCATCGCTCGTTCTCCCCCACCCTCGCTCACTCACTCATTTTCACCAGACTGGGACTGTGGGTTGGGGTGCGAGAAGGGGTGAGGGCTCAGGCTGCGGGCTCTGGGGTGGGGCCAGAGATGAGGAGTTTGGGGTACAGTAGGGGGTTCAGGACTGGCGCAGGGGCATGGGAGGGGGTGCAGGCTCCGGGTGGCACTTACCTCAGGCAGACCCCGGGAAGCAGTGACAGCTCCCTTTGGCTCCTAGACGGAGGCACGACCATGGGGCTCTGCGTGCTGCCTGTGCCTGCAGGCACCACCCCCTCAGCTCCCATTGGCCGTGGTTCCTGGCCAATTAGAGCTGTTGAGCTGGCACTAGGGGCGGGAGCAGCACGCAGAACCCCTGTGGCCATCCCTCCGCGTAGGACCCAGAGGGAGATGCCAGCAGCTTCCCAGGAGTCACGCGGAGCCAGGGAGGGAGCCTGCCTGTGCCGCCAACTGGACTTTTAACGGCCCGGTCAGCGGTGCTGACTGGAGCCACCAGGGTCCCTTTCTGACCGGGCGTTCCTGTTGAAAACTGGACACCTGGCAACCCTATTGACACCCCACTGTAGTAAACTGCTCCATGCAAGTTGATGGGTTCTCCTGCACAAAATAGTTCTACACAACTGGGGCCCAAACATGGGACAAATTGCTAATTGTGAATATTCACAGCTAAATGTTTGCAAGCCATGTGCAGATCTGGAGAAGTTATGAATTTGAATATACTGGAGAGTATTGTTTATTGTGATCTGTTCGCTGACCATACGCAAACACAATGAAAAGGCAAAAAAGGGTTTATTTGTAGTGATTTATTTGCTCAGTTACAAATAAATTATTTGTCCACCTGTCCTTTACAGAATAGTCTTTTCAATCTTCTGAGTACTGAATCTCCAGCAAGGATTGTCTATCTTTCTTGGACAGTTTGAGAATTCTTTGTGGGCAAGCTTGATTTTCTTATGGGTTGGGCTGAGCTGCCATCCACATGTGTGTCCCATACATCTGTCTGTTCCCTTAGACCTGCTGGATCTTGAGAGGTATCTTCTAAATTTGCCATATTGAGGACTTGATATCGATTTGAAACTTCTAGTGACATGGCATTCCTCCTGGTCTTCTTTTGGATGGCTACAACCTGCCCATCCGCATCTGTCTCCAGCCATCTAGAACACTGCCATGACCTCCTGCCTCTGGTAATTACAAACCACCAGGCCTCCTCTGACTTCCTTTCTCTCAGATTCCTGGTGGCCAGCTCCATTCTTCCTTGAACCTGGGGTACTGGTGTCTCCTGAACATGGTTGCCTAGGAACTCCTGAGCTTTTCAGTAGCATCTTAACCTGCCCCTGCAATCCAACAATCTTTTCCTCCAGCACAGCCACCAACTTGCACTTCATGCACATGAAATCCCTTCGATTTTCAGGCAAACCACTATTCCATCACTGGCCATCTTTATATCACATGTAGTGCTGCACCTGGAAGGGAAGCCTCTCCCACACTCCCTCCAAAACTCCTATTTTCACTGGCTCTTGAGTTTGCCTACCAAGTGGCTTTTTATACCAGTCTTCCCCGCTTAGCTCAGCTCCGCCCCTCACCACCAGGGAGCAATTAACCACCCGGTCTTCAAACAGCTGGGCTGATCAAAGCTCCAAGGGCTAGAGCCTTGCGGCTTTCAACAAGGCACCCTGGATCTCAGTCCACTTCAACAGAAAGCATGTGTGAAATATGTCCTTATGCTCATCCTCCCTGTAAGAGGTCCAGACTCACCCCTGCGGCGCCTCCTGCTGGTCATCCAGGGAATTAGCTCACCAGCCTCTGGAGCACCCTCTGCAGGCCAGTGATCCACCTTGTCCTCTACACTGGCCCCCCATGTCCCTCCCAGGACCCCGGTGCCCCTTGCCCTAGGTGCTGCCCCCTGGCAATACCCACACACGCTAGGTCTCCCCTCCCTGGGGAACCCCCACCCACTATCCCCACTTTGCCTCAGCACTAGGCCACTGCCAGTCACCAACTAGCCCCCGCTCCCTGGGGCAGACTGCAGTATAGGCCACTCATCACTGGCAAGGAGGGTTTGGACCTGCTGCCTTGGACTAGCCCTGGGCTGCCCTCTGCAACCCCCAGTACCCCTTGGCCTTCTGCTAGGCCGCAGCCTGGGGCTATCCAGGCTAGAGCTCCCCAGCCCTGCTCCACTCTCATACACTATCTAGCACCCTACAGCCAGGCCCTTTTCTCTCTCTCTGAAGGTAGAGCGAGACTCCTAAGCTCTTGGCTCCCAGCCTTCTTATACAGGCCAGCTGGGGCCTGATTGGGGCGTGGCCCAGCTGTGGCTACTTCCCCAAACAGCCCAGTAGCTTTTCCCTTTGCCCCAGCCCTCTGCCAGGGCTGTTTTAAACCCCTCAGGCAGGAGCGGGGTAACCACCCTGCTACACTTCCCTTCTGTAACGTGTTTCAAGATGTAATCAGTAACTTCACTGTTGTTATCATGCATTACTATAGCTGCTAAACAGAACCACAGCGCTCAGTATTAGTTGGTTAAGGAGTGGCTTGTCGGGGGCTTGTTTAGAGAGCCAATGGGATTTGTCATTGTTGAAAAACCTGGCCCTTAAAGGCAGGCCACTCTGTTACAGTTGTAAAGCGCTACATCAATGCCAAGTATCTGTGTGTATGAAGAGTGACTTTCTTCTTGACAATTGATCTCATCCTACTTTGTTAGTTCAGTAATGTCATATCACTAGCTCAATGATACTCACTAATAGTCACCAACTAGCATGTACAGCAGGCAAGCCTTGCTTAAGGTAAAAAGTTTGTTTTCTGAATGTACAAAACCTGCTGAGCTATGACCTTCTCTTGCAAACCTTCTCTTAATGTTTATGAAGACACAAATACTATTAGCCAGATTGTAACACAACGCTGGCTGTTCTGTTGCACATAGAATTTAATGTAAAATTTCCTTGAGGCAAGACAGCTGGGTTACCAACTTTGAAAGTGTGCCCTTAAACATATTGCTATGTTATCTACCAAGAGGCAGTTAATTCTGATTACCGAATGTGTATGTGCAAGACAAAACATTACTTAAAAAAGTCAGAATGTAAACAGCAATCCATTGATAACACACTTTAATAAAAAAAAAAAATTTCATTATGGAGATTTTGCCAAAATGTAAATGCCATGCGTTTCTATAGTAACAACATAAAATCAGATCCAGAAGATGAAGGCTGAATATAAAGTATTTGTTTAATTATAAATTGAATACATTATAAAACTCTTTATTTCCAGTGCTATGTGCAATGTAACAGGAAATTCTCTAATCATAGTATATATTGTCCAGGAAAGAAGCATGTTTGGAAAAAACAACTAAACAAGAAAACTGGTGTTATAAGCAACTCAGAAACAAATCCAAACGTCAACTCCCAGGGGTATGTGTAAACTAGATCCACTGTTTTCAAACATGCATCCGTAGAATGATGTCATACATTTCAGCAGTGAAGATATTAATTGTAGTTAACAACAAAAACCACACCCTGGTTTTCAATGGCTTGCTGCTATTGCTCTCTTCCAGTCACAGACTTATGATGAGGCTTTGTAGCTCCTGTCTATGCCAGCGTTTGGAAAGAACAGCCCAGGCATTCAGATTCAGAGTAGGGGTCTGGACATTAGAAAGGTTCTCAGCTGTGGCCTTTAAATGGCAAACAGCAGCAGGGTGGGAGAGGACGGGCTGGAAGAGCAGGCCTGGAGACATGATTTTGGAATGAAGGCAGAAAAGGAAGGGTGGGTGGGTAGATGGGAAAAGGAAACAATATCATTTATCCCGATTGGGGTCTCTGGGTGCTACTCTAATACAAATATTTTATAATGCTAATAGCGCCATGTCATGGGGTGCACACACCACTGGGGCACCTCCTTCTGGCCACATTTGGGGATTAGCTCCACTCTGGTCCAAATCCCCTTTTTGCTGCTTGCTGCAGGCCCTGTTGCTGCACTCTCTCTCACTCTCTGAGACTCAGGGTGCTGTGTCTTTATGCTTGGCCCTCTGGCTCGGTCACAGTGTTTTCTCCCTTCCGAGCGTATCAAAGTCTCTTCCTTCAAGATGACTGTCTTTCCTTCACTTCCCCAATGGTGCCACTTCTCCAGTGACTGGTAGGGGAAGCCAAGCCCACCCTCTACTTCAGGTTCCATCTTACAGACCCTCTAATCAGTAGCCACAGTCTGCACTCCCTTAAGTCTTCCTGCCTTTTCTCTGAGCCTTTCCCTCCACCTAGTTTCCCTTCTTTCCCTCTCTATGATCTAGAGAGCAGCTACAGGCTCCCTCACTGGAGCCCCATTCTACTGCCAACTTCCTTGCTTTATCTTAGCCCTGCCTGTTCCTTTCCAGCTGGGCTTCATCTTCAGTCAGGCTTTCAATCCCTGGCTCTTCCCCAGGTACAGCCCATCAGGTTAATTATCCTAATTTAACCTGCTCTGCCACCTTGTGTGGAGATGGACACCACATCACACACCATCCCAAGTTCTCTCTGAAAAATCCCCCTACCCAAGGGGTTCTCAAACTTCACTGCACCGCAACTCCCTTCGGACAACAAAAATTAATACAGGACCCCAGGAGGGGGGACCGAAGCCTGAGCTCGCCCAAGCCCTGCCACCCCTGGGGTGGGGGTGGGAGGGAGGTAGCCAAAGCCGCACTGCCAAAGCCAAAGCCCAAGGGCTTCAGCCCCAGGCAGGGGGCCTGTAACCTTAGTCCCACTGCCCAGGGCTGAAGCTCTCAGGCTTGGGCTTTGGCCCTGGGCCCCAGCAAGTCTAAGCCAGCCCTGGTGACCCATTAAAATTGGGTTGCGACCCACTTTGGGGCCCTGACCAGAGTTTGAGAACCGCTGTCCTACTCAATGAGAAGGCAACATAAGGAAGTTGATAAGGTGTAGCAAAAATGTACAGATATAAAAATATCTGTGGCAAAGTAACACGAGATGTATCTATTTCACACAATTATATTTGTATCCAGAGTTTTTGGAACTTATTATTCCCTTTAAACACATCAATAAATGGAATCTTGACCTCATCCATGGGGACTCATGATGCACATGAAAGGGAAACAACTCATGGAAACAAAGGGGTAGAGCAGCTAAACTCATGAATCAGTGCACATTCATAACAGTGACTTGGAAAAGATCCTAAACACCAGGAAGCACGCATTGCTGTAGGTAAAATATCCATAATTTATCTACCCATGGCGCTCCTGTTACTACCATGCACTTTATGCGGTGATACTGCATTGAAAAAGTGATCTCATTCCGATATGTTTTTGGATGTGCTATGTTGTGGATCCTACTGCACTGGCAAAAGTGGCTATAACTTCTATTGAGAAAGTCAGACTTTTTTGTAGTTTTCCCCGGTTTTCACATTTGCACCTTTTCTCATGACGCTGCCTATGCTGGAAACCCCCCCTATTTGTGTGCACCAAACAACTGCCCTCTCTTCATTCAAATCTTCACACATAACACACCTTTTCTACTAAACCTTTCCATGATGACCTACCAGGGAAATGTTTAAAAGAGAAATCTTCATCAATCTGAAATGGACCCTCCTATAATCATCTACTTTATTGTGTGTTTGAATTGCATTATCAGTCTAATTTGGGGGACATGACTTTGGAACAGAATGTCTTCCTCTGCTTTGTACACAACTGTATGATGCTTGGATTATTGAAAAACAGCCAGCATTAAAGTACTATTTACACAAAGCAAAACACACAAATAACCGTTTTTTACTTGTCTGGGGGGAAAATAGTTCTGCATAACAAGAAATGCAGTTTCTCCTTAGTTTTCCTTTTTGGGGGATCCCTGATACAAGAGCCTACGAAGACACAGGATGAGAACGTCACTCCTTGCCTGTTCCTAAAGCCTGGCATTATCTTTTATTTAATTACTTCTCTACACCAAGAATTCCTTCTTATGGAGTGTGCGAGTGCATATGATATGGATAGGGTACAAACAATAGTTAATTATCAACGCAGCATGCTTTCTTTTGAAACCTCCTTGCAAGCACACAGGAAATCCTTTGTTCCTCTGAGTTAAGGGCAAACTGAACAGGGCCATGTCCACCTCTGCTGAACTAGGGAGAAGAGACAGGTGTCAGCCTCAGAAAGGGAAACTTTATTAACTTTTTATTGCTTCTCCCCCGCCAAGTAAATGAAAGTAGGATATCTTACCTAAGACAAGCTGGAGAAAATAACACACACCAGACAGCAGGGGGCAACCTGGTTGGGAATTTTTGTGACTTGCTGTGTGCATTGCAGAATACCACATAGCTTGGTGTTAGAGCACGTCTTTCACCTCCCAGCTGCATGCCCTAACCACCAGGCTACAGGGTATTCCAAAGTGGGACGCTCTCTAGCTCTCCCGATGAAGCTGTTTCACTTTGTATAAATTAAATATTCATTAGAGAAGGCACTTGGCCTGACTCTCCCATAGCCTAGGGGAGACCCTGCCCATAAGGCTATAGAGACACTCTCTCTCTTTCTCACCCAATGAATATTATTTAATTAGTATACAGAGTGGAACCACTGGAGCAGGAGAGACTGAAGAAGACCCGCCCCAGAATACCTGGTAGTCTGGTGGTTTAGGCACTCACCTGGGAGAAGTGGATTCAAGTCTCTGCTCCAAAGCAGGCAGAGTGGGGATTGGAAAACAGGTCTTCCACCTCTCCTGGGAGTGCTCTAACCATTGGACTATTGGCTAAAATGGGGTGGGTATTTCTCTCTCTTGTTTTTCATGAGGAAGGGCTGACCTGGCTTAGCTGCCTCACTCCAGGAGAGGGTTCATGGCTGTGAATTCTGAGCAGAGATAGCAGGTTCCCAAGTACTTTCCCTGATCAGGGACCTAAGCCCTGCCCCTTTCCTCTGCACAATAGTTCTGGCTAGCTTAGCTGGCTTCCAACTCAGATTTCTGTGAATCCCTTTCTCAGGTCCCTGTTGATCTCTGGGGAGCCCGGGTGCCTAACTCAGGACTGTGAATTCCACTGGATGGCAGGTCACCTAGGAGCTAGGCATTGACACATGTAAGTCCCCTTTCCGAACCAAGTCCTTAGTCTCTCTGTGCCTCAATCCCCCATTTGTAAAATGGGGGTAACAGTACTTTCCTAACTCATAGCAGTGTTGTAAGGAGAAATATGTTAACGATTGTGAGGTTCTCAGACACTAAGTTAACACCCTCTTCAGGATCAGAATGAAATGGGATGGCGTTACAGAGGCCACCGATCCCCCTTTCTGCAGAGCAAGTGTCAGATGGATGGATCCCACATATTGGCCCTCAGAAAATTGCCTTAGTTGTTCATTATTTCCTGTTCTGCCATACACTTACTATGAGGCTAAAATGTTTAACCAATGCTTTAAGTTTGCAGGGTAAACTAGTCATGAATAGTGTAGATGTCAACAAATAGCTTCTGCTAGCTATGTTCCATCATAGCACATGGCAACCACCATGGGGAGCTGCCAGAGCCTTTCCTCTCTGTCTTCCCATGCCAGAGACTTCTCCCACTGCTGGAGTCTTTTCCTGCAGTGGGGAAAGGCTTCGGCAGCAGGACACACAACACTTCTAAAAATAGCAGTGTAGCTAGGAGATGCACTGCTTGGGCATGTAGAGAAGCATGTAGGGTACATACCCACAGGGTTCAGGCATGTCTTCATTCTACTCATCTAAACTTACCATCTGCACTGCTATTTAAACCCGTGCTAGGTAGAGCAGTGGGCACAAAGAGTGGGCAGTGTAGATGTACCCTAGAAGATGCCTTTCCAGTGCCCTACTATCTGGCCAGAGGAGCACCCCAGGGATCTGGATAACCACTAGTGTGAATCATGTAAAGAAAATGATTTTGAGAAGCATCCAAAATCCTCATGTGACTGAGAACTTCTCTAAGAAGCTGGCAGAGGTGGGAATCAACCTGACTGGTGTCCAGAGCAGAGGGCACATCAAACACCCAAAGACCCTCGACTGCAAGGCTAAGGATGGCGACAGCAATTCTAGTAAATCCCTGTCTACCTGCTCCTGTTAGGAGGAGTTTGACTGACTGCTCATTTGACCATGTGACTGCTTTTCAGTGGTGGGTGAAATTATATGTGTATATAAAATTATATGTGCGTCTTACTTAACTAAATTGAGGATTGTGAAGCTTAATTAGGTTTTGTAGTGCACTTTGAAAGGCACTATAGAAACACAATGTATTATTATTCAATTTCACGGCTACAGAAGCAGATGAAGTGCCCAAGGGATTTTCTAGATTTCTCCTTAAGTAAATTCACATTTTGGCAGGCTTCCTTCATGCTCAGAGATGCAGCCCTACTCAGCTCTGTGTTAATATTTGTGCACCACATAATCTTTAAACAATGTATTAAATCCTTTAGCTACAGTAAGTACAAGGAAGCCAATGAGTTGTCCTTATGGGCAGAACTGGTAGCACTGTCTATAATTAAGTTTGCCTGACACTTCCCATTATAGGACATTATAACTTTACCAAAATTTAATCATTGGGACTGAAATTTTCCATTTTGAGTATCTACTTCAGGTGATTTTTTTTTTTGAAAGTTTCAACAAAAATAGTTCAATTGTTTCCACAAATGAGATTAAGGAAAAACACATTGTTTTCTCCATGCTAAAATAATTCTTATAACTGTTTCATTGAGAAGCTCTAGTGCCTACATGCTTTGGTGCAAGGACTTGAAATTTGGCAGGCTGGATTACTCTGGTGTCAGGGTTAGGGCTGCCAACTTTCTAATTGCAGAAAACTGAACACCCTTGCCCCGACCCCCCTGCCCAGAGGCCCTGCCCCCACTCACTTCATCCCCTCCGCTTCCGTTGCTCTTCCCCACCCTTGCTTACTCGCTCCTTTTCACTGGGCTGGGGGCCCCCATCCCCCCAGGATGCGGGAGGGGTGAGGGCTCTTGGGTAGGGACAGGGATGAAGGATTTGCGGTGCAGGAGAGGGCTCCGGGCTGGGGCAGGGGGTTGGGGTGCGGGAGAGGGGGAGGGCTCCAGATGATGGTGCAGGCCAGGGATGAGGGGTTTGGGGTGTAGGAGAGGGTTCCGGGCTGGGGCCGAGGGGTTTAGTGTGCAGGAGGGGGGCTCAGGGCTGGGGCCAGGGGTTGAGGTGTGGGAGGGGGTGTGGGCTCTGGGCTGGGGCCAAAAACAAGGGGTTCAAGGTGTGGAAGGGGGCTCAGGGCTGGGGCAGGGGGTTGGGAGGCAGGGGATTGTGGGACAGGAAGTGGTGAGAAGTGCAGGCTCTGGGCGGCGCTGACCTCAGGCGGCTGCCGTGAAGTGGTGACATGCCCCTCTGGCTTCTAGGCGGAGGAGCAGCCAAGGGCTCTGCCCGCAGGCCTCGGTTCCCAGCCAATGGGAACTGCGCAGCTGGCCCTCAGGGCAGTGCCTGCAGGCAGGGGCAGCGCATGAAGCCTCCCTGTCCGCCCTGCCAGCTAGGAGCCAGATATGCCGTCCGCATTCCCGGGGCCGTGCACGGAGCCTGCCTGCCTGCCCTGCTGTGCCGCCAACCGGACTTTTAACAGCCCGGTCAGCAATGCTGACTGGAACCACTAGGGTCCCTTTTTGACCGGGTGATCCGGTCGCAAATCGGACACCTGGCAACCCTAGTCAGGATGCCTTGTGGTGTATCCAAGAAAATGCACCCAAATTTGGGCAAGTTACCGTATTCGAATTTGGCATCTACATTTTTTGAAGTCTCCATCTACACTAACCATGACCCTGCCCAGGGATACAAGACTGAGCAAGACTTTTGCTGCAGTTGGTATTCCCTGCTATGCACAGGAATTGAGACCACAGAAACTCTCTGTCCTGGGATTTCAATGCGTTCCCATGGACTCAGACCAGGCAGCATGGAGGAGGAAGATTGGGACAAGGAGCCTGAGATCAGACAAAGAATGGGACAATGATGAGGACATGGGTGGGAAGAGACAGGACTGTGCTGTGACAGGGACAAACTGGTGTATGGGGGGCAGACGGAAGGGACAGGTGTCAGGGCTGGGGCAGGAACAAGGACAAACAGGCTGCACAGGCAACCACTGGCATTTCCTAACTATTGAGTGCTGGACTTTGCAATTTCCCCAGCAGCTTGATCATGGAGTCTCTAGGCATCATACATGCTCCAGAAACAGTGGAACCCGGGCCCTGCTCTGCCACAGGGAAATAGCTTCCTCCCAACTGCCACTGCACCCTCACCTGTCTGCCTCCAGGGATCCAGCACTCAATGTGCCCCAGCCCCTCTATCACCATGGCCCCGGCTGCCCCCGCACTGTCACTGGTCCTCCCACTGCCCCCACAGAGCCCTCACTTGTCTCTCTCATTGCAACTGCCTCCCCCAGCTCTCTCTGATGCCCCCCATAGCCCTCAATGCCACTGTCCCCACCCCCCACAGCTCCCTCTCATGCCCCGCCACAGCCCCTAGCTGCCCCCCCACTGCCACGGCCCCTCACCACTCCCTCTGATGCTCTCCCCAGAGTCCTCACCTGTCTCCCTCATTGCCACTGCCCCCCCAGCTCCCTCTGATGCTGCTCTCCATAGCCCCTTTGCCCCTGACCCCACCCACCATTCCCTCTGATGCCCCTCCCCATAGCTCCCACCTGCCCCCTCCTTCTGATGCCCCTCTCCATAGCCTCCACCTGCCCCCCACTGCTCCCTCTGATGCCCCTTCCTCCATGGCCCTGTCTGCCCCCACCTATCGCTCCCTCTGATGTCCCTGCATAGCCCCGTCTGCTCCCCTCCCCACCGACCCCTCTCTCCAGCTCCCCTCCCTTCGCTCTACTCTCCCGCGGCCCAGCCCCGCAGTTCCCGTGGACAGTTTCGCCACTCTCATGTCATAGCTACCCTGCCTTGCTCCATTTGTTCCGCGCCCCGGGCCAGCTGCCTGGCTGCATCTCCCCACACTCGGCCCCAGGGCGCGCAGCAAGATTAATCCATGGCTTGTTGAGTTATGACGAATCTGCTGTTTACCGGAAGCCAGACGTTTGTTTACCCCGCCTGTGACCGGAAGCGGAACGGCCACCATTTTGTCTCGGGCGATGGCGACCGCGGCGTTGTGGAGGTGGGGGGTTTAGTGGCCGGGGTGACTCGCTTCGTTCGCTGTTAGCGCGCTCCCGGCCTTCCCCTCGCACCCTCCCGTGATGTACGGAGGCGCTGGCGGGCCTCGCCGGACTGTGGAGGAGGCAGGGCCGCCGCCGCTGATGTTGTTGTCCGGCGGGGGCGCGGCCCCGGGGCCCCCCGGAGGAGGCGGTGGGGGCAGCCGCGTGGAGCTGCTGGTGTTCGGCTATGCCTGCAAGCTGTTCCGGGACGACGAGAAGGCCCAATACCAGGAGCAGGGCCGGCACCTCATTCCCTGGATGGGAGACCCCAAGATCATGATCGATAGGTCGGTGCAACCCAACCCCCCGCCTTTGCTGCGAGATCTCCTGTGATAGCCTCTTTCTTCCCCTCCCCTAGTGCTGCGGGGTGTGTGGGGGCCTCCCTCTGGCAAGAGGAGTGGGGGAGTCCTTCGTCTCTGGCAGCGTTAAGGGGAGGCCCTTCTCCCTGGCAGTGGGTTGGGTGTCCCCGTGGCGATGCTGGGGAACCCTTTCCTCTGGCGGGGAGTATGGGAGTCCCCTTCTCTGGCAGGATTAGGAGTCTCTCCCCTTCCTCTGGCAGATGGTATTTATTGGGGTCCCCTCCCCCTGGCAGGGTGGGTGTATGTGGGGAGGGGTGGGGATAATCCGCTCCTTTTCAAATCAAACCCCAAGCAGCTTTTCACCTCAAAACAAGGGGGACTCTTGCTATAAGGGAATGCTAAATTAGAAACTTAAATCGTGGGGTCCATAAGCAAGAAGTGGGGGAGGTTATTTGCACAGAGAGGGAAATTAGGCTGAGTTGAATTTCTCCATTTAACTTAGACCATAAAGTGCTGATGGGATTCCCTGGCCTGATTGCTCCCTTGTCATGCCATGAGTTTTGGCAGTTAAGCCAATTAGCTTTCCTTCCCAGGAATTTCAGATTTCTAACCTCAACTAAAAAAAGTTGCTTTTTTGGTTGTTTATGTGATTGTTAGCAGCTCATAGTCTGAAGGATTAACAGGATCTGGCTATTTGACCCCCCCCCCCACCCCCCTCCCCAGATTCAGCAACTCAGGATCAGATGGAGGAATGAATTAGTTCAAAACCTGCTTTTCAGTGGTTCTTGAGAGGGGGGGATGCAGAATCAGGTCAGGAGTATTTTGTGGGGGCTTGAAAAGCACAGTGCTTTAAGCAGTTGTGGTTGGACCTGAAGACTCAAGTGGGAAAACCTGAAGGGCTTTGGTTTGAAAAGGATCACATCACATACTGTAGGCATTTGCTCCCTCAATCCCACTTCATTAGGCCTCTTTCAGTGGTTACATGTGATTTCCAGGTCCTAGGTTCACAACCACATTTACTTGATTGGAATAAATATTCACTGAAGGGAAGTGGTTGGAACCCCATTATGTGAGACTGGACTGGGCAGAAAAGATTCATGATGCCTTGTTTGGAGTAGTTAACCTAACAGGTCTTTCCCATTTACGATTTCACTGATTGAAGTCAAACATCTAAATTGGAAAACAGATCAGAAATTAATCAGTGTGTATTCTTATAGTTGTATGTTGTTGATATGGAAGTTTAAGCTTAGTGATGGGGCCTGTCATCTAATGGTACAGTAGTTTATTTTTGTGATGAGAAATTTCATTAGCCAGTTCCATGGTGTAAATTAAGGTTGTTGTGGTTTCATACAGCAATGGCCTGAGATAGAACAGCTGCAGAAATTGTTGGGAGCAAACTCTAAGTATGTGCATGTATGTATACATAACATTTAAAACCAATAACAATCTACATTTGTAAGTTAAGGAGGTTTGCATTTATGAACAAAAGATGAAACATTATGCACTAACCTTATCAGCTCCTTTGGAAATTCAGATTTTTATCCCCAACAGCATGAAATCTTTTCCCCCAGTTGAAGAAAGCCTATTACTGTGGGAAGACTGGGGCAGAAATTTGCCTGTGGATAAACACCTCGATTAACAAGACCAACATATCTCAATAATGTTTTCTATTAGTTATATGTACTTCCTTTGTTTTTGATTTAGCAAGATGGCTCAGTCAAGAATTGTGTGTGTGAAGACTAACCAGCGGACTGAAGTTTACGATCTCTTTATTATCTATTGGTTTCTAATATTGATACGTAAAGGAGAAATATGTCAAACGTTATCTTAATGCGGCACTTTTTCTGCACACAAAACCATTTCTGCTTAGGAGATGAAATCACATTGTTGGTTATTGGTGCCATTTCTATGGTGAACCTCCTTAAATTGCATGTATATGTTACTGTTCCTATGTATGTTTGTCTCTCTATCACATAACCCAGAACTTATTTCCTCAGCCAAATGGCTAGGGGCCGAGCCTAGCCATGATTTTACCTCCAATGGACGCAAGTTTCTTTGGTGAAGATCTCTCCTGAGAGTTCGGGACTAGCAGAAAGAAGCGAGAAAATTTCGACCGTTTGGTTCTTACGGATAGGTATTTATGTATTCGGGTTTGTGTGAATGTAAGCTATTTGACTTTCCAGAAAAAGTATTTTGCAAGTGACATTGAATGGTTGGTTGAACCATATACGGTAAGAACTATTAAGGAAATGAATCCCATTTAAACTATTAAAGGATACTTTTGCCTTTAATTGTACTCTTTTTATTATTCTGTTAAAGAGGAATTTAGACTATTAAAATATTTCATTTTGATAGTTGGTGTGAAATGAGTAGCAAAATTAAATGTAACTTCTAAAATGAGTCACATTTTAACATTAGTATTTTTTCATTTTAATGGGTAAGTATTTTTAAGTAGTCACACAAACCCAAACCCTAAGTTTTCTGCATTGACCAGCTTTTTCATCTTGCAGGTATGATGGACGTGGTCACCTCCATGACCTCTCTGAATATGACGCTGAATATTCCACATGGAACAGAGATTATCAATTGTCTGAAGAGGAGGCTAGAATAGATGCCCTCTGTGATGAAGAGAGGTATTTAGCCTTGCATACGGACTTGCTTGAGGAGGAGGCGAGGCAAGGTATTGCTCAAGGAAACTTTCCTGAGTTAGAACACATTTAATTAAATTTAAATAATTAAAACATTAAATTTACTCCCACTCATTTTATACTCATTCTTTCTGATATTATCTTGACAGTACCCAGTGGATTCGAAAAACAGGAGTCTTTGCCTGTCTGAGAGGACCTCAGGATAGTTTATATATAGATCCACACAGAAATTGCCCAGATTTTGAGGGCAGACTGGGATTTGAAAAAACAAAACACCCCCCACCATCCTTTTAACTGTTCTTCTTTAACAGTATTGTATAACTGAATGTTCTTGCATTTTCCTTAATTATCTTAGACTGTATAACCACAAAAATCTTTATCTCAGCAGGAGGAAATGATCAACAAAAGGCACATGCATTCTGCTATCTTTGGTTTTCACAAAGTTGCTGGCAAAAATTACTGTGCCTAAAGTGTGAAGAACACAATTTTTATCTAAAAGTTAGGTTGAAAACATTGGTATAGTGTTTTTTTTTTTTTTTTTTTAGAAATAGTGTAGATTAATTATATTTCATAGTAGTAATTAGAATTTTCATTTTTCTTCAAGAGGAAGAATATAAGAGACTGAGTGAAGCTTTAGCGGAAGATGGTACCTATAATGCTGTGGGATTCACTTATGGCAGTGATTATTATGATCCTTCACAACCCACGGAGGAGGAGGAGCAGCAGGCTTCCAGAGAAAGAGGTGAGGAATCAAAATAAACATTGGGGATTGGTAGGGAAAGGTAAAGGCACCTTCACCTACCCTTACTACACATCTACCCTGATATAATGTGACCCGATATAATACGAATTCGGATATAACACCGTAAAGTAGCGCTCCGGGGGGGCGGGGCTGCGCACTCGGGCAGATCAAAGCAAGTTCAGTATAACGCGGTTTCACCTGTAACGGGGTAAGATTTTTTTGGCTCCCGAGGACAGCGTTATATCGGGGTAGAGGTGTACTTTTACAGTTGCAAGTTGTGAATCCATACTTCACGAAAATGTACATATCATAATTTGAGGGCTTTTTTAAAAAGTTGGTAACATCTCAGCAAAGCTCTTATAGGAGATGCTTCAGTGAGTTCTTAATTTAAAAAGATTAGATTATATTTTCAAAATATTACTTTTCCCAAGTTACTGCAAAATATTATAATTAAAGCCATAATTGTCAAGATAAGGAAACAATAAACTTGGTGATGCATTATCTTTGTTTTTTTAATTGTTCTTATTCACAAAATTCAGTAATACCCAATGGGTCTCCCAATTCATTCTATGCACATTACTGTAATAATATGGTCTATAGTTGTCATCGTTTGGCATTAATTTTCTCATGTTATGACGGTAGTTTAGGGAAGATGGTTGTGTCTTATGTTGGAAATGTCATCAAGCCCTCATTGACCCCCTTAACTGGCAAGGGTTTTATATGAAAGCTGGAAGAATATATGTTTCACTGTTTTAAAAACACATCAACTGAAATAAATGCAAAATAGTTACGTAAAGTAAACTTAAAATTGGCTTGAAGGGCTACATTCAGTTTGAAAATCATATTTATCTGAAAAGTTACATCTAAGAGCTAAAATTAGTGTTACAGCTAAGAACTAAAATTCAAGAAATTAGAAAAAAAAAAATCTTATTTTAGTTTTGTATGCCTTTTGTTTATAATCAGTAGGAGGAAACTGGCTAACTGAAAAGACCCCTAGAAACATAAATAGGGCAGCTGAAAAACCCTCCTACAATTGTATTAGAAGAATATTGAAAAATTAAGATGTATAATTTGTAGTCTATTAATAAATGGTTTTTAAAATTCATCATCCTAAATTTTTTGAAGTTGTTTTTCTTTAAAGTGCCATTACAGGAGTCTGTAACCGGCAGATACCATGAAATTCAGAGTTGTATTCCTTCATTTCATTTTCAATAAACATACTTTGCATTTATAACAAAATTCACTGTGTGCTTTAAAAATATTGCTGTATTGAGTTTCTCAACACTCCTGATTTTTACCATCATCAGTTGGGGCATCTATGAATGTAACTACATTACTTAGCAATTTGAAAATGATTGCTTACTGCAGTGTGTGAGAGAGCCTGGTGTTCTGAGACCCAGGCAATAAAAAGGGATGATAGAATTAATCAGGGCTGAAGAAAGAGCTCTTGATCTGTAAATTTCCTGGCATTTGTCTGTTTATACTTTGGTCTGTAATGTTTTTAAAAGTTTCCCCTATTAAATCCTTTTTGCAGATCCCTGTAGAAGCTTGTGTACTTTCTTACACTTTACTGGGACTGAACTCTCAATCCACGGCAGTGTCACTGAAGGGGGCCTGCCTGCCCCTTATTTTCTAATATAAGTTTTTCTTCTGTTTTTCAAGGCAGAGGCTGCAAGAACTTTCTCTCACTCTTCTGCCTATTTAGCACTAGTTTTTAATCACTATGAGACAAGTGGCTATCAGCCATCCGAGGAAATAGCATCAAAATTTGTATATATGTAAAAAATAGCTTCAAGTAAGGCTCTTTTTCAAAGGAAGTTTTACTTTTTCTCAGTGTGAGCATTTTGTAGTGATGCTGTGACTTGATGAAAACATGTATGCCTAAATCTCTTGAAAAATCCAAGGAGGTCAAGAGCAAGTTTGAGGTTCATCTGCATTCTCTGCCTCACATGGGGGAATTGTGCACAACCTAGTGATGTGAACAGTAACTACTTAAGGTCATTATCTGAGAATCTATGGCAGGGGTCGGCAACCTTTGGCACGCAGCTCGCCAGGGTAAGCCCTGTGGCGGGCCGGGCCGGTTTGTTTACCTGCCACGTCCGCAGGTTCGGCCAATCGCGGCTTCCACTGGCCAATGGGGGTGGCGGGAAGTGGCGGCCAGCACATCCTTTGGCCCGCACCGCTTCCCGCCGCCCCCATTGGCTTGGAGCGGCAAACCACGGCCAGTGGGAGCCGCGATTGGTCGAACCTGCAGACACGGCAGGTAAACAAACTGGCCTGGCCCGCTGGGGTGCTTACCCTGGCGAGCTGCGTGCCAAAGGTTGCTGACCCCTGATCTATGGAGACCTCTTACACATGCTCAAATAATGGGTGGGATTCTAAGGGTAAAAGAGGTATCTGTGGAACTGATCCTGTTGCAACCCGAAAAATAAGATTATGCTAAGCAAACACTTGCTGCTTTGAGCTACTTCAATTAATGATCCCCAAAAGAAACTCGAAATAAAAGGCAAAGCATATATTACCCAACCAATTTGAGACAAGAATATTTGATTTGCTGTCATTTCTGTATTGGAAAACTTATTAGGGCTGCAGGGAGGGTAGTGAGCAGGCAGAGCAGGAAGCGTTTATAGTCCCTAAAGGCAAACTTTCCAGCTACCTAAACTGGATACAGCTATTGCTTCTCTGTCTGAAGGTATTGTAATCCTCTCAAACTTGTATTTCTTTTTGAAAGAACAGGCTGAAGGAAGTCTCAGTACTTAGAAACATCATCTGCAGATGCCAGTGATGTTAAGTTGCCATACACTTGAAATAGACTTCATGTCCTGATGTGATAGAGCAGTTCAGACACAAAGGTTCACTCACATAAGATGTAGACTAAAATTTTCTGCAAAGGCTTATGACATCAGTCACAGGATGCACACGTGGAATGCAGATATCCTCAAAATTGCTAATGGTGTCAGCTAAGTTTAAGGTGAGAACCATTACCAAGCATAAGGAGAAGCAGATGTTCAGAAAATGCAGAATCTTAGCATGTCACCAAGATAGACAACTGTGGAGGAGAAAAATACGGGCGCGGAAGAAAGTCATATTTTGTAAGTTTTCTCAATCCAGTCAACAACCAGACAGCCACAAGTTGGGTGAAACAGAGCCAGGAAGATGCACAGCTTGGCTGATTGTGCACTGAGGCTAGGATTTAGGCCTTAAATCAGAGATTTGTATAGATTCAGAATGTTTCAGCACTGCAATTTACAACTTTTTCATGTTTGAAAGTTTTTGTTCACAACTATTAGGACCCTTTCCATTTGCTAGGGAAGGTTTCTTACCCATGGTGATACACTCCTACTTACCCATGGTGATACAAATAATATAATAGAGTAAGTAATTCAGTCTGACCTAGCTGGGAGATTCATGGAGTGGAAGAGCCTTTCTTTCATTAGAGAATACAAAGACTGAAGAAAGCTATTACCAATGCCGGTCCTCCAGTTCTTCAATCAGGGTTCAATCAAAAGAAAGAGGTGATAATGATTCTGCATGCCAGGATTCACTTGAGACTCACAGTGTTGTTCTAAAGGACTGATCCCACGTCTGAATTTCAGGAAGGATGCTGTGTTACCAGAGCAGGTCGCCCATTGAATAGCTGGGTGGTTATGATATATTGATATTGACTTTACACAGAATCAAGTAAAGATCATGTTCATAATCAACGCGTCTCCAGTCAGATGAGCATGCTACTGATGCAGAGTGATTCATCTTGGAATGAAGATGCTATCCATCCTCAAATCTTCAGCTGATAAATCCATCAGCCTATTCACGGAGCAATACAGGTCTCTGTGAACATATTGCCCCATAGCACTATTATCTGAACTGATACTACATTAAACATAAAAGTCCATGTCAGTATCTCTGGCCTCATATTAAAAGGCCTCCAAGGGATTGGCCCAGGCTGCTTGGGAAATTGGCCCTCCCTCCATGATGATGACTTCCCGTGATAGTTATGTTCCACTAAAACAATGAAACTGTCAATGAAAACTCATAAATGTGGGGGGAAAGAACTTTCACAGGAACTGGACCTAAACTTCTGAGTTCACTTATACTGGAGTTAAGAATGACTATGGACTTTCAGAATTATTGTAAAACACATCTGAGGGAAGTCTAACATGCCAACTGAGCAGGTCCACCATGATGCAAGGGAAATGGAGCGTCAACTATATTTAGCCAGACAGTGGTTCTGTGGGAAAAACCCCTGGTAGAATTGTATCAGAAGAGAGTTCAGAAATGAAGAAGTTCGTTGAAAGGAAAAGACATGAAAACCAAAATTTAGCCAAATGGAAATTCCAGCTTTGTGTGCCTACTCATTCTGTGTACCCTGGAGAGAAACCATGATGAAGCAACTGAGGTGATACCACTGGTACCTCACTGGCCAAGAAAACTCAAGACCTTTCTATATATTCAAACTCTTAGTGGCAAAGATTGTTCAGTGCAAGATCCAATACTTTATTAGAACTCAGTCTTTCTCAAGTAGGCTGCGTAGTTTGAGAGAGTTGAACAAAGTATAAGGTCATTTTAATCACTGAAAAAGATGTTTTCTTGACTATGTAATGGAAGCATCAACAAGGATTTGGAATATTTATATATATATAAAGGCAGAAATATAGATGCCAACAAAGCCACATTACCAGTTATTTTGAAGTTCTTACACACAGATTCACCGTTGTACTCAATGTAAGTTCTGTCAATCACTGCAGGTTATCTGTTGCAGGTTTCTTTTACTCGGCAGGACCACCAAAGTTAAGCAAGTGTCCCCTTGTGAATCAAGTAGAACCTTTTGAGGTAAAAATAAGGTATGCTTCTTTGAAGCGTAACTTGCTTTTCAGTACTCTGATATCACATCAGTTTGAGACCATCATTTCCATGTTGTTGCCTTTCTAATCGATATAACTTGGCACAGAGAATAGCTGAGCTATTGTAGCTGTATTGAATGTAAGGGCTGGTCCACACTGGGGCGGGGGATCGATATAGGAAACGCAACTTCAGCTACGAGAATAGCGTAGCTGAAGTCGACGTTTCCTAGATCGAACGAAATTTACTTACTTCGGGTCCATGCGGCGCAGGCAGGCTCCCCCGTCGACAGCGCTTCCTCCTCTCGGCGAGCAGGAGTTCCGCAGTCGACGGGGGAGCGCTTCTGGGATCGATCTATCGCGTCCAGATGAGACGCGATAAATCGATCCCAGAAGATCGATCTCTACCCGCCGAATTGGGCGGGTAGTGTGGACCAGCCCTAAGTGCTGCACAGAGACAATTTTGAAGGTGTGTGCAGACCAGAGTTTCACAGAAGGTGGATAAGGAATTAATTTCCTCTCAGGAAATATTACTCCTTTTTTCCAGTGTTCAGAAAAATGAAAATTCCTGGCTTAGCCTGTGCCTTCCTTCCTGATGTTCAGTATATTTGAAATCCTCAGTTGTCTTCCCCCCCCCCCCCCACCCTTTCTGTGTAGATGCATGGGGAAACACTTCCTATTCTGTTAAGTAGATCTGAATGCCTCTTGGAAAACCAGGCAAAAGGTTTATAACCTCCTTGGGAATTAGGATATATTCTTCAAGATTAGTGGTCATTTTATCGTCTGAAAGGCCTCAGCAATTTGATGAAATCTGTAAAGCAGCCACATGATTATCAGTTCACTTCAGAGCAGCATTATGAGATCTATCTCTGGCTATGTCTTCACTGCAGAGTTAACTCAGCTCAAGTGAGAACAGCTACATTACAAAATAACATAGGCTGCACAGAGTGATTGTTAGCAGCTGTCAAGTTTTACTAACTCAACTTGTAGCCTGCACCCCATGACAAGCCAGCCAACTTGTCATAAAACCACTACCAGTGCAAATTAATTTGGCCGCTTTCTGCCGGACATTGTTAGTCTTCAATTACATGTTCACATACTGTCTTTTCCACAGGACCCCTGTTTCAAGTGCATAGTGCGGACCTGCTCTGGAGATGTATCTACATAGGTCATCAGCAGGCCTGGAACCTAATTTCAAGTCCCTTCTCAAAAGTGTGGGGGCGCCAGAACATTCAAAAGAAAAGGTTGCCAGAAGATTTTAACAGGGGTAAAACAATATGTTTTTCCCTACCCTTATTCCCAGAAATGGCTGAACCCTTTTGGCTGAAATTTAAAAAAAAAAAAAACAGCCTGAGGCTGCATAGAAAATTTCAGCCCAAATGGTTAGTTTTACAAAGTTATAAATAACTGAAAACAAGGTCTTATAATGGGAAATGTCAGGCAATCTCAATAGGTCTTGTGCCAGCTCAGCCTATAATATTAAATTCAGAATATTTTTTTATCAGTTCACTAGCCAGTTTCTTTCTATGCCTCTCTGTAGCTAGCTGCATTGCTAGCTACAATATTTTCATTTAGTTGTTATTGGCAAATGGGCTTAAGCCCAAGAAAGTAAAAGTTCTTACTTGTTACCACTTTTTCCTCACATAAGGACTATTTGCTACTCTCACTCATTCTATGATATTTTTTGAGGTTAAATAGATCTGCATTAACATTCACATTCCTGCAAATTCAATTTTAACACATTTATGTTGGAATTAGACTTCACTCTGGAATGTTCTTTTATTAAGTAATTATTGGAGTTTTGGAATTAGCCATCTGTTGGGAAGATGAAGGGGGTGTGTCTGCTGACATTGCCCTGATTGATAGCTCTGCTTCAGTTGCCTCTGTAGCATGAAGAATACTAATGAATTCTAGGGTTGCAAGTGCCTCAAAATAGAGGTTTTGAATGGAAATGCTATCTCAATCATTGCTTTTGTTGGACTAGAATGAAAACTGTTTGTTTTTACTCAAGGGGTGCAATATCCATAGGAATTGCCATACTGGTTCAGATATGAGGTCCAGTATTTCATCTCTGACATTGGCCAGTGTCATATGCTTTAAAGCAGCAGTTCTCAAACTTTGTTTCACATATCACCTTAAAAAAGTGAATGGATGGAACTTGAAGTTCATGTACCATAGTACATGTACTGCAGTTAGGGAATCCTTGCTCGAGGGAAGTGCAAGAACCCTGCAGTCGGCAGGTGGGACATAATCACACCACATTAGATCTCATCCTGATATATAATAGAGATTTGCTGAAGCCCCATAGTGGTTTAATATACTTTCCCATATTATCTTAAACTGTTATGAATAACAAGAATGTCTAGAGTCATAAAATATCCAGTGCTTTTTTAAATCTTACTAAGTTCTTGCGGTGACAATCAATTCCACAGTCCCGTTGTTTGGAGAAAGTGTTTCCTTTTAGCAGTTTTGAATTTGCTACCTTTTAATTTTATTGAATGTCCCCTTGTTTTGTATTATGAGACAGGCTGAACACAGAAGCGCCTCATCTGCTTTCTCTATTCAGTTCATTATTGTGTATATGTCTATCCTGCCTCCTTTTATCTTTTTCCTATGGGATTTATTTACCTATCTTTTCATTGATTCAGTGATCATATGACGTAACATTCTTGTAGCCCTTCTTCCAAACCCCAACCCTTTACTTTTAAAGCAGCACATCCAAATACAACTTCAGTGCACATTGTGAATAACTCCGCATTTTAATATCATGCCACTTTGAATTTTATTTTACTTTCAGTTACTATAGATAGTTTTCAAGCATCTCAAGGGAGCTCAGCTTTAACCAAGGAACTGTGGTTTAGCATTCTTACAGCAGAATTAGCATTGATCATGTTGAATCAGTGTCATTGGAGAATGTTTTACTTCACTATTTTAAAAAACACTTAAGCTCCACCCCAGCTTTCCTAAATGTTATTTCTAGCATGCTTGATTCTCCTTTCCTCTCCATAATATCAGTAAATTGATGTTTAATATAGATAACGAAAGACTTAAAATCCACTTTTTCCTCATGGTGTACACTTTTGTCTTTGTAGTTGAGTGTAAACAAATTACTCTAATTTCATTTATTGTATTGTTGAGCTAGTTCAGAACTGAACTCTTTTTCAGAATACTTTCAGTTCATCACGACAACAGTTTATTAGGAAGTTTTAGTGTAAGGAACAAACAGAAATCTCAATCTTGCTTGGTAGAAAAGCTGTGCCTGGTTAAAGCTGTTGATCTGACTTACTCTTAAAGTGGTATTTCTTCTAATGGAAAAAACATCAGAGAGCTCTTACATTCTCTTACTCAGTGTTCAAGTTTTGGGTTTTTTTAAAAACATCTTTAAAAAAGCCCTCCTTGAATACTGGTATGATTTCTGTCAAAAAGAAAACATAACACCTCCCTTCCTCCCCCCTCCCCCCGCACCGAATTCTTCTTTGATTAAGTTGAAGTACCTTTAAAATTTTATAATGCTAGAGTACGTTGCATCAGATCTTGCACTGCACTTTCAGAGTCAGTACCACTGAAGGGAAACAGATGTTCTTAAGGCAGTTCATTAAAATGGAATCCTGACAGCGAACTCACTTGTTTAAATGTACCTTGCGCAAAATGCTTTTGTAGAAACAAACGGAGGTAGCAAAGTAGATTTTCTTGGAAAAGGGCAGACAGTTGTTATAGCAGATGAAAAGATCTATTTTCTGTAATTTGCTGTATTTTTACCGTGCTATGAATTTTCAACAGAATGGTGCAATTAAGATTTCCCTTAATGCTGACTTGTGAGTTGTAAACATGGCATATTTACAAGTCAGCATGGAGCAGAAATTAGTTATTGGAATTGGACTATATACACCAGTGTAACCTGTTAATGTGAACTTGAGCAATCACTTTAAAGAAAGCGATTTTAATCTAGTTCTGTTTTGGAAAAGTACATAACAAGCTCATTACTTTAAAAAGCCAGTTAATCACAATTACAAATTTACAACTCTTTGCTAGTGTCAAGATGTAGCCTAAACTTCCTTAGTATAACTTTGCTTCCACTTTCAGGATCTTGTTTTTCTTATCTGGAACATTTGACCTAAAATCCCGTATACTTTTCCACTCATTTTTTAAAAAAAGTCTATAATTTATTTTGGAGGTTTTTGTAATTGCCCGTTCTGAACTATGGATGCCAAATATAGCAAATAATTTGTAGGTCACGAACCTGTAACAGACTTAGACCCCAATCCTGCTCGCTTTCCACACAAATAATAAAGTAGTCAGCAAAGCCATCATATCTGCATCCCGTCAAACATGTCTTCCCTAGAGGCCTGAACAAAGTGGACTTTCAGTGCCTCCCCTGAAGGGTTCTTATTTTCACAGAAGTTTTATACTTTCCTATTCTGCTCCTTCTTTCTTTGTTATTTCCACCATAAAGTAATCTATTTTTATTTGGATTAAAGTTTGTATCAGAGGGTTATTTTATTCAGAATGAAATACCTCAATTAACCGTTTGTCTGGATTTTTTTGATGTACATCTAGTACAGTGAATGACAGATTGCCGTTTGCTGCAGGATAGTATGGAGGAGCAACACTCGCTTCAATTCTAAAGATTACTAAATAGAATAGCATTTTAATGTTGCAGTCATGCTCTTCTTTGTACTTTATTTTTTAATACTTTCATATCTTAAAGTAAGTTAATTTTCAAAAATGGTATTATACATACAATCAAATGGACAAAACATATTTTTTCTAAGATTTATTAAATATACAGTACAAATAAATGTCCTGTTTTGCTTCCTTTTTTTTATATTTGTGCAAAATAAAGTTTGTATAATGTAAATCTATTAAATATCTACAGTTTTATTCCAAAACTCAATATGAAATGAAAGGAGCGGAGGGGAAGGAGACAATTACAATTCAGAGAGGGATGAGAATTGTAAGAGATTAAATATCTTTTCTTGAATCTTCCACTTAAAGTATGTTCAGCTAGAGGGAAATGTTACCAGTGTGGCCTACAGCTGTTTGAAATCAGACCAGCATGTCTCCATGCATCTTTCTCTAATGTGTGAAACTGTGTAGCATTAACATATCCTAGTAGAGGAGAACTGTTGCTTTTTTTATATATATATCTGCTTTGTTTATCTCTTCATATTAGCAGTATTGCACATTATTTTTCATAGGTCACTGAAGCTAAACACCAATAATAAAATATTGAACCTCACTCTGTTGGTTGAACTGCCTGGAAGTACAAAAATAAAATGCTGTGTATGTTGTCCATTTTCTCATTCAGTCTTTCTCATTGTTTGCATCTCTAGTTTGTCAAGGTGAGAGTGGATTCAGTCATGTCTTGAAGCTATTTAAGTCTAAACTAGTAAAGTGTGGAGCCTACTAAAATAACTACTAGTTAAAATACACATTTTCTGTGCAAACAGTAACTACATTTTAATAAAGTAAATATTTAGTAGAGGGCAAACGTTTTTAGTCACACATACTTATATTATTCCAGATAATGGAAAGCAATAGAAACTCACCTTTGTGTTTTTAAAAAAACAAAACAAAAAACACTTC
>NW_020664585.1:12759825-12798585 GCF_002925995.2 Terrapene triunguis
TCCTGATCCTGCAATGCACTGCATATGGGTGGACATCTGTGCCCACACAGAGCCTTATTGAAGTTAATGAGATTACTCATGTGAGTAATTGGCACATGTGCATAAATGTTAGTGGCATTGGGAACATAGGAGCTCTACAACTTGCCTAGTCGCAGAAAGGAAACATCTCTGTTCACTGCGTTGAAAAATTGTCCCTTAATTTTGGAAGAGAAAAACTTATTTAAAAAAATAGACATAGCAAAGTGTTTCAAGATATAATGAAAGTTGCCTGCAATATCAGACTTGTTTATGTTCAGTACTGGATCAGGAGTTGATGATTTGTCAGATATTGGACCTTTAATAAGCCATTGGTACAATATCCTATAAATCAAGCCCTGGTCCAGTGCTTAATATAAGCAAGTTCCATATTGCAGAAAAAAGCACGATAGTAATTAGCATAACTTGATTCAGTGCCTTTGGAATCACTTCATGGTGAGTAGTGCAAATACTTTCAGCACTTGTCCTGGCCCAGCAGTTAGAGAATTCTGATTCTTTGAACCACAAATCCTATCAGTATTCCTTATTTATAATTTTAATACATATTTTGTATGTCTAATTTTTTACTAGTTCTGTACTGTAGCATTTCACTTTGTCATTTACTGTAGAAGCAGCTCAGGCAGAAAATGTCGAAGAAAATGAAGAACCTTTCATTGCTCCCTTGGGACTGAGTGTACCTCCTGATGTAGAACTGGTATGTGTGTATATTTAATACTGCCTTTATTGCTATAAAGTTTTATGGCCGTTCATAAGGTTTTAACTGCATTTTCCCATTGACTTTGAGTTAAAATCTACCCAGCTATTTTAAAATTAGTGGGTTAATTTAAACTGACCACGGTAATATGGAATTAGAACTGTCATATTTTACTTGCTCCATTGAAAAGAGTGTAATTTTTGTTGTAATGTGCTTTTAGCATCACTTACAGTATTGATTAAAGTACTCTGGAAGAAAACGTAATTGTTTTTGTAGTATTTATTTTTAAAATTGCAAAATGCATCAGCCAACAAACAAGGTTATCTGCTTATAAAATGGCAAACTTTTGCAAATTCTTTGAAATAAAAGCATAAAGAACCACATTAATATAATTTGTATCTATCTTTTCATTTGGAACAAAGATAAAACCTTGAGCAAAAGTATATTTAAGTTCAACTTATTTTACAAAAAAGAGGAAAAAATTAAAAATAGGGCTTGCACCAAGTAAGCGAACATCAACTATAGCCATGTTAAAGAGCACTTCTGTGAAGGAGTGATGAAAAATTAATAAATTCTAAGAAATATATCCCTTTATTTTGGGAACATCAGAACCACAGAAGTTTTATTTTCATTCAGTGTTGTCACCACAATCCATGCAATGTAATTTTTGAACTTGATACAATTTACCTATTTTCTATAAAACGTAGGCTGAATCAACTCTTCCTTCTTCACGGAAGTTTGATTTCACTGAAGTGAGGTACCATTGATGCTTGACTACATTTGTAAATGTTTGGAATTCAATATGTTTCATGTTTTATATAAACAGACATTTTTATGATATAAACAATTCCTGTGTATTATAGAATGTTTTGAAAATGTTTCTGTGGAGTTGCCTCAGCTCAGAGGCAACAGATTACTTAGCAATTTGCTGATGAGCTCTTAATTGGCAAAAATTACTAGAATTCTGAGTAAACACTGTATTACTAGTACAATAAATACTGGAACACACAGTATACCATAGCTTTGTCTTCATTAGGTATTCATTGAAGGATTTCATCCTGTTTAATGTTGGTATCATGTGGTACATATCAGAGCTATTCATTTAACAGATCTTATATCCTTGTTTTACCATTTGAATTTTTTGTTTGATTGATTTCATGTTTTTTCCAAAGGTTTCTTTGAAATGTTTATGTAATGAAACTACGGTAGACGTATAATAATGTGCCATAAGTATATTCCTTCAGTGCAGTTGTCTTTGCAGTAGGGGTTCTTTGTTATAAATGTTGGAGGTTGAGTTGCTGTCAGTGGTGGAACCCTATTCAATTGTATTTTCCTATTGGTACATTAAGAATAAATCCAGATGAACTACTCTGATCACAGTGGAATCTCTTCATTCTGGGCTCTCCATTTCTCTCCCCTCTCAATATCTTTTTTCTAACCTGGTAGACTGCAGTTGTGATACTGCTCTTTGCTTTTATGAGGGCATACAGATGGCTGATGATGGTGTGCCTCCAAGGACCCTCTAGAAGTTGCTAGGGTCCTCTGTTAAGTTTGTGACGTGTGCCAAGTGTCATGAGTCCATTTATCAAAAAATCCAAGGTTACTATCCAAAATGTAAGCTTTCTATTTTTTCAGAGTTATTGTCAATCCCAAACCCCATTTTTAAAAATAGATTTTATTTTACAGGCCAGTAGTACTAATAATCTCAGTAATAACTTTCCCTGTCAGCATAGTAGTAATTAATCATAGCATATATTTTTTCAGTAGCTTGTTATGAAAGGGATACCATTAATTTATCTAGTGTATTTGAAATAAGAGTTAAAAATAAGTTTGATACATCCCCTGCGTTTTGAGTTCTCCTGCTGATACTTATGGTTTCGATAATATTTTCCTGTTCTGTTTCTCTCGCCTGTTGCTGCTCAAAAGGGCCACCAGAGATCAACTGATTAAATGATTTCATTGTGAAACTGGCTATGCACATAGTTCTGTCAGATACACAAGTAAAGAAACTGATACTGTAGAGAGAACTTCTTTGCTAACTTTTAATTATAATAATCTCAGGTGTTACTTGTAACAGTTGGGGAAAACATTAGACAAAAGTGTGATTATTTTTCAAGTTAATATTTTAATAAAGACTTTGGTAGAAATAAACTTGCCAAAATAAAGGTCCTTTGTGTTTACATCACCTTGAAACAAAAATATTTTTCCACGTTTAAACAAATGGCACCAATCTTAATAGTATGGTTTGCCTTAGCTGTTTTGAAATGGAATCTTGCTATGCTCTACTCAGATTTCTGTATCTGTCTGTTGGTGCAAAAAATGTAAAAACATAGAATGAACCATTAATGTGGTATCTAGTTCTGAGGTATCAATAATTATTTTAATTGTAGAAATTCATCATGTGCAGTTAAGAAAAAATAGACTTAGCCAAGTAGCGAATTAAATAAAGACAGTGAGCAGTACTGTTTATGAAGCATTTCAATTCTTAAATTACGTTCTTGTTCTCCAGATGGTTTGATTTTATTTGAAAGGGTGGGGGGCAGCTTTCATTAGTCCTCAGTAGTGGGTGAAAATGATGTAGTGCTGTTTAGCTTTATTCCTTGAAAAAAGCATTCAAACTTTGATATGTTTGACTGTGGTTGATTGTGGCAGCACAGAAGAATTGCAGTTCAGAGGACACTGCTCAGATACAGTTTCCTGGACCAAGTCTTGCTACTTAATATCGATCTCTCTACCAGTCTAGGACACTATTTGCATACTTTGAGAGTGTTGTTAATTGCCCATAGCAGAAATAATGGTAACTGTGTTGAGAGAGACAGAGTTGAGAGTGGGAGAAGTTTACAGGAAGGAAACATGGTGAATCTTCAGGGTTTCTTCAGATATGGAAGCCGAGGAAGCTTCTTCCAGATATGGAAGCTCTTCTTTTGTTTTAACTCTAGCCAGGCGTCTCACTAATTTACTTAATTGTTCATGGATTGATTAGTAAAATGTATTCATAAGTATTTTTATTTTGTTCCCATAGCCACCAACTGCAAAAATGCATGCAATTATAGAGCGTACTGCAAATTTTGTGTGCAAGCAGGGAGTTCAGTTTGAGATTATGCTGAAAGCCAAGCAAGCTCGCAATTCTCAGTTTGACTTCTTGCGATTCGATCACTATCTCAACCCCTATTACAAACTCATTCAGAAGGCTATGAAGGAGGGACGATATGCTGCTCCTTCTGAAAACAAAATGGAAGAAAAAAAGAGTAAGTTATTGTTTGAAATAAAATACGTCTTGATCATGTGTGGTTTTATAAATGTTCTCTGCTTTATTTTGCAAAAATGAGGCAATTACCTGAACTGGAATAAGGCAGGGCCACATGGGAGTTACTACATTCTGTCTATGTAAATTACTCCAGCAGTTTCATTTGGGTAAGGTGGTGATCACTTCCTGTCCTCAACTGTTGTGCATTGCTGCTGTGTACTTTAGCAGTGGCTGCTTATTACCTCAGAAGTGGCTGAATATCATGGGTACATGAAGTGATCACAGTATATAGCCTGCATTTGGATGAAAGTTTCACATATTTGTAAAAATGCTATTGTTTGCCTTTCTTTCTGCACCTTTCTGGTAGCATTTGCTTTTTGTAGAATTAATTGCACGATACTGTGTTTTTTAAATCTTGTGCAATGTAAAAGAACTGAAGTCTTCATTGAATTATTTATTGATCTTTGTTTCCTGAAAGGGGAATACATTGGGTAGAGGGGGAGCAGGGCAATCACTGAGAAAGCATTCAGCTAATTAGTACACAGGAAATAATGGTTTACTTAATGTTGACAACTTCAAGTTATATGTAGCACCAGTATGTGTGAGCTGCAATATTCGCAAGTAAAATTTTAGGAATATGTAAGTAGTACTGTCAAAATAAAGTAATTTAAAAATCTGCCGTGCACACACGCACCCTCACTTTAATATGGAATGTTCACTCTACAAAGAAGAAAAGAAATAATAAACAGCCACATTTTATTTTTTTTGGAGTGTTGGCATGTTAGTAGGACAATACTCTGTCGTCCTATAATTGAGATTGATAAGGTGCCTCAGGACAAAGGAAGTCTACTTTTACAGCAAAATAATTTTAAAAAAATCTCTAAAGGGAGAACATTTTATATTATTCAGATCTAAGAGCTGCTGTGGTCTTGGAGCACCTATAATAAATTCTATTCGCTTATAAATTCTATTAGTCCATTGGAAAATTACCCCATGCAACTAAATATTAGTCTTAATTTGATAGCTAACCGTGCCTGTTTGTGTGTCTCGTTTTTAGTAGTCTGCCTGTAAGACAGTAAACGGTTTTAAGACTTCAGTTTGTCCAATAGATTAATAATTTATGATAGCCAGTAATGCTACTGTGCCTCTTCTGTTTTAACCCTTTTTTCAGGGTTTAATTATCTGTAGCCGTGGGTTTGGCCTACACTATTGAAACAACTTAAAACATAAAGCCTTCAACCATGTATACAAGTGAGAGTGGAAATTTACTTTGCACATAAATTTCATTTGAACTTGAACTGCTATAAATTATGCCTGTTCAAATATGTACATATCTGACTGGCATTATGTAAATAATGCCAACTTTTAAATGGTCACAAGAGAACATTTTAATTGTATTGTGTAATAGTTTAGTTTGTCAAGATTCGTTAGGCTTTTCATTTTTGTTCTGTAGCTGTTACTGAAAATAAAAGGAGATACAAAATACCAGATTTAAAGAAGTCAAAGTTCATTCACACATAAGAATTTCTATAGGTTATTCCTTGAATGACTGAGTTTCTTAAAGCCATAGTTTCTAACGGTGTTCAAAATTAACTTTATTCCTGCTCCCTTTCTCCCTACCTGACACCTCTTAAAATGGCAAGAGAGAGAGAAATCAAACTAAAATCCCCCCCTCTAAACATTGGCTTTTATGTAGATTCAAAAGTTAATTCTGATGAAGAGGAGGATGACGACGATGAAGATGGCAACTACCTGCATCCGAGTCTCTTTGCCTCAAAAAAGTGCAATAGACTTGAAGAGCTTATGAAGGTAAGCCCTCTGGAGAACAGACTATCTCTTGTTCTCTTTGTAGAGTACCTATCACAGTGGGTGGGGTCCTGGTACATGACTTGGGTTGCAAGGTGCTACTGTAATACAAATTACTACTACTACTAATAAAAGGTATTTGACCATATTAAAACTACTGTTCTAGGTTGTAATGCTTCAAGTTGCAAGTTCTGATTTGTATACAGTACAGTCTTTGTAATGCCGTACTTCCCTTGCTTTGTTGACACAACCGGAAAAAATAGAGCCTACATATTGGTAAAAACTTCGGAATATATAACTTTTGTGCTTCAGTTTTCCTGCCTCATGCTTTCTTAATTTCCTGGACACCCTTGCTAATTGCCAAGATTGGTAGTTTGAATAGTTCTATTCCCTCACAACCAGCCTTCTCCTCTGTTTTATTTTATAGTGAAGTAGTTGTGCTGAAATTGTGACATACTTTTAATGACAAAAATCTTATGTCCTAAGCACAAGGTCGAGCAGCTTAAGAAGCTGGGTTGTGAAGGAGAAACTTCTCAATCGCAGATCTGCTACAGTATCATAGTTGATTTAGAAAATTATTGGGGAAAAATGTGCTTTTTCTTTTCAAGTTAGGTTTGCCCTATTAGGAAAATAGTTTAACATTTATTTCCTGATCACTGGAATAAAAAAATCCTACATGAACCCTGACATGTAAATCATATTATTTTTAGCAGTCTACTTTTATCTTTGAGGTGTTCTGGCTTTGAATACACCTTTTTCTGTTGCATAACAATAAAGGATGGTTTCCATATTAACTATATATCAGCGATAAACAGTTCTTTAAGAGATCCTGTCCCTTCATACATTGTCTCAACTTAATGTTTTCTTTTTACATTTTAATAGAATCTTAGTATCTAATGATGGTTTAATTGAATGACTTTTTGACAATTAAAAGTTATCCATTTATTGTCTTATTTTTACAAGATTGTTAAGCATTTTTGTTTCCTTTATTTATTCAAGATACCTTGCTAATGGTAATGACATAAACAGCTAAAAGAACATAATGGAGACTAATCTTTCACTTATATTTTTGAGGATGTTCAAGGGGAATGGTAAAAATGCTAACTAGCCAATAATAAAAAACCCTGTCTGGGATGATTTAGTTGGGGATTGGTCCTGCTTTGAGCAGGGGATTGGACTAGATGACCTCCTGAGGTCTCTTCCAACCCTAATCTTCTATAAAAATACCTCATATTTTCACAAGACCCACCATTGATATTTAATACTAGCTTTGATGGAATGTTACTTGTAAGGCAGCTACAGAGTTCCTCATCTTACAGATTTATTTAAAAATATACAAATACAGTAACTCCTCACTTAAAGTCGACACAGTTAACGTTGTTTCATTGTTACGTTGCTGATCAGTTAGGGAACGTGCTCGTTTAAAGTTGTGCAACGCTCTCTTCTAACGTCGTTTGGCAGCTGCCTGCTTTGTCCACTGCTTGCAGGAAGAGCAGCCCGTTGCAGCTAGCTGGTGGGGGCTTGGAACCAGGGTGGACCGGCAGCCCCCCTATCAGCTTCCCGCTCCCCTAAGTTCCCTCTGCTGCAGTCGCCCAGCAGGCTATCAATTGCCAGCAGTTCAGCTGTCCCTCCCCCCACTGCCATGTGCTGCTCCTGCCTTCTGCCCTGGAGTTGCTACCAGAGACTCCTGCTTGCTGTGCAGGGGGGGGGAAGAGGATGGGGGCTAATGTCAGGGTGTCCCCCTCCCCCCTGCTCCTGCACCCCATTTACCCCTTCTCCATATAGAGCAGGGAGGGGACACGCACGGAGAGAGACATAGAGAGCTTGGGGCAGCAGCTGCTGTCTCAACTTCCTGATTCATTTAAAGACAATGCACTTAAGAGTGGGTCAGCTTACTTACAGGGGCAGTGTGCATCTCTCTCTCTCCCACACACAAGGTGTGTGTCTGTCTCTGTATGCTATGCTGTCTCCCCTCCCTCGTGTTTGTGCTGCCTTGTGTGAGAGGCTACATTAACAACGTGTTAACCCTTGAGGGCTAAGCTAAGTGCTAGTTCATCATTTAGCAGCAAGGCATTCCTTGGGAAATATCCCTCCCTCTTTCACCCTCTTAACTTCACCACCTCAACCAAGCTTCACAATCATCATAACTGTGAACAGTATTAAATTGTTTGTTTAAAACATATAGTGTGTGTATATCTATATAATATATAGTTTTTTTGTCTGGTGAAAAAAATTTCCCTGGAACCTAAACACCTCCCCCCCCCATTTACATTAATTCTTATGGGGAAATTGGATTTGCTTAACATCGTTTCGCTTAAAGTTGCATTTTTCGGGAACTTAAATACAACATTAAGCGAGGAGTTACTGTATGCTGTTTTATCATTCTTACTGCTCACTTCAGGTATGCTTTTGTGATTAAATGTAAGACTTTTCAGCAGGTTGATAGCCAGGGTGACGTAAAAGGTATAAGACTTGTGTTCCGAACAGTGTGTCAGTATTTCTCTAAAGCATAACAATGAGGCATTCTGAAGTCATTGGGGAAAGGGGGTGTTAAATTGCTGTTCTTCGTCCTCAAATTCAGAAGTTCTAAATGCTTATACTTATAATTGTTGATCAAGTGTTAAATTGATGTCATTACAATTTCTGCAGCCTTTAAAAGTGGTGGATCCTGATCATCCACTTGCAGCACTTGTCCGCAAAGCTCAGTCTGACAATAACTCATCTACCCCACAATCAGCAGATAGTGCAGCCATACAGACATCACAGGCGGACTATCCTGCAGATTGTAAGTACATTGTGATACAAAGATTATAGTAAATGTGAGAATTGTCCTCTTTATAGATGAAAGTAATGAGAGGTGATAGTATTGATCTATCTTTCCAGATGGATAGTCCTTTTATCTAAGGAGTGGTAACTTTCCAGTGTAAGTTTTACACCAAGAACATTATTTTTCTGGTATCTTAATTAAGCCTTGAAGAGGTTCTATTTGTTTTTATTTTGAGAGAAAATAGAATTTCTTTTATACCATATAATTCCAGGAGTCACAAATCCAGTACCTGTACCTGATTTCCTAGGGAGTGTGGGCATATGGGATCTCAAGATCAAGCCCGGTGCTTTCTTGCACTGCCATATAGTTGGTAGTAATTTATCTTGTGGGATCGCTTAATAAAGAACGGAAATTACTTGGATTTATACTAGGTCCATAGTATATGCAGATGGGTGTCTAGTAGGAATGAAACAAATCTTTCTTTAATGTGTTCAGTATGAAGTACACTAGCAATATTGCACATATACATTAGTTATGCCATCAGTGTTTTAAACTTCCCACTCTTGGGTGCTCACATAGTAACAATAGAAAGAAATGCCTCTTCCCACCTCTGGACACTTCCATTCCATGGTTTCATCACCCCCTAATTGAGGTCACTCCAGTCCACTTCATTCTGTGTAGAATTGACTAATGCATTTGAAACTACAGCTTATTTAACATCCACCAAATTGCTTTCTGGACAAGAAAGACCAACATGAACATCTCACACCAGGCCTCCTGTGAGCTTCTCAAGCTCAGTGTCCAATTCCAGATTCAGTTCAAAGTGCTGGTGCTACTCCGCAACAAGTACTCCACTGGGTTGAGGCCTACTTATTTTAGAGACAGATGAACATATTAATAGAGAGAGAGAGAGACTGAATGCTCTGTTAATTGCTGATGATTGAATCAGAAATGGTCAATCTTCATGCTGTCTCAGTTGCTGACATGGGCCAGTTCCGTTTCCTTGTCGGTCACTCTTACCAGAGGACAAATTTCAAGGAGATTCAGAGGACAGTTACTGTTGTAAGATCAGTCATGGTACTAAATTTAATGTTACGCAAAACTCTTGGAGTTCATAACCTGTGTATGTTACTATTTTTTTCCAGACTCAAAATGAGAACCACAGTAGCTGTTGCAAACAATGTACTTGTCCCACCAACAAGATACCCATTCCCTGCCGGCTGTGCTTCATGATGTTCTGGTGGACAGTCTCAGAGAACACCTGATAGGTGTACTATTTGCTCATCCTCCTGCTAGTGTTGTCACAAATGCATCTGCAACTGCTATTTTTTGATTGGCTAAATTGATCAGTTTGCTCAGAACATCCCGAAATGCAGTGACTGGCTGTCCGCATGACCCAACTTGTTCAGTGCCTCCCAGCATAAATTTCAAGTGATTACCCTGGAAAGTATAAGAAGTACAATTTTTTTAAAAATCTGTGCCTGAATAAGAGAGGCTTTATAAATTTGAAATAAGATCTCTTTTGAGCCTGGGAAATAGAAAACTTTGAGAAAGAAAGTTATTTATTTTGAACGTACCTATGAACAGGGAATTAGAACCTGTGAAGTGTTTTCTGTATTACCTGTCTCTCTTGATCACCTTTTGTCCATGAATGGGACAAGATTAATCAGCTGAGAACCAGAGAATTGGCACTATGTAAAGTTTTACCTCTCCAGTTTTCTACTCATTTGCCACCATAAAAACAACCAACCCTTGCTTGTCTCCCTGTAGAAACATTCTAGTTTGGAAAGGACAAATACTATCGTTCATGGCCTTCCTTATGGAACTCACTTTTTATCCGAATAGTGCAGATGTTTGTGAATGTGGCACAGCTTGTTAACTACCGTCAACTACTATGATTTATTTATAAGCCTGTGGTGATTTAGGATCTGCCAAGTTTGCAAGGTGGGAGACTTTTTTGAAAGGTTGTTCAATGTATTAGAGTGAAACTACAAAATAGTTATACATGCTGCATGCTCAAAGGTAGACTATCTTACACATAAACGCTGTTTGTTATTGTGTACCATGTTATTTGTGCTATGCTTTTGAACGGTTTTGAAGAGGTTTGAGTATTGACTTTGCTAAAGGAATCAGAGTGTGAAACACTGCATAAGGTTCTTTGTGTTTTGGTTTTATTTTGATTATGGGTTTGTTTGTTTTTTTTTATTCTCCCCACCCCCAACTTCCAAAAATATGGCTTTGGAGAAGAATTAGTTAATTTGCTTTCAATTTGATCTGCTTTTAGTGTAGCTCCACAAGAAATACTTACTGTAAATGCACTCTGGCAGCGCTTTAATGCCAGCAAGCCTCATTAAATACTCAGCTTGGTTTCCCTCTTTGATTTATTGTATACATTTAAAGAGAGCAGCTCTAACCATGGGTTGTATATGAGCATTGACTCCATCTTCCTATGATCAGTCTACTTTTCAATAGACCAAATGCACAGAGTTGCTGCCTAAATGGCTTCAAGCTTTTATCAAACAAAGTAAAGCAGTTACCCAGGTTTAAATAATTTCTGAAGTGTTTTTAGTGATCATAATGTAACTTGGTCTTTCTTGGTAGTAAAAATTATCTGGTAAATTGTTCAAAAAGGGCATAAAGCTTACATTTGCATAGTGTTATAAGGCTTTTTTTATTGCAGCTATTGATAATTAATTTAAATTAAAATTATTTGTATTTATAAATCCCCATCCAACTTGGAAAAAATAAAACCACCAATTAAAAAAGAAAATAGCAAGGTCTTAATAGTAATTTTGGATGATTGCACTTCATATTAACTTTTTCTTACAAAATGGCCTTTTCTCTTTATCTCAAAATAGATAGCATAGAAATAAAAAAAGTCCCGCGAAAGGTGATTCTCTCCTAGGAGAGACTTTAAAAGTGAAGTCAAGTTAGAATGCAGAGCAGTAGGAGGAGATAAAATAGAATGGTGGTATAAACTGTATAACTAAAGAGGAAGCGTTCTTCATTTCTGTGTTAAATAGAAGACTAAGAAGGGATATGGTGAAACTAAAGCATCAAAATTAAAATGTGTAAAATAGAATAATAGTTTGATGCAATATAAAATTAACTTGTGGAACTTGGTGTTGCAAGATATTGTTGAAGGGGATAGTTTTAATCTGAAAACAGGATTACATATAGAAATAGGCATAGCATAAATTGTTGCACTAGCTAGAATTAAATTACAAAGGGCTCTTCATCTTCATATTTCTGACCATAAAATGATCTCTTGGGTGTCTCTTCATGGCATGGTATTGCTCAGTTATGTGTGTTAGTTTTTCTTAACTGTCATTAACCACTGTTTTTGGCAGTATCCTAGTAGTGCGTTCTGGTGATCGCCCTGTTAACTCAGATTACTTGGGTTACTGATGTTAAAGCCTGTTAAGACATGACTATTGTTTTCTTGGTTAAGATTTTATAACTAAAGCTGTAGTGATGCATTTTTTCAAGGGGTTTATAGTGCACTCTTGGTGGTTATTCTTTCAGGCCCTAATCTTGCTGTTGACAACATTCAACAGCCCTGCGCTCATGCAAAGCATTAACTTAAGTCAGTTAAGGATTGATGTTTAAGTGTTTTGCTTTAAAATGTTGCAAGCATTTTGTAACCACCTGGGGCAAACAGTGTACTTCTATCTTATTGCTTAAAGTTCGTGAGTTGTATTTTGTCTAGATTTTGTCTGCTTTTGGAAGCTGACAATCCTTCAGATTGTTGATGCCATCACTTAGTAAAGAACCTTTGGGATAAATGTCTTAGCAAACTGAGCCAGTCCTATGTAAGCTGCATTTAAACTGCAAATTTGTAGGCTGTTAATAACTTTATATTTCTTTTTTTGGGCATTAGCTACTAATTAGTTACATTCTAAGACCTTGCCGCGTTTAGTAGTTGGAAAAATTCAGATTCCCACAATACCTATATTAAAATCATTCACAGTTCTTGCACAGTATTCATTGATACAGTCTTTGGACCAAATTAAGCTTCTGCATAAGAGGATACAGGTTTCATTGAAGTGAAAGGGAGAGGTGCCCCTTCATGTGTAGAGGATCCATTGTAGAGTTGTGCTAATCTTCATTTAAAATGTTTGCTTGTAATAAGTAGATAGGTATAAAATATTTAGGTAGGGCAAAGTAAAGGGTTACCTAAGGAGGTGGTGGAATATTCATCCTTAGAGGTTTTAAAGGCCTGGCTTGACAAAGCCCTGGCTGGGATGATTTATTTGGTGTTGGTCCTGCTTTGAGCAGGGGATTGGATTAGATAACCTCCTGAGTCTTTTCCAACCCATCTTCTATGATTCTATGAAAGGCTAGAAATTTGAGGGAAAATTGTCTGCTTCCACTACTCAGTGATAAGAAATTGAACATCTGTCTTTCTACTTCATGATGCATAAAAAGCCACGGCAAATTTTTCTTATTTGGAGATGGGAGTGGGGAGGAATATTGAGGGGTTTTTTTTTTACTTTAGAAATACAGATGGTGTCCGATTTGAGTATTCTTTGACTGTGGTTGTTTATCTGATAATTCAAGTTAATCTATGGACGTCTTCTGCAATCCATTAAATAAATCTGAATATATCATGAAGGATGACATGATTGTTTCATGCTGTCTGCACAGTAACATCATGGTAATTTAGGATGGGTCATATCTGTGACTAGTGGTTGATATTTCTAGAGAGGACTGAATCAGCATCCAAAACAGTTGAATCCAAATCTGGAAATTCATTTTGATGGCAGCATTCAGGCTTAAGTCTTTAATACAAGCCTAGCTAGGTGTCTGGTAAATTCATTGCCTTGAGCTGATTCCTTGTGGCCTACATTCTCAAGAGTGGGTAGTGATTTGGGGAGACTTAACTTTGAGACATCTTAAAGGGTCCTAATTTTCAGAAGGCAAGTGCTTAGCATTTCTTAAATATAAGGTCCCTTTCAGCTGTTTTGGGTTTAAGCAAATGGAAACTGAGGCACTCAAAATGCCAGTTACGCTTAAATTTGTCATTTTCTATAGTTCATTTTCTTCAGCTCTCTAAGCAGGCATATTTAAAATGGCTGGGTGGTTGAGGTGAGTTATCCACGCAAATAGTTCTGTCAAATACATCTTTTTAAGGGAGGAGCGTTCGAAGATCTGTTTCACAGTAAAGCAGCTCTTTTGCTCATTAATGAGTTGAATTTTGTACAGGTTGGAAGTTTATTTTGCAATTTTCAGATCCACCAAAAGCAAAGTGCAGTGTACATGATGAAACGAGATGGTCTAGAGCCCTTAAATGAGTCTTTGTCGAGATTAAATAAGGAAGTAGGCAAGTAATAGAACTTGTTCTGCATTTACTGCAGGAATATTCTAGATTTGCTAATTGTTAGAAAAGAAAAAAAAATTTCTGATTGGTTTTTGGTACTTATACTTTCAGGATCCAGCTGTCATAATTGCTACTTAACAAAATCAGAACATAGCAGTGGCTTTTCCGTAAATGTAGGGGGGGGGGGAAAAAGGAAAAAATTATAAAAACAAAAATGTTCCTATCTAAATTACATCTTTATTATGGTGTGGAGAATATATTATATATGCTTGTGCTGAATCTGTTTGGCTATATCTGTACAGAATGGGTTTCTAGCTTGTCTATCAGTAATTTAGCTTAGTAAATTGCAGGGCAGTTCAATTTGTTTTTCTTCAAGACGTATTCATGAATTTGATGATAAATTTTAGAATCGCATCCCTCAGAAGCAAAGCAGTAACAGTTATACATTTTCCTGTAGATTGTTGTCTCAAAATCTTCTAAACCTGATGGCCAGGTAGTCAACCTTTTGCTCATCTATAGAAGCGAAGTTCCTCGGTGGTGATTTAGTACCAATAAATACAGTGCATTTAAGATGCTGAATGTGAATCTTTTTTCTCTTGCTATTTTTTACTGTGAGGGAATATCTGGAGATGTGATAGGCTCTCTGCTAAATCAGACATTCTCTTAAGCAGGGATGGGAGAAGTCAGATAATTAGACAATCAAGAAATGCACCAATCTTTCCATATACAGAGTATTGGATGTTAAATGGTCATAATTTTCAAATCTGTATCAAGTTCTAAAAATTTACACATAATCCTATTTGTATTTTGCAAAGTTTTTACTAAGTCGCATCTGAAATTATTGCATGGATTTTTTTTTCTGTTCCATTGTTTAAATTTTACAAATATCGCTGCATAGTAATTGATAGAATGCATGTTTAAAGTCAGTTAAAGATTAAACTAAAATTTTGAACTTTGGGAATGTGAAATCATTGCACTGAATTTCCTTGGCTTCTAAATCTGTTAAGCAATATAACCAGCCATTGATAAATCACTAGCTAAAAGGTGTATCGTTCTTACTACAGTACTTTGCACGTATCATGAGTAAAGTTTGGGGTTAAACGAGAGGGGAAGGATTGTAGAATTCCAAAAACTAGACATTGCAACTTTCAGTGGTAAAATAAAGAACCTCACGGAATGACAGGAACCTCTGAATTAAAACCCTATTGAGCTAGATGGAGGTAGTTCATTCTCCCCTGCATTTGTGGAATACCACCTTATAGAAGAACCAGAGCAGTTCTTCTGTACAGGCATGGGGCAGTGTATGAGAAGCCTGATACGCTCTCTGCATTGAAGTGAAATCAACTTTGTGAGGGTTTCATATTGTCAAAGATGGGAATTGGGGGCAGACGTGCTGAATTGAAGATTCCTCATGCTTATACCATGTGCATTTACCTGTAGGCATCTCTCTCAACTTGAAGCCCTGGTTCTCTTTTCTGTACTTCAAAGATAACCTCTTTGATCTGAGATACAAGTCTAGCTCAGCTATTACCATTCCTATGCTGCTTCATTATGGAGATTGCATCTTGAGTTGCCATGTTTACCTCCCAATTCTCTTTGGAGAATATTTGGCTTCCACTGGATGCCATTTCTTTCACAATAACCGTTTGTTTATTCCTTGGTGCAAGACAGAATGCAAGGGACAGCTGTGGTAATTCCGCTGTTAGATTTTAAATATGGGTGAAATACAGGGCTCATGAAAATGAAGGTTTTAAAAACCTGGCTTTACAAGTATGTGCCATTCAAACTTCCTACACAGGTCTATCGATGCATCTCAAGCTTAGTGTACAATATCACTACTTTTCTAGTCCTGAGCCTTTCCAGACCTGCCCTTCACCCAAGCCATCATACATTTTGCTTTGAATAGAGACTTGAGATAAGCTTAAACCCTCTCTCCGGGTCTGAACATCTCTGAACTTCGGAGTTTGTCCTCTCTACTGTAGAGAAAAATCCACTGGCAATGGATGAGACCAACCAACTTATTTTCACAAGTGAAAATTATGCTGTTCATAACTAAACACCAGTGGCACATTCAGCTGGTGTTTCATAAAAGAGGGATTCATACATCTATAATTAATAGAATAACACATTAACAGCTGTGAATTTTGTATTTTTTGTCTCTTGAGGATGAAATTATAATTTTGTTGTGCCACTAGCGCATATGAATTATGCAGGCTTTTGCAGCCCATGACAGTGAGGCTATAAGCTACTGCTGAAGTATTCTAAGTAGACATTCCTCTGTAAGGCATATTCCAGCTACAACCAAAAACCCTTGCAAACTTTAATGTTTCAGGTTTTGTGCATGCATATATAGTTTTTAAGCTAATTAATTGGGCAAATTGTTTCTTATTCTACATGACTGGATACAGATTAAATTGTAACTTTAAGTCCAAAAGTTTGTAATGCAACTATATCTTTAATATTAAAAAGGGGGAAATTGCTTAACCAGGCAACCTGGATTTTTGGCAGTTTATGTAAACTAACATTTTACTTGTCCTGGGTAACCTGGAAAGATTCATTAATCTTTTTTCTACAAGTATTTAGAATTAAGTAAACCTTTACTAGAACTTTTCTGTATTAAAATTAATTTTACTCTAATAGTACCTCTCTGATTAATGTTCTAATTTTCTTTCCTCAAATTAAAGAAGCTGATTTTGAGTATAAAATACAAATTATTTTTCCTAATATTTACAGTGCACACATGGTTTTAATTTAGCTAAAACTTAGAAAGTATTAACTTTCATGAAGAAAAATTGCATGTTAGCATGCTTTTCATGTGCCTTTAGTGGTTCACTTCACTGCTCATGCCTATTTGGTTTCCAGTTGGCCTTGGATGTGCTCTGATACCACCTTCAATATGTCTGTCTCATTTAACCTAAATGTGTTGATGTGAACCATATTCCTTTTCTTATACCAGAAAAATAGATAAAACATTACTTGATTTGAAATATGAATCAGTGACATTCTAGTTATGGTAGCAGGGCAGAAAATCTATTTTTTTATCGTGCTTTTTCTTCAAACTTCCTGAACTATTGATCTTAAAACAAATGGGTTTTTTTTAAATTGCTTTATAGCAACAATGGCAGCCATGTATTACAGTTACTATATGCTACCCGATGGAACCTATTGCCTGGCACCTCCACCCCCAGGAATAGATGTTGCCACCTATTACAGTGCACTGCCTGCAGGGATGACTGTATCAAGCACTACGGGAGTAACATCAGTAACCTCAGTACCTCCACCTCCTGGTACTACACCTCCACCTCCCCCAGATACAACTGATTCCAATAGTGGGTTGAAATCTACTATACCTGCTCCAAGGTACCATACTTTCATGTTATATGTATATTTCCTATATTCAGCTTGAAAAAATATTGTTTTTTAAGCAATGAAGGTTTAATTTTAGTTTCACTAATGTAATGGAATGTCTCTTATTGACAGTATGTAGGGGTGATGGTTAGTTCATAGTTTGGACTCAAATGTGGTCAGGCACACTACAAATACATTATACATTCCTAGAAACATAATTATTACCACACATAAAATCCATTTAAAATATTAAATGTGTTCTTTTCCTGCATGAAATTGATCCATATCTGAGGCATGTTTAATTTAGCTGTGTGACATTAAAAACATATCAGGTTAGATTGCTTGTGATTAGTTTAGACACTTGTAACAACTGTTTTTGTTTAAAGCAGCTTGGATTATGTGCACCACTACTGTATAAACCAATTTAAAATATTTTGAAACAATTTTATTAATTTGCTGTATTTGTGATTGTTTCCAGAGATTCCTCAGATAACATTGGTGCAGAATATCTCATTTTTATGAGACTAGGTGAACCAGATGATCGATTGCATGTATGGTTTATCGTAATTTATGGCTTATCATAATAAATTTTTTGCTTGAAAGCAAATATTTAATCTCTAGAAGTACATGGCAGCCCAAAGAGTGAACTTCTGTATAAAATTTTTGGTAAAGCAATAATCAAATTGAAATGTGTTCATATCTCCTATTTATAAATAATGGACTTCTGATGTTTGCAGCACAATTGCTCCAGTGGTTGCCATTATCCCACCACCTCCAGATATCCAACCTGTTATTGACAAGCTGGCTGAATATGTTGCTAGGAATGGAATTAAGTTTGAAACCAGTGTTCGTGCCAAGAATGATCTGAGGTGAGAAAGTCTTCTCTTAACTTTCATTTTATATTCTTTAAAAAAAAAAATCAGCTGGACTGTTTATTTTATTGGCAATGCATGCATTTCTGAAGAAAAGTGTTTTAAGGAAGGTATTTGGTAATTTTTTATGTTAAAATTCAAGGGACCACTTAAAGTTAATGCTAAAACATGAATGCTAAAACTCAGAATCCAGAAGTTGAGCTTCTGAATGCATGTATCCCCTGGGAATTTAGGCATAAGCTATTATATTTCAGAACACCAAATAGTGTTCCTGTGCCTGAGGTAGTGAGATGGTAAATGATTGTTGGCATTTGCTTTGTTCATGTGTATATTTCACAAATTATTTGTCCTTCTCTCTTAATAGGTTTGAGTTCCTGCAACCATGGCACCAATATAATCCCTACTATGAATTTAAGAAACAATTCTTCCTTCAAAAAGAGAGCAGTGACAGCTCTCAGGTATGTTTATGATGGGACAGGTGGTTGGGAAGGTAGATCATTTTGTTCTCTTTTGTATTCTACATTCAGAGAGTAATATGTAAAACTGATTCCTGTAGAAAGCGTTTGTGTTGGGGGAGGGACTTGGATGTCTTTTATTTCATGTAACATAAATCCATCAGATTTGTAGCTTTACTCTAGTATAGCATAAGCAAACAATCATTGTGATGACAATGTGAAAAGTGAAACATCCTGAGAACCTTTTGAGCAAATTACGCAGCTGCTATGTGGAGATCCAAAACCCAGAGTGGCACTCTGTTCCCATGAACCTTAGGAGCACAGCAGTAGCAGTTACCTCTTCTTGCATGCCTCAGCCTGCTGTCTCTAAGGCAGCTCTTAGTTTTTCTGGTCCACTACCTCTCAAACAAACTTTAACCGAGAAGGTCAGTGTAATCTGGCAGCTGTCCTGATTGTTCTTAATTGAGAAGACCTGCTTCTTTCTGCGTCCCACTGAATTTCTGCTTTTGGAGAAAACACAGAACACACATGATTGAAGATAGAGAAGCAAAGTGGAAGAAGGCAAGAAAATTAGTTTTTGTGGATTTATGAAGCTTTTTGGCTAAGTAGTAAATTGCCACATGAGCAGGTTCAGTATTCTCACAGGCTGTGGATATAATAGGACAGAGCAGCATGTTGAAAGTGATTCTAAAAAGGACTTTAAATTGTTCTTACCAAACTACCCAGTCAAGAACAACTTTGCCTGTCAGGCTCCTAGTAAGCTGTCTGTAGAGCAAAGGCAGCAGCGGGAGGACCCTTCCTAGAAGCAGTGATGACATCCATACAAATGAATTACTGTGCAGTAATTAAACCCAAACCCTTTCTTTAGAGCATATGGCCAAGCAGTTTGGTCTCATGACTCTCAGCAGATGCCTGTTTTTTCCTCTCTCATTAGCCGTCTATGACTGCTATAGAATCTTTCAGAACTTTGTCTTCAGATATCCTCTAACCAGAAGCTTCTTTTAAAGTGACAGTAACTTTGTACATAACTCGGTGAAGCACGTGTAAGGATTAAATATATGCATTTCTATTTTAAACTATTTTAGAGAGTTTACAGTGCAAATTCAAGGGTATGTGAGCTTGGGTTATAGAATGGCAGTATTGCAGCTAAGGAATATTCTTACTAACAAATTTTCCATTACATAGTGTAGGCTGCTCTTAAATTAGTAGACTTTGTAGGAATGAATGTGCTGCACAGTAGTTTTGTTTTAAACAATTAACTTTGGCATATAATTAGTTCATTAGTACATAAAACCATTCACAATTTGAAGATCTGCAGCTAATGGTGAGTAATGGGCAGTGTCTCTTTACTAACAATTTCCTCCTTTTCATGGATATATATCAAATTCTTAATGTAGTTCTAACATAGTCCTATTTAATTTATTAGCTAGTGTATGCTAGTATTTATAAGGCATATTTTCTGTACTCCAGAAAATTTGTGAAATTGAAGCAATTTTCTAGGAAATTGTATCAGTTATTCTACTTGGTAAGACTTTATCTTGTATAGTATTTTAACTTGTACTGGATTTCAGTAATGAATGAAGTGCTTTTTAAAACAATTTATTTGTAAATTATTCATAGACTCTTAAAACTACAAGATTTTAATAGAAACTAATAATTTTTAGGCAAAAAGTATCTTTTCTTCAATATCCAGCTATTCTTCATGAAGTATACTAGCAAAAGCAGTGGGCTTACATTCTATATTAGTTGCCTAGATTAATAAGAATTTATTTTAAAAAATTGTGAGGAAATGATGCATCAAAGAAAAGTGATGTTAAGGATTGCCATTTAAAGTTGAAGTATTGAAACTTTCAGACCTGGTGATGAGTATAGCTAAGAAGCCAACGGAGCATGATTAAATAAGTTCCTTGAGATTTTGTGTAACTATATGAACTTTCCCTTCTGTAGTTGTGCAGATAATTCCCTTACTTTTCTAAAAGATGAAAGCTATTTGTGCTTTTAATATTATGGCTAATGGTATTTTCTTTGCATACTTTATTCATATAACCAAATATAAAGCCTTTGATGCCTGCTTCTGCATCATTTTAAATCAACTTTTACCATTGACTTCAGCAGGTACAGGATCAAGTCCTCAATGCTATTTTATCACTCTAAACTGTTTATAGATTAGTTCATGCTTGGCCAATGAATGGCTGCAGAGGGAGGGATGGATGAAAACCTCTGATGGCTGAAATATAAAATATGGAATGGGTCCCTCCTTAACATTTAAAATCTTAAAACAATAAGTATATTGAGAAGCAGCCAAACAATCTATTAGGGAAGGGTTATTGAAATAAAAAAGTTTTCTTTTTTGTTCATATAATTCTCAGACCCTTAAGTCTTTCAGCTCTTTTTTTATGGAGAACATGCCAAATAGCCTTCATTTAATGTATATTTTTACCGTGGCATTTTCCCATACCAGAATAGTTGAATCTTATGACAATAAAGCCACTTGTACTTCTAATAGTATCACCCCTGTTGAGGATTTCAAAGCATCTAGGGAATTGCGTTCTAACAGTTTAGTTCACAAATACCAATGGCAGCTCAAAGTATCCATAGTAAGAAAGAGGCTTCCTGTTTCTCTCTCCTTATTGAAGTCTGTTGCTAATTATTTCACATGCATCGTTAGCTTAAAGTGTTGCACACAGCCAAAACAATTGTGCTCTAATGTGGAAAGCTCTTAAATAATTAAGCCCCAATCTGTGTTTTTAATTTCCATTTATAAGTTACTTTTTACACTGAAATGGTTTCTTAATGACCCTATCTTCACGTTCTGATTGAGGGGAAGGGCTGGGTGATCTTTGAAACTCAGACAGGAGGCTGTCAGACGGGTGGCCTGACAACAAGCCAAGCCAAGCTTCTGTGCTGTGACCCTACACAGATGTTTCCTCCCAGAATCAAGAAAGGAGCCACTCAGGTGGTTCCCCTTATCTCCCCTCTTACCCGCCTTCCCTCTTTTTTTGCATCCCAATAACTTTTGTGGGAGTTATGGCAAAAACTAGTGAACAAAGGAGGTTTCAAGCCGGTAGTGGGAGGAAGAAGAGGTGCTTCTGCTGCTGCCATTGCTATTATGGAAGAGGATCCAGGTGTGCATGAAAACCAGCCCTCTTCTTGAGAGATGGTTTTGTGAATACTTCGGATCTGCCCTGAATTATTGCTAAAAGCAAGGAGTTCACTTCTTAACCCATTTCTGGTTAGTAACAACCTCACCTCATTCCATCTCCCTTCAGGGGGCTTCAGAGCAAGAAGTGGTAATGATGTAGTGCTGCTGCTGATAGAGAAATAAATTGTTTTCCCTATAGCAGCAACTTGGAGTAGTTTAAAGTCACTGACTAGCTCTCCCATGATCTTTGTCAAAGAATGTATAAATACCAATTAAGAATTATTAAACAGGATATTGTATGTTAGAAGTGGCATGACCTTCCATTCTGATCATTGTAAATGGTCTTCATTGATTCTGCTGAAGGCCCCCCAAGGAGCTTGAGACCAAGAACAATACAAATTCGAGGGAGGGTAGCTTTGGGCATTAATTTTGAAACTGCAACTCCTTAAAAAAATAGCTGAAGTAACGCTACTGGCAAAACAAAGAAATTAATGGAAAACCATTATTCTTTTAAATCATCCCATATTATTTAGGCATTGCAGGCAATTTGTATGTATAATTTGTGGCTTTATATGTGTAATTTAATATGATATATTCAGAATTAACCAGGAACAGCAGAATGCCTCTATATTCACTCATATTTTTTCACTGTTTAAACCTTTAATACATTTTTAATGCATTGTTTGTGGTTATTAAGTTGTTTAGATTTACTTTAAGTTCAAAAAAACCCAAAGAAACATTAGGTCTGGTTATTACCAGCAGGGTTACTGATATATATTGCAGCTAATCAGGCTACTCTTTTGAAATGGCTGGAAGATTTCCAGCTCCATCATATTACAGCCATTTTGGCCAGAGCTAATATTATAAAATTCAGTCTGTTGGACAGCATGAAGTGAGAATTATATGTATAACAAATAAGTTATATGTTGGGTATCATCTAAGCAAAATTGTTGGTAAATTGACTTTTATAGTGGTTCTAATTTACCTATTTATTGGAGAGGAGTGAGGGAATGGGTTTTAGGTAATATCTTACAATTAAGACACGCAAATCTAGTTTCTGTTCTGTTAAATTAGTGAAGAGCGTATATTTTGTAGTAATTGTACTTGATGAAATGTTACAAAAAATAGATAAAATATTTGACTGCAATTTCTCTAGTTGAGGGGAAAATCTTATGCAACATTGCATCCGTTCTTTCAAAGAAAAAGTGGAAAAAATGTGTTTTCTCTAAGTATAATTGATTTTGTATTGAAATGTTCAGCTCTCTCAAAAATGTTTGTTTCCTTTTCATAGATTCATAGACTCTAGGACTGGAAGGGACCTCGAGAGGTCATCGAGTCCAGTCCCTTGCCCTCATGGCAGGACCAAATACTGTCTAGACCATCCCTGATAGACATTTATCTAACCTACTCTTAAATATCTCCAGAGATGGAGATTCCACAACCTCCTTAGGCAATTTATTCCAGTGTTTAACCACCCTGACAGGAACTTTTTCCTAATGTCCAACCTAAACTTCCCTTGCTGCAGTTTAAGCGCATTACTTCTTGTTCTATCCTTAGAGGCTAAGATGAACAAGTTTTCTCCCACCTCCTTATGACACCCTTTTAGATACCTGAAGACTGCTATCATGTCCCCGCTCAGTCTGCTCTTTTCCAAACTAAACGAACCCAATTCTTTCAGCCTTCCTTCATAGGTCATGTTCTCTAGACCTTTAATCATTCTTGTTGCTCTTTTCTGGACCCTCTCCAATTTCTCCACATCTTTCTTGAAATGCGGTACCCAGAACTGGACACAATCCTCCAGTTGAGGCCTAACCAGCGCAGAGTAGAGCGGAAGAATGACTTCTCATGTCTTGCTCACAACACACCTGTTAATGCATCCCAGAATCATGTTTGCTTTTTTTGCAACAGCATCACACTGTTGACTCATATTTAGCTTGTGGTCCACTATAACCCCTAGATACCTTTCTGCCATACTCCTTCCTAGACAGTCTCTTCCCATTCTGTATGTATGAAACTGATTGTTCCTTCCTAAGTGAAGTACTTTGCATTTGTCTTTATTAAATTTCATCCTGTTTACCTCAGACCATTTCTCCAATTTGTCCAGATCATTTTGAATTTTGACCCTATCCTCCAAAGCAGTTGCAGTCCCTCGCAGTTTGGTATAATCTGCAAACTTAAGCGTACTTTCTATGCCAATATCTAAGTTGTTGATGAAGATATTGAACAGAGCCGGTCCCAAAACAGACCCCTGTGGAACCCCACTCGTTATACCTTTCCAGCAGGATTGGGAACCATTAATAACTACCCTCTGAGTACGGTTATCCAGCCAGTTATACACCCACCTTATAGTAGCCCCATCTAAGTTATATTTGCCTAGTTTATCGATAAGAATATCATGCGAGACCGTATCGAATGCCTTACTATAATATAGGTATACCACATCCACCGCTTCTCCCTTATCCACAAGACTCGTCATCCTATCAAAGAAAGCTATCAGATTGGTTTGACATGATTTGTTCTTTACAAATCCATGCTGGCTATTCCCTATCACCTTACCACCTTCCAGGTGTTTGCAGATGATTTCCTTAATTACTTGCTCTATTATCTTCCCTGGCACAGAAGTTAAACTAACTGGTCTGTAGTTTCCTGGGTTATTTTTATTTCCCTTTTTGTAGATGGGCACTATTTTTGCCCTTTTCCAGTCTTCTGGAATCAATCCTGTCTCCCATGATTTTCCAAAGATAATAGCTAGAGGCTCAGATACCTCCTCTGTTAGCTCCTTGTGTATTCTAGGATGCATTTCATCAAGCCCTGGTGACTTGCAGGCATCTAACCTTTCAGAAAGGTTAGGTGGATTTTCATATATAATTTGTCCTGCATCCTTCTATTATATAGTAAAGAACACTGAATAAGTGAAAGGGTCAAGAAAGAGGCAATGTACATGAACAAAATAAGTCTGCTTCAACAACAGACTTAGTATGAAACATTTTTGACCACCTTGCATAGGCAGCAGTTAATGAAAGTTGCATTAATTTGCTATTCTTTAACATCTATATTCAGAGGAAACAGGTTATAAAGCCCTTGCCTGTCCTTCTGAGAAACTGAATACATGTGTTGACAAAGTAGAGAGAGACATTTGGGGTTATGTGTATTTGGATTCTTTTCCTTCCATTTCTCTAGTGTTCCTGGGTAGCTCCTCTGGAAGTGGTGAAGAAAAATATGTTGACTTGATTCCTCACTCTAGTTATTGCAGTGGGACAACAAGAGAATGCTAAACACTTGCTATTAATTTCATTCAAGGTGTAGGCAAAAGTAATTACTGTAAATTACAAAGTTTACATTTATGTTGCTATTCAAACTGATATATTTTGAAGACTAGACCTGCCTGTTTAGCATTGTGAGGCTTAACAAATTTTTAAAGTAGTTTAGATATCACTGGATGTACAACAGACATTATTCTCCTCAAAACTCCCCTCTGCATCCCAATCGAGAAAGGTGTAAAGCAAGGAGATACGATTTCACCGAAGTTTTTCACCGCCTGTCTCAAAATGGTTACGAACAAGATCAATTGGAGGAGTGGTGTTAACATAAATGGAGAACGATTATCTCATCTCAGATTTGCGGACGACATTGTACTAATTGCCAAAAGCACCAACCAACTGCAGAGCATGCTATGAAGACTCAACAAGAAAAGCAGTCAGGTAGGCCTGAAAATGAACCGCTGCAAAATGAAATACATGCAATCAGACGTCTTACGAAAATCCCGAATAACGATAACAGGAGAAGAAATCGAAGAAGTGGAACAGTACATATATTTGGGCCAAGAAGTTAATATGCACCAAGACCTGAACGGAGAACTCTCGCAAAGGATTCGGGCGGGATGGTGTACGTTTAATTCCATCAAGGACGTCCTCAAAGGAAAAATCGACAAGACCACATGTACAAATATCTTCAATTCAACAGTGCTGCCAGCCATGCTGTATGGCAGTGAAACGTGGGCACTGACGAAGAGAGAAGAGCAGCGGCTGTTGGTAGCTGAAAGGGCAATTGAACGAGCTATGTTGGGAATTTCCCTTCTGGATCACATCCCAAATGAAATGATCAGAGAACACAGCGGTGTGAAAGATACTGTCGTGGAAAGCAGATATAACAAGATGCAATGGGCGGGCCACACAGCACAGCTCACGGACAATAGGTGGACCGCAATCATTGCTGAGTGGTACCCGCAAGAACAGAAAAGACCACCCGGTCGGCCTCCAAGAAGATGGGAAGATGACATTGTTAAACGTTTCGGACGAACGTGGAGAAGAATGGCGGACGTTTTGTGATCGGCGCAGTCTTAACGACAGCTGAAGACCGACCGATCCAGGTGAAGATATCATTTGAGAAATATATTTTTACTTATAAGTCAGAATATCAATAGTCATGACAGAACACTCCAGTATGATGAGAGGAGCCAAGACTTGGAAACTTTCCCCAGTGCCTGTTAGCATTAACATTTAAAATGACCTTTGCTCTCAGGTTTCCTAAAGACCATGTATATTTAAATTCCTTGAGACATCTTCATTCACCAATCAGTCCTATCTCAAATTAGTTGTCTTCCCTGAATAATTAATTCTACCCTTCTCCACTTCATGGGAAGGCATTCTTAACAAATAATCTAAGGTCTATCTCTGGCTGTGTTTTTCTTTTCTCTTGCAATAGGTATAAAGTTATTTACACCTGATTTAGCTCATGGAGCTGCATGCCATAAACCAACTTAAATTCTAATGATGTCACTAACTGTATCAGATAAAAGAGAGATCTGCAAATTCAGTTTTTCATTTCTGAAATGTCGATATAAAATCAAAGGATTTTTATCCTTCAGCTCTTTTTATATTTAGAAAATATAAAAAATTATATTTATTTTATGTCATCATAAAAATGTTAACACTGCTGTTTTATGGCACTGTCAAGTGTTTACCTTCAGCTTTTATTTTATAATGTTATTGTAAACCGTAACTTGAATGAAATATTTCCATAATTTTCTGGAAAACTCACTCTTTTACTTGGAGAGAGAATCTGATAACTAATAAAGATAAACAAACTGAAACTGCACGAAAAATAGGTGGAATAGAACAGGCATCAACCTATTTATTAAGTTTTTGTACGCATCAGAAACAGGGTCTGTTACTGCATATCTATTGACAAATTGCTATAATTTGTTTACATTTAGGAAAGCTGGTGAGAATATTTTCAGTTAAATTCAATTTTGTTGAAATGTGCAGTTTCATCAAAGCTGAGATGTATTAGCTTTCATTGGGAAGCTTTTTTGGTTCATGGTTCTCTGGTGACTTCGAGAGAGAGAGAGAGAGAGACTCAAATCAAAAAGCTCATGTTCTTCTGAATATTGTCCTTATGGGTGCTCCACTTCAGGAGTGTGTGCATCCCCTGCATTTTTGATTGGAGTCTTTTGGTAGTAGTGTCCATTTCCCCCTGTGCAAGTGACCCATACTATGGATATATAGAATTGCACAGGCAAACCACCCTTGGTTTCTTCTCAACTGCCTTCAGCCTGATACGGAGGGTTGAGCATGACAGCTTCATGTTTACTTAGCGTAGTTTACATAGTGGTATGTAGTTTAGTTTGGGGCTGTCGTTTCCCGTTTGTGTTTCACCATTTGAGGGGTTATTTTGGACTTTTTGTCTCTGGGGTATGCCAAGTTCCCTAGGCTTTAAAAGTTGTCTTTCCTATGGGGAAGCTATCCCAGTTAGAGGTGTACATTTTTGGGTCTTCATTGTTTGGGAGATCCCATATACCGGCAAAATATAAGATCTGCTCCTCATTCAAAAGTAGATCTTGTGAGAACAAGGAAATAAAATTCGAGCTCTTGATGACGAATCAAGCCCTAAGACCAGCTTCTGACCCTGGATCCAAGAGCTATCTTGTACACCAGCTTCTGAGCACACTTTGTGCCCCGTCTACCTCTGGGTCCCGGTCACTGAGCGCTGGGGGAGGTAGCTGGAGGTGGGTCTCATTTCCCCTTGAGAGTGGCCATGCATGGGAAGAGGAAGTCCTGTCCCTTCCTAGCCCAACCAGGAGTAGCAGCTAGGAGCTCCTGGCTGGGGCGCTCCCTGCAGCATGTGGGAGATCAGACCCACCTCCACCTCCGGCTGCAGAAGTGCCGCAGCTGCTGCCTTCAGAGTCCAGCTCTAAAGGCAGCGCAGAATTGAAGGCGGCAATCACGCAACCCCCCTACAACAGCTTCGTGACCCACCATGACCCCTTTTTGGGTGGGGGACCCCCATGATTACAACACTGAATTTCAGATGTAAACATCTGAAAATGTGAAATTGACTAATTTTAATACCCTCTGGTCCTGAAATTGACCTTGAATTTGGTAGGGCCCTACCCATAAGGAGGTGACACCTCATACTAATATCTCGTCATCATCTGAGACTGCAATGCCCCCACCACCTTCCTTGGTAGTTGACTTCAGGCAGTTACAGGAGCTGATGAAACGCCTTTAGTAGAGGTCCAGGATTCCTTTTTGTAAACTGGATGTTTTACGTACTTCTGTACATATGGCCCGCCGTGTCAATAAAACTATGCTAGAGCCTGCCAATACCATCTAGCAGACTCCACCTACATCACCTCCTACTTGTAAACTTGCTGACAAAAAACAGTGTGTCAGCTCCGGTTTCAGAGTTTTATTTTCACATCCAACATCGAATTCCCAGGTAGTGGATGCAGTTTAATGAAGATGGTAGACAACACAATACTAAATCTACCTCTTATCACAGAAACCGGCTTGACTTCTTTGGTCGTAAAAGTTATTCCTCTGAAACGTTACAGTTCAGATCAGTGAATCATCAAGCGCTTATGTCAAAATATGATTATTTGAATTACAATGAGTTTAACGGCTTTATTGAACTTTTACCAGAGAATCCACATGAACAATTGAAGACCATGAAGTGCAACTCTTAGTAAAAACACTATTGCAGGCCTCCTTAGATGTAGCCTGTACTGCAGCCTGAACCGTTTCCACTGTGATCATGATGCAACAAGCATCTTGGCTTCAGTTGTCCTTCACTAGGGAGGTACAGAGTACTGCAGAGGACCTTCCCTTTGATGGTCACTATGTACAGGTGGCTCACTTGACATCTTGAAGGATTTGAGGGCCATGCATAAGTCCCTCAGATTTTTTTACGCCTGTAGATAAGAGAATGTAGCAGGTCTCAAACAGCACAGAGATCTCACCCAGTTCACTTTTCTAATTTCCGTAGACCACCTGAACCACCAGCTAAGAGACAAGGTATTCAAAAAAGTCAGCTGCTGCTGCTACCAATTCATCTCAGCCACCCATGTTGTCTAAACGTTTGGCATTTGATGGTTTGGTCGAGAGTCTGAACCTTCTGCTTGATACCATTCTTCGCTCCCCCCCCCCCCCGACACTTTCCTGTTTTCACTCTTCAGGGGGAAGAACATCTGATGTATGGATATTGGAGGTCATAACATCTGGTTATTCTGTCTTTCACCTCCATTCCTTTCTCATATTCCCTCTTCCCTGTCCCTTTTCAGGGACCTATCTCACAATCAGTTGCTGAGACAGGAAGTCACTTCCCTTCTATGCTCCCTTCCACTAATCAGAGCCAAATCTGTCAAGATCGTGACACTGTGGCCTGTATGTTTTTCATCAATTGTCAGAGTGGGGTGTGCTCAGTCTCTCTCTCCCTGGAATTGATACATAGCTAACCAGATAGTCATTTCAGCTTCTTACGTTCTGCATATATAGAACACCATGACTGATGACCTCAGCAGATGCTTCTTCTAGAGTTGTGAATGGGAGGTGGAGTCACAATTCCTCAAAATATTTCTAACCTGTGGGTTTCCAAAAGTGGACCTTTTTACCATCACAGCCAGTGCAGAGTGCAAGAAGTTCTGCTTGAGAGGTGGACTTTGTCCTCAATCACTAGGAGATGCCGTCCTCATTTCATGGCTGAAGGGCCGCCTTTATGCTTATCCACCAACACTCTTGCTCTTGACAGTTCTCAACGAGATCAAGCAAGACACGGTCTCTTTGATTGCACTGACTAGGTTTGGTATCCTTACCTAGTTTGATTCACTTCTCGTCCACCACTGAGACTTCCAAACAGTCGCCACCTGTTGTCTCAGGAGAACACTCAGGCCCTTCATTTCAGTTTGGATGCTATGTGATTCTAAGTGTAGCTTCTAGATGGTTCTCGGTGACAGAGATTGCCCATTCAACAGAGGTACAGCAGGTATTGTTTAATAGCAGAAAGATCGCTGCAAGAAATACCTTCAGAAATGGAAGAGATTTCACCATTGGTGTACCCGTGATCAAGTCTCTCCTGTTCGCTTTTCCCTTGCCACTATTCTGGATTACCTGGTAGAATTAAAAACATCAGGTCTCACTGTGAGTTCCATTGAAGTTCGCTTGGTGATCATAACAGCTTTTCACTTTGTGCAAGGTTTTCAATCTCTGCTAACCCCACAACGTCAAGATTCCTTAGAGGACTGAGGAATCTTTTTCCACAGATTAGACAGCCTATTCCATTATGGAACTTGAACCTTATCCTTAATTGCCTCAACCAATCCAGTGCTGTGTTTGAATAGAAGTAATTATTAACTCTAGTTAAAGCAGAAAGCTGCTATGCTTTTGTCTCTTTAAAGGAGCAGTGTACTTCATTACTTCTCTGAATGTTCCAGGTAAGGACTGGACATTTCAGGGAAGACGGTTTTGTGGAAATTTAGGTGGTGGGTGTGCTGGTCTCTAGCCAAGTGAGCCCAGAGTGTGACTGTAGTGTAACCAGCAAGTTGCTGGAGTCAAAGTTGCTGAATCTGACCTGCTCAACACACACACACTCAGGGAACTGCATGTTTTCTGCTGGCTGTTAGCGTCTGAGCTGTGAGCCACAGCAGCAGAGCATTTAAGGTTCCAGGTAGTATGTGATACAACCTCTCAGTGGTCTGCAGTGCACCCCGAATTGGAACATTGGCATAGTTATTATTGGGGCATTTAGTGTACTGCATGAAGTACACTGCAAGTTGTATATGTGGGTGAAATGATAGTCACTACACTCTCGAATGAACTCACACAGAAAAATAAGACAAAAACACCATATCACCCATGGGTGAACACTTTTCTCATAACCATGGCTCTAGATCTGTCCTTGGTCCTCATTCTCCAAGGAAACCTTCAAAAGACTAGCCTGGGAGCTTAAATTGATAACTTTACAAGATACTAACAATTGTGGACTTAATAAAGACACTGGATTTATGGCTTATTACCACAATCTGTAACCCACTGACCCTCCTTTTTTCTGTGACTGCAGAGGTGTTAACTGGCCACTTCACCTTGTGTTAACTTGTCTCTTACAACTTATGGAAAACAATTCAACCTTGTATTTCACTTTGGCACTCCGTGTTCTACACTATGAATTTACTTAGGTATGGCTTGTCTCTCGGAGGGTGAAAAATTCCTGTGAAACGTAGCTATACCAACTTAACCCCTGGTGTAGGCAGTGCCAGATTGGCAGAAGAATTCTCTTGAGGAGGTGAATTATCTACATTGATGGGAGAATTCCTCCCATTGGTGTAGGTACTGTCTATACTGATGTGCTACAGTGGCACAGCTGTGCTGCTGTAACATTTTGTGTGTGGACATATCCTGAGTACCTTTCCCAGACCTGAAGAAGAATTCTGAGTAAGCTCGAAAGCATGTCTCGTTCACCAACAGAAGTTGGTTCAGTAAAAGATAATTACCGCACCCACCTTGTCTTTCTGAGTTTCAGACCTTTCATCTCCTGATTTTGATTTTTTTTTTTTTTTTTTTCTGAAACCACATCAGACTAGGCAGGAAGCTTGGATGTCAGAAGGGCACTAGACTTCTATTTGGACAGAACCAAACTATTCAGAAAATTTTCCACAGTCTCCACCCACAGACTTTCAGGTTGGATTTCGGGGCACATTGCCATGTTATGAGTCTGTCAGCATTCAGTCTCCATCTGAAGTGCTAGCCCATTCTATGAGGTCTCAATTTATCTGGATGACAACTTGGATTTCAGTACATACATTCTCCAAACACTATGCTTTGGTTCATGCCTCTAGGTTAGATGCTGCAGTGGGCAATGCAGTTCTGTCTTCAGTATTAGACTCCGCTCCGAAGCGCCCTCCTTCCTGTTGGGATACTGCTTGGCAGTCTCCAGAAGTGGAGTACCTTTAGGGACACTACTTAAAGAAAGAGGGGTTACTAACCATGTGCAGTGACTGGGATTTGAGATGTGTACACCTTCGGGTGATCCACTACCCACTCACTCCTGCCTCATTTCCTCTGTTGGACTTTGTGGTAGAGCAGGTACAGAAGGGTGGTTCGCCCATGCAGCCCTATACATTCTTATTATGAGGCACGAGGCTGTATGGCCTTCATGTGCAGGCTGAATGGGCACTTCTATTGAAAACCTCCGATTGAAGGCACGGGAGGCTCATGCACAACTTAAGTGGAGTACTCTCAGGGGGACACACTTTGAAGAACATCAATTCCTGCACAAGATGAGTAACCTCTCCTTTTTGATTAAAAATTTTTTTTGACAGAATTCCATGTCACCAAAGCTTCAAAAGGTATTGTTTTTATTATAATGCAGAACAACAACAAATTTCAAAACCTTGACATTTGCTGCAAAATGGAATTTTCATCCTCTGCAGAGCTCTAACATTTAATTTGGACTAGTATACTAACTTAAAGAACAGTGGAGTGGTATCATGTATGGGATAGTTGATTTGTTCAGAGATTGGAAAAGAAGAATCCATGTATTGCACTACAGTGTGAAAGACACAGGTTTGGAAACTATTGGAGTTAACTTAGTTTCAGTCAATGGAGGCCAGCATATATCACGGAGCTGACATAGAAGAAAACTTGCATATACTCTTTAACGAAGTGAACTGTGACATTTCAGTGGTGTTAATTGACTCACCCCCAGAAACCAAATGAACGATTAAGGTGTTTGTTCTGACTTATAAACGCCTAAATTCCAAGAGTCCTTAATACTGCTTCTTTGCTTAGGTGAGACTGACATTTGTGATCAGCTATGGTGCTTGACCTAAGTATCTCCCTAGTTTGATGGTGGAGACAACTTGTGGTAGAGCATTTTCAGTGATGGATGTGCTAGAACTTGCACTCCTCTGCCTCTTTAAACAGTGCTCAGGTTTTGTTGATCTTCGGAGCACTTGATTTCTTAGGCTTTTCCTGTGTGGGTTAGTTAATAGGGTGGGAGTGGATTGAGGAAGAAGACTAAGATAAAATAGTTAATTTTAATAGATCTTTCAAAGAAAGAAATAAAGCAATGATAATAAAAGTAGTTGCATGTGTCCTTACCCAGAGGAAAGATGCTGGAGTCATGAAAGCTGTACATAAGGACAAACAAAGGAATATATTCTGTTCCTCTTACCACTTTCTTGTCATTTTCTAGAAAACACTGAACTTGTCTTTAAAATGTTGTATAAGAGGGCGAAGCCATTTGGGTAGTCAACTTTACGCTGTATGTTGTGAATGGATTGCATGTCAGACATTATTATTTTCAACAATTAGCTGTGGTCATTAACATTTTGAATTTCTCTTTGAAAAGGGTGTATCTTTATCAGAAGATGTTCCAGCAGATACTGCTTCTGACACACAGGGTGAAACTCAGTTTCTGGACGATCACACTTCTGAAGATGCATCTGAGATGGGTGCTCCAGGAATTAGAAAGGATTCACCTGTCAGTAAAACTATCAGCGATGGTAAATTGGTGAAAGGTATGTTGAGACAGTTGGAAGATGAAGTCTTTGTAGGCATACATTTAAAACAGATCTATAATTAGCAAGGAAAGGACTTCAGTGTAAAGGCATCAGAAAGCACCGAACTGAATAATTTGATTACTTTCATACTTCAGTGTGTCAAACTTTGAGTTTGAAACCCAAGAGGATAGTAACTTGAATGTCAAAGTTTGAAGAAAGCAGAATTGTATACGGTTGAAAACTAGTATGTAAAAGGAACTGATATTTATAGACCAGTTACTTAAAATTTTGTGGATATTAATAATTTTACATATCTGTACTACACTTGCATAATTTCTAAATGTTAACAAATGGTATGTTCTGGCTCACTCTTAAGTTTAGAAACCATGGTATAAATTTTCAGATGGGCAAAGTCCTAGCCTCCATATTTGTGGGCCTTCTTTGTTTTCAAAACTAATGCTAGGTTTAAGGCCATGTCTACACTACAAACTTACTTCATGTAAGTTGACATCAAGCCTCTGATTTAAGCAAGTCAATCTTGCGTGTCCACACTACGTTCATTGTGTCGGCAGAGTGCGTCCTCACTAGTAGGGCTTGCATTGATGCACGAAGCACTGCACTGTGGGTAGCTATCCCACAGTGCACATAGGCAAGTAGAATTTTGGGTTGGGCTTGCAATGCTTTCTGGGACCAAAACATTGTTGCAGATGGTTATAGGAACATGGTGTTAGCCTCCCATGATGCACTTACCTTCCTCCCTCCCTGAAATCAACAGCAAACAACCCAAGCCTTTTTCGCGCCTTTTTTCATAAGCCTGGGTTACACGTGCGGACACCATAGCACGATAAGCATGGACCCCGCTCAGCTGTACACTTTCTGTGAGCATTACAAACACCTCGTGCCTTATCCTGCACTATTTACACAGCTGACACAGGAGCTGCTGCGCACAACCATGTGATGCCACACAAGCAGCACTGCTGGAAGACACAGTGGAGCTATTCGCAGTTGCTGGCAACAGTCACACGTCATCTTGAAACGGTGAAACAAGCACTGACTGGTGGGACAGCATTATTATGCAGCTACGGGATGATGAGCAGTGGCTGCAGAACTTTCGAATGTGTAAGGCCACTTTCCAGGAACTGTGCTGTGTGGAGAGCTTTCCCCAGCTCTGAAGTGCAGCAATACTAAAATGAGTGCTGCTCTGACAGTGGAGAAGTGAGTGGCAATAGCTCTGTGGAAGCTTGCAACGCCAGACTGCTACTGGTCAGTGGGGGGCATCTATTTGGAGTGGGTAAATCTACCGTGGGATCTGTTCTGATCCAAGTTTGCAGTGCCATCAACAGACTTCTGCTAAGAAGGGTAGTGACTCTGGGCAATGTGCAAGACATAGTGAATGGTTTTGCCGTGATGTGGTTCCCTAACTGTAGTGGGGCGCTAGACAGAATGCATATCCCTATCTTGGGATCAGATCACCTTGCCAAAGAGTACATAAACCGAAAGGGGTACTTCTCAATAGTGTTGCAAGCGCTGGTGGATCACGGGCTGTTTCACTGACATCAACGTTGGATGGTGGGGAAGGTACAGGACGGGACGTGTGCATCTTTAGGAACACAGGTCTATTCAGAAAGCTGCAAGCAGGGACTTTCTTTCCAGACTGCAAAATAGCCATTGGTGATGTAGAAATGCCAATCATGATCCTGAGAGACCCAGCCTACTCCTTGCTTCCATGGTTCATGAAGCTGTACACAGCCTGGACTGCAATAAGGACCCGTTCAACCATAGGCCGAGCAAGTGCAGAATGGTGGTTGAATGTGCCTTTGGACATTTAAAAGGTCCCTGGAGTTGTTTGATTACTAGGTTAGACCTCAGTGAAAGCAATATTCCCATTGTTGTTGCTGCCGGCTGTGTGCTCCATAATATCTGTGAAACAAAGGAAGTAAAGTTTCTGCCAGGGTGTGGGGGTTGAGGCAGATCGCCTGGCAGATGATGTTGAGCAGCCAGAAACCAGGGTATTAAGAAGAGCACATAGAGGGGCTCTGCGTCTCCGTGAGGCTTTGAAAACCAGTTTCAGCAATGAGCCAGAGTAATGTGACACTTATCCGTGTTGTTCCTTACCAAACTCTTCCCTCCAGTGCATTTTCTCCCCTGTAAACTCCACCCCCACCAACCACCATGTGTTGAATGAATAAAGAGCCTTTTCTCTTCAATCCGTTAAGTTTTTTTATGCACACAAACACACAGAGACAGCAAAGAATAGTAAGTTAACCTGGGGCAAAAGGGCTGATAATATTGTAGTGGGGGGTGGGGGGACAAGGAAAGCCTCATAGAACGTTTGGAGGAGGAGAATGTAGAACTGCGCGATGATGGCAGCAGAGGGAATCTAGCATCCAGCTGCTTTTTTTGAACCTCAACCAGACGAATCAACATGTCAGATTGCTCCTTCATAATCCACAGCATCTCTTCCTGCGTGGCATGCTCTTGTTCCCTGCATGCTCTCCTGTCCATGTCCAGGTTCTCAGACAGTGTAATCCTCCATGCTGTGAGCTACGTCTTGTCACTCTCAGAGGCACGCAGTGACTCATTAAACATGTCCTCCCGAGTCTTCTTTTTCTGCCTTCTAAGCTGGGGAAGTCTCTGTCGCTGTGTGGAGGATGTGCTGATGGACAAGGTTTCAGCTGCAAGGAATGCGAAGCACAAGGGTAGCATTGACAGTTCATACATTGTTTCTGGTACAAGGTTAATTTTTTTTATTAAAAATACACCCCTCAATGTACTTCACTTCAAGCCACAACGTAATCACAACTGTTGGCTATTGCAAGAGTCGGTTTGCTGCTCCAGCCATGGTGAGTAAGGCCATGGAAGCATGGGCGAGAGGTCTTGCGCTGCTTCTTTTGTGAAGACATGGTTGGGATCACAGGTTGGAACTTGAGAAAAGCCCACTTCCCTGAGCAACCAGGATGGTGCTTGAGAACAGGCACCAGTATAATGCCCCCCAAATAGTTTGTTTTTTTTATAAAAGCGGCACTGGGTTGAGGGGGAATGGAGACAAACAGGAAGACACCACCCCATCCCTTTTTTTCAATGCTGCTTGCAATACACGGTCAGCCTTTCCAACCACAACCAGGGCACATGTGGGAAAGTGTGATTGTGTGGCCCAGATTTAATCAAATAGGGCAGATTACATTCTTGAATTGTTTGTGGTTTAAGGGCTATCATTGAAAATTCCCCCCATATCCCATGGGTAACCTTATGGAAAATCACTCTCCTGAGGGTAACAGAGGCAGCAAGGGAGCAGATGCTGCAAGCGTCTGGGTACAGACCTGGTCCTTATGCTGCATGCTGCAATGATGCCAGCAGAGTTAATACGGGAGTGGCGCGGGAAAGTGTCCTAACATGGTGGACAAAATAAGGCAGCCCTTCCCAGAAACCTTCTGCAAAGGATTGCAGAGTACCTCCATGAAAGCTTCCTAGAGATCTCCATGGAGGATTCCCAGGCCATCCCCGTGCACATAAGCAGTGTTTTTCAGAGAGCACCTTCTGTGTAGCTGGAGTGGCCACGGATACCCACCTCACCTACTTTTTTATTCAGATTAAACATAAATAATAGCATGTAACCGCTACAGTTTGATTGGAAATGTGTACTCACCAGAGGTACCTTCCCCAGCATGACACTCCGCCACCAACTGGTCCTGTGAAGGGATATGCTCCAGGGTTAAAAACAGTTCTTGGCTGTTGGGAGAATGGATCCTCTGCTTGCCTGTCTCACATTCTTATTATCATCATCAACAGTGTCCTCCTCGTTGTTGCTTGAGGTCGCCGGGGCTCCTGGGAGGTATCTGTGGAGTGTTTTGGGGTAGTGGTGGGGTTGCTGCCAAGATTCATATGCAGCTCCTCATAAAAGGGGCATGTCTATGGGACAGAATCGGAAAGACTGTTTGCCTCCCTTGTTTTCTGGTACGCTTGCTGGAGCTCCTTTATTTTCACACGGCACTGCTGCGTGTCCCTGGTGTAGCCTTTCTCTCCCGTGCCCCATGCGATCTTGGCATAGATGTCTGCATTTCTTCTGCTGGATCGGAGTTCTACATGCACAGATTCTTCTCCCCACACAGCAATAAGATCCACCACCTCCTGTGTACTCCATGCTGGAATGCTTTTGCAGCCTTGAGTCTCCGTGATCAGCTGTGCTGGTGAGCTCTCCACACTGGTCAAACAGGAAATGAAAATTCTCCAGAGCGGTCACAGTGGAGCACTGTGGGACACCTCCTAGAGGCCAATTGATTCGAATTATACAACGCAGTCGTGTCAACTCGTGGATGTCGAATCAAGTGCTACACCTCTCGCAGAGGTGGAGTACAGAAGTCAACTTTACAGGCCACTTAGGTCAGCAGAAGGGACTCAGTAGCGTAGACACATACGTTATTAGATTGATTTAATGTGGCTTATGTCAACCTAAGTTTGTAGTGTAGACCAGGCCTGAATCTGAGTTCACGTGCCTCTTAACTACCTGATTTGTGCCTGCAATAATAACTCAAATTTGTGGATGGTTTGTGCATTGGCAAAAGGAAGGCTACCCTTATGAAATGTTCTCTCCCCTCTCTTCCCCCTTTCCCCCCCCATTGATATCTATTATATATTACCAACTTTTTCTGTACAAGAAACTGTACTGAATTGTTTTATGCACAATAAGAAAATGCAACTAGCCTCAACAATTCTAATGATTGAAACAGTTTGTATCTCTCAGGATTAGTCTATTTCAGATGTCTACTGTTTGACAATAAATAGCATTGAGTTATTCAGCACTAGACCATATTTTTATATGGTGAGTGTTTGAACTTAGTGGAACCTTATTTTTGCCATTGCTAAGCAATTTAAAAATATAAAGACATAAAATCTGTTTTGTTTAATAATTGAAAGCACTGGGCAAAATAGAGTTGGATCAAACGGAATCTTTAAGACTTCTGCCTGATTATTTCATCTGGAAAATGCTGTAGTCTGGTTGAAGCTGCAAATATTGGAAGTATATTGAGGTCACTTTCCACAATTACTTATCTCTTCATTTGCTGGAAGAAAAAGCCTTGCTGAAGGAGAAGTCTATTTAATGCTAGATGAATTTTCTGCATGTGAGATTTTTAGCAGTTTGAGGACAATTGGGAAGATATGTTTAAGACCAACCTTGCAAAGTCAGCTAATGGAGTTGAAATGCACCAAGTCTGTGTGGTAGACGTATTTGCATTGAAGGGCCTGTTTCCTGGGCTGTTGGCATCCATTTACTTGATTTATTGGGAAAGGAAGCAAAA
>NW_020664585.1:12798985-12905629 GCF_002925995.2 Terrapene triunguis
GGGGGAAATAATTTTTTCCCATTATCAATACCATTTTAAACTTCAGCATTCTGTTTTATAAAATGTCCTGTTTTGTCCAAATGACAAGTAGAAATTGCATGCTATTTCCACTTTTCAGTATTTTGAGTATACTAAAGGTATATTCAGTATTATTCTATTTGTAGAGTGCTATACTGTTATGGAAAAAAACTATTCCATGTGAACTTTTTCACTTGCCTTGGAATTTTATCTTTACTTTTTTAGCATATCAGGTAGATTCTTGTTATAACAAATCTAAGCATCTGAAAATTTTTGCCTTTTAGCAAAAAGAGTTTTCTGTCTATAACTTACTTGTTTATTTCTCAGTAATTTTCATTGGGAAATTCCAACTGCTGATACCAAAGTGTTAATAAAAGTTTGTGTGCTCCGTTGGCCTCTTGTCCATGTGTTTTTATAATATTTTTTCAACCTGTGACTTGTAACTTTTTATACAATTGATCCAATGGATGACTGAGGGCTTGTCTGCAAAGCCCTCTGCAAATAACAGCGCTGCAACTTTCTCGCTCGGGGGTATGAAAAAACACCCCCCTGAGCGCAGCAAGTTGCAGCGCTGTAAAGTGCCAGTGTAAACAGTGCCCAAGCACTGGGAGCCATGTTTCCAGCGCTGGGAGTGACGCCCCTCATTGAGGTGGGTTTTTTTAGAGTTCTGGGAGAGCTCTCTCCCAGTGCTGCGCAGCGACTACACAAGGCACTTAGTTTTGCCAGTGTAGACTAGCCCTGAGTGTTTTCCTTCTGTCAAACCTGGCAGCAGGTCAGAAAAGGCAGCTCAACAAGTAGCAGATAAATACTAAACTGATGTCTTTTCATTGAAGTTTGAGCTAAATGAACATAAGAAAGGCCATGCTGGGTCAGACCAGTGGTTCATCTAGTCCAGTATCCTGTCTTCTGACAGTCGCCAATGCTTCAGAGGGAATGAACAGAACAGGCAATCATTGAATGATCCTCTGTCGTCAACTCCCAGCTTCTGGCAATTAGAGGCTAGGGACACCCAAAGTTTGGGGTTGCATCCCTGACCATCTTTGCTAATAGCCACTGATGGACCTATTCTCCAAGAACTTATCTAATTCTTTTTTGAACACCATTAGAGTTTTGGCCTTCACATCTTCCCCTGGCAATGAGTTCCACAACTTGACTGTGCACTGTGTGAAGGATTACCTCCTTATGTTTGTTTTAAACATGCTTCCTATTTATTTCACTGGGTAAGCCCTGGTTCTTGTGTGAAGGAGTAAATAACACTTACCAGTACTCATTTTCTCTACATCATTCATGATTGTACAGACCTCTTAGGTGTGGCTTTTCCAAGCTGAAAAGTGTCTTTTTAATCTGTCCTCATAATGATTTAACAATGGTGTAGTGTAGTTATTGCCTTCTACAGGCCATTTTTATACTGAGATTGAAATTTAGTAACTACTTGTTTGCTTCAGTTTTAAGGTGTCAAGTTGTATGAAATGCAGAGGAGGAATGTATTTTTACCCCCATGCAGCAAGGGTTGTAAGATGTAAAGTAAAAAAGCACAGCCTATAATACAGGGGTCGGCAATCTTTCAGAAGTGGTGTGCCGAGTCTTCATTTATTCACTCTAATTTAAGGTTTCGCGTGCCAGTAATATATATTAACGTTTTAGAAGGTCTCTTTCTATAAGTCTATAATATATAACTAAACTATTGTTGTATGTAAAGTAAATAAGGTTTTTAAAATGTTTAAGAAGCTTCATTTAAAATTAAATTAAAATGCAGAGCCCCCCGGACCAGTGGCCAGGACCCAGGCAGTGTGAGTGCCACTGAAAATCAGCTTGCGTGACGAAGGCGGCACGCGTGCCATAGGTTGCCTACCCCTGGCCTAATACTACAAATCTAGATGTCTCAAGCATTTCCAAGCTACAAACTTCATGAATGTATTTTTAAAGTTCTCTTTATTTCAGCTGTAGCACACAATGTATAAATCATGCCTAACCTTAAACAATAGAATTATTTAAGAGTGTAGCAAACATCAGCATGTGCTGGTCTTAAGCACTCAAAAGCTGAATACTAGTTTTTGCAAGGAAGAGATTATATAAACAATGTGTGGTGTTTTTTTGTTTTTTTTTTGGACCAGATATAAAAATTAACTTTAGTTCTATTTAACTTTTTTTGTGATGAATACTGAAAACAGCATGTAAATGCATCTCTAATGAGAAGGCTGAGCAATTTATAGAAGCAGCTAGAAAACATTGGCGGGGGGGAAATGATCAGCCATTTTCCCTTTCCCCAGAGTAGTGTGTACTGCTAACAGCACACTGAGTTTTGGGCGAGAGGATTGTAAAAATGGGGCAGTCATGTTTCATCTTTCAGAGTTTAATCTGCAGAGATGGTAATTAATTAAGCAGAAGAATTTAACCTGCTTTCCACAGTAGTGCTAGTGATACGTAAAAGTGTTACTCTTTTATCCAACAGCATCATTTGCTCCAATAAGCTTTGCAATCAAGGCCAAAGAAAATGACCTCCTTCCCTTGGAGAAAAACCGTGTTAAGCTAGATGATGACAGTGATGAGGAGGAGGAAGAGGGCAAGGAAGGCCAAGAGAATGCTAGCAGCTCTTCAAATATTAATCCAACACTCGCCGCTCCCTGTACTGCTGTCGAAGAGAAAAAACCTCAGCTTACCCAAGAGGAGTTGGAAGCCAAACAAGGTATGCTGAATAATACTGAAAATGATAAATTGCCTAAAGTAGTCTGAATTTTTCAGACCTCAAAAGCATTGTAAATAGGACTTGATTTTAGTTACTTTGGATCTTAACTATGTTTTCTGTTTCTGAAAACATTTTGAATCACTGTTCTCTCTACTTCCCCTGCTAATCTCCTCACTTAAATAGACTTCCAATACATTGCTGTTGTCAATTTAGATGGTAAGGAATCAAGCTGGCATCCCTACCAGCAACAAATTAATACACTGGAGCAGAGTGACTTTATTAGTCCATATGATATTTCTTTGTTTTGATTACAGCTCCTGAGTGAAATGTTAAACTTTTAGTTTTAAGGCTGTATTAACATGTATGGACATGGCTTTCTCTGTAGAACCTTTAATGCTTCCAGCTTTCTTCCGGTCATGTATTAAACTCATACTCTCTAAAGACATGTTGCTCTCTTGTTACTGGTGTAATGCATTGCTATAAGCTTTTGCCTGTTGCTCTGTTTATTTTGTGTGTTTGGGGGCAGAGAAGATTTGAATGAAGTGATCATTTAAGGGGATCAGACACCCTCAAGCCATTTCACATAGACGTTAATTTTATAAATGTGAAGATGCTGGCAATGTGTATGAACAAAACATTGATGTCGCTTGTTTTTAGAACCTTGCTTTTATATACATGCCAGTATTCATGGTCACTTATATCTTTTTATCCTGCAAACGAATATTGCTGCTTCAGAAAATGTATCATGGAATCACTTAATAGCATATCCTTTTTGCATTATGCATTCTACTCTACGGCAGTGATGCATATCTGTCACAGATTCAAGGTTTTTGATATAGTAACTAATACATATAAACATGGAATACAATTGTTTAACAACAAGAATTGTGTACCACATAGAAAATGTTAGCCATTAAAAGAAAATACATACCAAAAACTTGACACAGAAAAAATATCCATCCAGCATCTGTGTAGAATGCAGGAAATTATAGTGGAAACTGAAAAGGACTATACAAAGTGCTATGAGATTCACACAATACACTAAAACTTTTTTTCTCTAATCATTAGTGAATGTTGCTTATACCAGTTGTATGTTTTAAAAAAAAAAAGCGGGGCGGGGGGGCAAGCTGCAGAGTTTATATAAACTTTGAGGAGCATTGGGTATAAAGAGGGGTGAGGTCAGTGCTGCACTGTGGAGTGTGGTTTGTTTTTGTTTTTTGCTTGGATTATTACTTTTAGCTGAGAATAGACAACTGGATTTCTATTGGTATGTTTCATTTTTCATGGCTGGCAAAGGTACTTAGAGAATATGATAGGTGATCTTTTAGTCTGTATTTTTAACTGCAAAAATATCATTAAAATAGTATTTTGGAACGATGTATCTTTCCCCAGCACAAACTCCACGAGATATGGTACAACCTGGAAGAGAAAAGATTCTTATGGCAGGAGGTCTAACTGCTGTGGCTTCTAGTACAAACCCATAGCATGTAAATATTTATGCCATATGTTACAGGTCATGATATTTAAAATATATATTTTAAATCCTAATTTGCTATTATACATACAAAGTTTGTCTCTATTTTATCAACCTATTTCAATGCATCTTCTATTGTTGAATCTGTAGTAGTCTAATCCTTATCTTTGAGTGTATTTTATTTTAATTGAAAAAAGTCAGTGATCACCTTTAATGTGCATGAGAAAAAGTGTATTTACTTTTTGTGGATATGAAGACTATTTTCACATATAGGAATGAATTATCTTCATCTAGCTTTTTTCTTTATACAAAGTCTAATTAGGTTTTGATCTAAAGAAAATGTCTCAGTAGAAGCAAAGCACTGTAAAGTCTCTCAAGAAATGGGTTTCGCCCCTTATAAAAAGTTTCAAAGTATCTATTACTAGTGATTAAGCAACTACATTTCTACACTAAAAATCACTTTTATTTTGTAATCTCATAATTAACAAATGCAGTTAAATTACCATTTCATTTGTAGAATATCCTTGAATGTATAATAGTAATGAAGATGATAGCTCAGACTTGCATTTGGCTACTTTAAAAGGTTGTCAGTACATATTTATATAAAGCTTTTCCAATTAAACATTTCAAGTGTACAGGATATTCCCAGACACCATTTGGTGGTCCCGTATATGCATTATATGATGATTTTCCAACTGCTTATCAATCAATGAAAATAAAACTTTCATCCAGACCAACTTTGATTGAAGAATATAACGGGGTGACCAAACTTACTGGCCCTCCGAGCCCCACATGACAATGTTCAGAAGTTCGAGAGCCAGAGCGTGCCTGCCTTGAGGCCCCCCCTTCCTGCTGGGCAGAAGTCCTGAGACACCCCTCCCCACTGGGCAGAAGCCCCACCCCACCACCCCGCTGCAAGCCCGAGGTCCCGAGCTCCCCCCAGTCTAGTAAATGGAGAAAGGGGAGGGGGTGTAGGGGCCGTACTTTAACAAGAGCTGCATGTGGCTCACGAGTTAGTTTGACCACCCCGAGTATATAATTTGTTTTTTCAAATTACAGCTGTATTATGCACTTTGGTCCCACATGCTTTGTAGACAATATTCCTGATCTAAATGAACATTAAATAAAAATTATAATAAATTATTCCCTATGAAGAATAATTTGAAAAGTGTAATTACATTAAGGATTTGCACAGTGACTAAAAAAATAGTTCATCATTCAAGTCATGTATTTTCTTGATGTTTTAAAACTTTTCTCTATGTATACCTCAGTATGATTTTGCATGGTGCTTTACAGAAATTCTTTGCGATTTATGGTACAAACCACAAAGAATTTATAATATAAATGAGAAAAACACAGGAAATAAAAAAGGAGCCAGATAAAGATTCCAACAATAAAGGTGTGCATGTGAAGTTTGCAAGTTTTTTTGGTAAGACTAGAAAGGTAAAGCCATATTTCACTAGTGGAGGTCACTGGCTGTACAAGAAGGTGAGTTTTGAGGATATATTACAAGGAGAGTGGGGATGCATGCTGAGAAGAGGGAGGCTGTTACAAGCAGAGCGGCCTCTGGGGAAAGCGTGGGCAGCCGAAGAAAGACAAAGGGAACAAGAAGCCTAGAAGAGTCAGCAGAGCGCAAGACGGACTAGGAAGAAACAAGGAAAGAATTGTAAGCAGATGCAATCTTGAGAAGGCCTTTAAAAGTGAAGGTGAAGGGTTGGAACTCTATGTATACAGAAAGCCAGTGAACAGATACAATAGGGATGTGACATGGTCAGGGTCATGAAATTAACATTATTTTAGATGGTTGAAAGGAGTTAGGGGAGGGTTGGAAAGGAGGTTAGTAAACTTCTGACTACCATGTACATGAAAACGACGTGTATATATATATGAAATATATATGTACCATGTATATAAATACATGTTAACAGTTGAATCAAATTAAAATTTACATATTTCCATAATACAGTGAAATATGGAATTATAATTTGTCAAAGACTGTATCTTAAATTCATAACACTAGAAACTATAGAATATGTATGTAGCCTTTCCCTTTGCCTGAATGTGCTTTGTTACTATGGCAGAAAGATGCAAAGGCTCAACCGAAGTATTTTTTGGCGGGGGGGGGACAACTTATTTTTTTAGTGGAATTATTTATCAGAAGTATTTATATGAAATCTTCCCAGTTAAATTCCAGGTGAGTATTTTTGGAGTGGCAAGTTAATGAAACTACTAGAGGCTGAACTATTTAGTAATTGTAGGTGAGGGAAAGTTGCTAGATGTTATCATATTCCAGGGGAGTTCTTCTTTGCTTGTCTTTTGGACAGATAAAATATATTTTTAATATACACCTCTACCCCGATATAACATGAATTTGGATATAACACGGTAAAGCAACGCTCCGGGGGGGCGGGGCTTCGCACTCCGGCAGATCAAAGCAAGTTCGATATAACATGGTTTCACCTATAACGCAGCAAGATTTTTTGGCTCCCGAGGATAGCGTTATATCGGGGTAGAGGTGTATTTACTAATATTGGTAAACATGTAAGTTTTTGGAAAGAGTAACATTTCATTTAAAGGAGCAGCAGTCTGAATTTAAGAAAATATGGTCATCTTTCGTGGGACCCTCTAGCTAGTATTTTTTAATTGAAACAAGAATTTTAAAAGGGGAATTATTCTATAACTAACAGGTATTGATACTTTGTTAGACGCAGTCAGTATGCTCAAACTCTGCTGGTTACATGTTACATCAGGGCCGGCTTTAGGCCGATTCCCCGGAATCGGGCCCCACGCCTTAGGCGCCTTTTTAATTTTTTTTACTCACTCAGCAGCAGTCCGCTCCGGGGTCTTTGGTGGCATTTCGGTGGCGGGGGGTCGTTCAGTGCCGCGGAAGACGCAGAGCGGACCCCCCCCGCCGCTGAAGTGCTGCCGAAGACCTGGACCGCCGCCAGGTATTCGAATCGGGGCCCCGCTGGTCCTAAAGCCGGCCCTGTTACATTATAAAGAGGGTTTTCTGTAAGATTTCTAAATCTGTGTGAGAGTTATTGGTTTAAATACCTAAATATGTTTTTCTGCTAATAAAAACTAATTGTTCTGAATCCTGTAGAATTAATTTTGCCAGAGTTCAAAGGCCTGTGACTTTCTATTTTGAGACAGTGAAATATACAGTTGATATATCTGTTTATAAAATGTGAAATGGAGAAATGTATCACTCCAACTCAATAAAGAGGCAATGGCCATATAAATTACATTGCAGGTGTTAATTAGTTGTCATTTGCAATTTGTCTATTATCCTGTTTAAAAGTATGTATTTAATGATTTTAAGGTTACTTGAACAGAATTAAGCAAATTTGTGGTTTAATCAGGATACTTTTGTAATCATAGCACATTATCATAGTGTGCTTTGCTTAATTTCCTTTGAAGGAATAATAATAAAAATCTATAATTCCTAATAGTCAGAAGTACTTTGTGTTCCTGCAGGTAGTAAACAAGAGTTCTTTGAAGAATAGTTGCTCAATTATACCTAAGAATTCTTAGTGAAAGTATAATTCTGTAGTCAACATTGTAACTTAATTTTCGTTAAAAAACCATTTTTGTGATGTCTCTTTCCCCCCTCTGCTCTCCAATTTAATTTCCTCATGGGCGTATTGACCTGAAATTTCTCAGATGGTCTCTAGCCAGAAGAGTTTTATGGCAAACTGATGCTATTTTGAAAAGGTATTTTGGAGATGTGGGATTTTATTTTTATTTTTTTTAAAGTTATGCTTTTTCCATTTGAAAGCTCTTTTTTTCAAAGTAGTATTTAAAAAGATAATCTAAAAACAAAATAATTATTTAAAATATTTTTCTGACCAAGCATCAATAGGAACTCGCGCATATTGAGAACAGCTATAAAGGTAGGCAGAAACATCTAGCATTAGTAGCTAGAATTTCCTAGAAGCTCCATCATGTCTTGGCTGATATTTATAACTTGATTGGTCAAGTCAATAGAGCTTGAAAAGGCCAAATGCCATATAGCTCTGGTTCAAGGGATTTGGAAGAGTTTCTAACTCTCCTGGTGGAGCTTGTAAAGTCATCACTGTATCTGCTTGAAAGAACTCTCATGTTTTCCTGATTAATTTAGGAATTACAACATCAAATAGCTGCTTATTCATCATTTCTGGACAGAACTTTTTATGCAAGAATAAACCTGCAGGGAATTGTTCAGAAAACACGTATGCACTACAGTATGAACTACCTTGCATCACTAATTATAATATGAAATAGAAACACATTCAGTTGCTTATTGACAAAATATTTGATATATTGCCTTCATAATAATGTATCTACTAAAAGTCTTCCCCAGCAGAGATCTTTAAACTAGAGTTCTCTTTCAAGATAGGTATATTATAAACAAAAAGATCCTCATTAGAGCATTTTAGTTGAACAAAAGCACTTAACTCTAAATCTTCTGAGTTCCAAATATTTAAGATTCAACTCTGACCTGATTAACCTACATATCTACTTTACTCCATGTACATTTCCCTGTTTCTTTGCTTGCTGTGAGCAATCACCAACTTTCACATACTGGCTACAGACCCAATTCCTTTTGGACTGCCAGCCCATCAAGAGCCAGAGATATTAATTTCTTCTCACATCTTTGTCTCCACACAGAGATTAGCGGTAAAATCCTCCCATTGCTCATCTTAATGCTGTGATGTAAAGATCACGGTGTCATCTTGTACCTCAACCTTTAGATAAGGTCCTGAGGAGAAAAAACACCCCTTTTACCATTCTATAAATTGGATAACTTACTTTCCCTCATCTACCTTCTTTATACAGACTACAAATCTCTCATGCACCTAATACGGTTCAGAGATTTTTCTCTCCATATACATGCCAGATATACACATCTTTACCCCATTCACTCTTCATATACTTGGTGCAAATGTGAGAACACTACATCTGTTGGAACAGGCTTGGGACCTTGGTTCTTCCTCATGGATGCCAGCATGTGTGTAGAATGTGTTAGATTTTCATTTCTTTCAAACATCAATGATATCAAACGTTTCTGAAAGTTGAAGCTATGCACACACGTATCCCAGTTAGGTTGACAAAGAGCAGGAAAGCAAGTTGAATTATTTTTTGTTTTGGAATGTTAGTTTGAAATTAACTGTCATATAGTATTTTCTGAATTAATATTTAGTGTTCTCTGTTCTAGTAAGGTTTGTTTTGTTTAACATATATACATTTCCAGCTTTACCTCTCAAAGGTATATTTTTTTCTCTGGGAATTCCCTATGGTCTTCAGGTCTGAAGAGATCTTATTTAAGTGTTCAATTATTGTGAAATTAGCTCCTTTGTGTTTTTTATCTCTCTTCAGAATCTTGATGAAACTTGTACAGAGTTGAAATAATCCAGTTAATTTATAGGCCAACATTTGAAAATATCTTGATGTAGAGGAGAGTGTTTTTATACAATAAACAATCTACTGTAGATGAAAAATTGCTGTTCAGATTTTCCTTTTATCAAAAAAACGATTGAAAGAATATATATCTTGCCCTTCACTCCTAGAATATTAAAGATGATACATATGCACTTGAAAGTAAATTGATGGTATATTTGCAGTTAAATGGGGGGACATGTTTATATTTTGCTAGGTGTGAAACATACATCATATTTAGTGGGGTTATATATAAAGAGTGTGTAACTTGTTGCTTGTAAAAGGGAGCCACTTTCATAATGCTACAGAAAAATAATTCTCTAGGGTCATGTCCTAAACTGCACAGTTACAACGGTTGTACTTCTGAGAAGGGCTGTTGGGGATCTTGCAGGACAGGAAGTGATGTAAATGAGAATGAAGTTGAACTCTTGGGAATATCCTCTGAGTAGATAAGAAACACACTTCTTTTAAAAAAAAAAAAAAAAAGAAAAAAGAAAAATCTAATCAAAACTTCATGCTTAAGAAGAAAAATTCCCTCCTTCCCACTCTCCCTTCTCCAAGGTGGCTGTGCTGGGCTGTGAGCATCAGCTCCCCTTCTGTCTGCAGTTTGAGACGTTTTGGGGAAGAAGGGAATGGATAGGCTTTCACTCCCTAGGACGACTCTTCAAATCTTGCATTTAGAAGTGGGGAGGAAGGGTTTTTATCTGAGTTTAACCTTTAGTATAAAAAGCAGTCTACATTTAAAATGGTAGCAGCATCACAAAGCCTTGTGCTGCCACTGAATATGTATGTAAATGGGGTGAGGAATGGCAGGAAAAAGATTAATATCCCTACGCAGGTTAGGTGGTTTTGGGCCCACCTCTCTTCTTGTTGAGAAGACCCTAATAATCCACAAAAGAGGAGCAGAAAAACTCTTATCACTCTCCCCCTCCCCACCAAAGAAATTAAAAATAACAATTGGGACATACTATTGAAAGGGTTACTGGCTATTTAATCAGAAATTTTATTCTTTAAAAAATTAGTCCATTTAATGGTATCTGTTCAATATTTGCCTAAACCTCAAACATCAATGTAGACAGTGTCTACACCTGAGTATAGTGAGTTGTTATAAAAGCAGTAACTACAACTCGGAAAAGAATTGAAAACCCTGACATGTTAGCTTACTACCTTTTTGTAAAAACAACGAGGAGTCCGGTGGCACCTTAAAGACTATCAGTTAGTCTTTAAGGTGCCTCCAGACTCCTTGTTGTTTTTGTGGATACAGACTAACACGGCGACCCCTCTGTTACTTGATACCTTTTTGTAATAAAGAATATTTGAAGAAAAACAGCCATTCTTTTTATAGACTAATAGTTTTATATTGTGACTACAGACTAATGTGGCTTCATATTGTGTACCTATACATCCTTTCCGAAAGAAATGTGAAAATACTTGTTAGACACCGTATTTTTTGTAAATTCAGTGCATCTTTGTATGTTCCCTCCAATAGCAAAGCAAAAACTAGAGGACAGACTGGCAGCTGCCGCAAGAGAGAAGCTAGCACAGGCCTCCAAGGAATCAAAAGAAAAGCAGCTTCAAGCGGAACGCAAACGGAAAGCTGCACTGTTCTTGCAGACCCTGAAGAATCCCCTGGCAGAAGCAGAAGTTGAGAAAATTGAGGAGAATTCCTTTAATATGGAGGTAAATTAAGAGTAAATTCCATGTACCGTAGTGGTTAATAGAGAGAACCTATGCATAGAAATTCTTTGACTACGTTATTTTTTAATTAAGCTGACTTAGAAGTTACAAGCTCTTCCTGGATAACAGAAACCTCAGTTTAGAAATCTGTCTTTTCAGATGCCTTGTATATTTTTTGGATCAACAGAAATGTATCTATCACAATTGGTAGATAAATTTGAGAAATATTATTACTGTGTCAGTTTGTATGTTCTATACAATCAAATGAAAAAAAGCATGGTCGCATTTAAATCTAACGCTGCATTGAAAATCAGTGGATCAGTATCCGACCCACTCGAGATTAAAGTACATCTGATAGCATTTTTCATTTTCAGTTCCTCTATTGCTTGTAAATCTATAAATTGGGTTTTAGAAGAGGCATTTTGAGGTTTCAGTACAGTTCAGCTGTGGTTTGCATACATGTGGTTTATCTAGAGAATTGAAAATTGAGTTAAACTTAGTGTAAAACTGTGCTGCTGGAAATGCTAATACAAGACCCAAACAATGTGTGTGCACAATAAGCCCCAGACAATTGGACACTGAGTTATATTGAAAGACTGGTGGTGAGAGAATCCAGGGGCCTAATCATCCTGTCAGTTGCATATCAGTTGACTTCAGTGGAAGTTGCATATGCACAACTAATGGGATCACATGGTCCCTTATGTTTTATTTTTGCTGTTGCTCTTTTCCACTGAACCTTTATATAGTGTAAAGAACCAGTGTTTTTGGTACTGGAGGAATTTGCAAGTCGGTTTGGAGTAACACGTTGCACATTTCTTATAAAGCTCAATCTTTGATCAGTGGGGATGATTACCTCTTACTGCCTGTGAAGAATGCCAGCAAGAAAATTATGGTTGGTCTAAACTGAAAAGTTAGATCAGACTAGCTACAACTCTTGGATGTGTAAAAGAGACATAGTTAAGCCAATCTAACCCCTGGGTTAGACACTTGGTCAACAGAAGAATTCTTTGTTCAAGCTTGCTACTGCCTCTCAGGGAGGTGGATTACCTACAGCAATGGGAGAAGGAGATTACCTACAGCAATGGGGGAGGGATAGCTCAGTGGTTTGAGAATTGACCTGCTAAACCCAGGATTGTGAGTTCAATCCTTGAGCGGGCCATTTAAGGATCTGGGGCAAAAATCTGTTTGGGGATTAGTCCTGCTTTGAGCAGGGGGTGGGACTAGATGACCTCCTGAGGTCCCTTCCAATCCTGACGTTCTATGGTTCTACACTGAAGTGCTACAACAGGGTAGCTGTAGACATTCTGTAGCAGTGTTTTGAGTGTAGACATAGCCTTAGACATATGGCCTGTGAGAGGCTGCTTTCCTGCCTCTCTCTCCTACCACTAAAATACTTGTCTGCGGATATGGTTGTCAACCTCACTAGATCTAATACAAGGCAAGAATCAGCTGGGGAGTTTTCAAAATCTTTGTTTGAGTGAGTCAGTACAGTGTTGCTCTCTCATACAGGCAAAGGCTGAAAGCTGCTTGAATGTTGATAATGACTTAAGATCTGGTTCTGGGGAATAATAGAACTAACAGTAGTGTCCCCTCACTGCCCTAAATGCCTCTCTGGATCATTGTCATCAAAGAAATTAGGGGCAATTGTCTTGTCGGTGTGAGCCGGTTACTGGAATTTACCGTATCTGGATTAAAGATGATTACTGAATCATTAACCAGTTTTTTTCAGCAGACAATAGAACGGCCAAATAATTTATCACTAGTATAAAACTATTCAAGTTAGTCTACTGATAACAGCTGAGCATAACAGTATCTTGCTGGCTTCTTAAAGCCCTGTAGCTTTAAGAATTACATAGATCCTTTTTGTAAGATTTGCATTTTAACTAGCCAAGCTTTTAAAGAAGCATCATGGATCAAAAAAAGTTAAATGTTAACACATGTTCTAAAAGTATATTTATTTTTAATTATCAGGAGACTATCCTATTGATTTTTAAGGTAAAATAAGATAATCTTGCATTTTTATTACAGCCATAATAACTATCTTTTGAGTGAAAATGTATTTGCTCTGTCACTGCATGGAATAATTATCATAGACAACAGTAGGCATCAATCTTTGGTTCATAATTAAATCATGAAATACTGATCACAATGTATGTCCCATCTTATAACATAAATGAGAGCTAAAATTTTACCTGGCTAACTGTAGCTTTCTTTTTTACTCTAGGAGTATCTTTAATTTAATTTTTAATTGATTTTCATTTCTACTCAATATAGAGGCTCAAACTATATGTATAGTCCAAATAAAAAAAAAAGAGTAAGAGAACTGAAAAAATGCCCCGTTGGCTAACCAGAGTAAAAAAAGATTTTTCAAAAAATAATTAGGTTCATCGATGATAGGTCCACCAATGGCTGTTAGCCAGCATGGTCGGGGACATAACTCCAGGCTCTGGGAGTACCTAAACCTCTGACTGACAGAGCTGGGAGTGGACAACAGGGATGGATCACTTGGATAAATTGTTTATTCCCTCTGAAGCATCTGGCACTAGCCACTGTTGGAAGACAGGATACTGGGCTAAATGAACCATAGGTCTGACCCAGTATGGCCATTCTTATGTACTTCTCCAGCTTTGCACGTTCAATTACAGTTCATCTACAAGGTAGGCCTATATCTAGACACTAGAGGGTTGTTGCCCATGTCAGGAACTAAAGCAGAGCCTACATTCTTCATAAAGAGAGAATAATAGCATTCTGAGGAGGAGGATTGATTAAATAAATGCATTCATGGACTCAGGAGCGATGCGATCCTGAAATAATATTAAAATTCAGCTTGGACTCGGTTGCTGAAGGGCCTTTCTGTTGAAGTATTGGAAGGCCTGGGAACATTAATAAAAAGTAATCAGGGAATGCAGTAATTCCTTGTTTATATTATGTCATTTAATGTGTAGTATTTAGTATCTGGTTGTATAATGTGTAGAATGATGGGAACCCAACCTGGCTGAGGCCTCTAGGAACTCTTGACTTTTCATTTTAACTACAAGACTTCTTAGAGGACTGGAGAATGACCAGTGGGATTGTGCAGTGTTGTAGCCGGGTCGGTCCCAGGATATTAGAGCGACAAGGTGGGTGAGGTAATATCTTTTTTCGGACCAACTTCTGTTGGTGAGAGAGACAAGCTGATTAGTGGAGAGAGAAGGAAATAGTTCCAGTCAGACTGTCTCAAACTTCATATTCTTGGTTGAGTTAAACAAATTAGAACTAAAAACACCTTCCTGCCAAACAGTTAAATTAAAAATGTCTGTGAAGTGCTCTAGTCCCTTTCTACATCAGTTGAAGTCTGAGAGCACTCTACTTCCATTTTCCATTGCTTCAAGTGGGTGGAGAGGAAGCAGCACTCTAACATAACTCAGATGATCAGCATGTGCTTCGTAATCTTAACTATATGTGCAGAATAAACCAAAAGATAAAGAATGAGAGCTGTATTAAAAAAACAGGCTATCTCTCTGTTAAGGAGCATTGGAAACAAGAAAGAACTAGAAGACATTAAGTGAAGGAGTTTAATATCTAGTGTGCATAATGGAAACTTGGTGGGATAATTCACTAAGTAGTATAAAATCCATCTAAAAAATTGGAATAGTCATCCTGAGATGTTATCTTTGTATTGAGAGGTGAAAGAGTTAGCATTTTCTATCGATGACATGTACTTTTGCACACCATGTTGCCATCAGCCTACTACTGCCTGAAATTTGACAACTAGGTGTGGCAGTGATGTTGTGCTGAAGTTATGCTTGTCACAACTGTGTAGATAGATGCAAAGAATGAGCAAACCTGTTTTACCTCTATCAAACGGGTTTTGAAGTAATGCTAGTGCTGTGTTTTATTTTATACCTTCAAAATTGATTCCTCTGGTACCACGTGTACGATGTTTGATGCTATTGAGACCAACTGACATTTTTAAGCCTTTTTGCATTAAACTGTACCTTGAAAATAGTCAAATTGGTTTCTGCTGTAGTTGCATTTTTACTACTGTTTGTGTGGTTTTCTTGTAGCATTTTATCTTGACTTATTACTACAATATACATGCACATCTCTTGAGGCAGTTAGCACCATAAACAATTTAGGACTTGGTGAGTAGAGACCCAGTACCAAAAGTTACCGAGAGCTCTGAGTGACACTGGTAGCCAGTGGGAATAGAGGGTTCTCTTCACCTTTTCAAGGTCAGACTTGAAAGAGAACTATTTCTTCAATATTTTGTTTTCTGCATGTGTATTTATTTTTTAAAAAATGCACTTACACTATAACAAGGAAACACTACCCATCAACTCCTCTCCTTAGGAGAAGTTTGAGGAAATAGGCGGTGCAACTTGTCCTGAAAGTTAACAAAGAAGTTAGCAAATTGACCTAAGGTGGGAAGCCCTGAGGAGGACTTTGGAGTATCACTTTGAGCATCCCTGGTTAAGATAGTGATACCCTTTCCGTTTTCAAAAAATACCACCTGTATGATAGCACTGAAAAGTCAGTGTGTTTAGTTTGCTGTTTTATGAACAGCTAGTGTATGCAATTTAAATAGAAAATTCTGATTATAAAAGATTTACCAGTCACTTCCTTACAAAGAGTTTCTCAGCCTGCACTACTAAACATACTCTAAACATTTTTTTAAAGCATTTCAGTATGCTTTTAAATTGATGAAGATGAGACTTAATATTTACGAATAGAATGGAAACATTTTTGGAAAATGTATGTACCTACCATGAGCTGAGTCCAGGGTTTTGTGTTCTCATGATACCTATTTTAAGAACTGCAGCTTCATTCTTTTTTGTTTATTTGCATCAGGGAATAGAATAAATTCACTTCATTCGATTAAATACCTAATTCTGGCTATTTGTATTGGTTGAACTCTAAATATGTGTATCAGTATTGATAGCCTCTACTGACCAAGAATGGTGTAGCGGCTTACTAGACACATTCATCTGCCCTTATTGCAGTCCAGATCAAGTTTCACAACTGGTACACTAACTGAAATCTCTTTGGGATGGCAAGGAGCAATCAGTAAAATTGCCATAGGCATATTTGGGGAAGAGGAAAGCAGTGGGGAGGAAAGGAGGGATTTTGAAGATGCATTGGCAGCATGGAGGAGGCTCCTTGAGCTAGATCAGGTAGTGGAGAAAGCCAGTGTCGGGGCAGGCTGCAGTTTACTTTAGAATGGCTGCAGCCTGCTGGCAACAGCCAGTTTTGCATTAGTGGTTCAGTTTAGGTTTCTGTGAACAAGTCATGATTTACCAGATATTCATATAGCTAGTAAGGATTCCCTTACCTGTCTTCCTGGTATTATAAAATGTCAAAAATTTTGGTGATAAAGTAGCATGAACCACAGAAGAGGGGCTATTAGAATTACCCAAATTGTAAACAGTAGCACTTTCTAAATACCTAAAAGAAACAGGGAGAGAAACACAATCATAAAGTTGTGAAACGTAGTCAAACATCTAACTCGAAAGTAATCTTCAGTAGATTGTCCCAAATGTTGTCTGTTTCTGCCTCTTTGAATATGACAGTTCTATAGCATGAAGCAATCTCTCTTTTGGCCTTTCATTGTTTTAGGCTTGAAGATCTGTTCTTTGTTCTTTTCTTTTAGATGTTTGTCCTTATTTTTGTGCTGTGTATGACAGTATTCTTAACTCTATGGAGGGTAACATGTTAACAATTGAAATGAAAATTCATAATGCAGAGTCTAAAATTAGGAAGCTATTCAAAATTTGCCAAGCCTAAACAGGATATCTAAATCAATGTCATGCACACATTTTTCATATTTACTAATATAGTCAGGAGTATGACAATTAAGTAATATACAGTTGGGGGTTGCATGGATTTTTGTATGCTTCTATTTATTTCAGTTTTTTATTAAATGGATAATTTTAAAAACATAAATTAGCATGTTGTCACCTGCTTTGATTGTGGAATGGACTTTCATTTCTTAATGGATATTATGAGATCAATGTCGTTAGGTAAAATGTCTTTTCAGGGTCTTCCGTTTCACCTTGTAACTAATGCATTTTTCAAAATATTCTTATTTAAGCCCTGATTCTGCACCGTGGAAATCAATTAAAGTTTTGCCATACAAGCAGTATCAGGGCCTTAATCCCCGGCCATTCTTTTTTTTTTAAAGAACAAATAAAAAGCATAAAATATATTTACTTACTAAGTAACAGGTTTCTTTGGGAAAAAAATCTAAATAAAATCTACTAATTAATATTTTGAGTCGTGTGGTCTTTTGGCCCTAGTAATAGTTCAAAAACTTCACAATGTACCCAGATGTTAAGTTTTTTGGTAGCCTTCTCTTCAGTTCCAAATCCTTTCTCTGTTCCTTCTGCAATGACATGTCTCCTCTGTGATTCCATCATCTATAAGGCTGTCAGAAAGTCTCACACTGCAGTTTTGTTGTGGTAACCACATGACGGAGGGGAGGCCGAGCCAAATTTGAGTGAGTAGCATTCTGACCTGGCACATGAGGTGAGATGCTATTTCAAGCCAGGTGGTTCTCCTTACTGGGGGGGAGCAGAGGCACACAGAGCCAACTCTGGAGACTCTGGTCCCTGCCACTGGCAGTAGCATCCAAGGGATGACTGTGCTGAAATGAGCCGCCATGAGGGAGCAGAGGCGCAGGGGAGGCACAGTGGAGGGAGACCCTGATGCCCGGTCCATGTGCCGCTGCCTGTTTTGGGCTGTGATAGCAACTCCTTTTTGGGGACCCTCGTGGTGGGGAATAGGGCTGGATGTGGGGCAGAGTTATGGTTTTGATGTGACCGTATCAAAGCCACAACTTTCTTATAGTTTTGTTTATCTGCACTTTGGGAAAACATTTGACTGTTTTTACTGAGGGCTCTCATCTAGTCTGCTAGATGAGGCTCCCATGGGGACTCATTGATTTGATCCTAGCCCTTCTTGGAATTTAGCTGCAAAACATCAGAAGCTACTGTTCAAAATGAGGGTCAATCTTTCTGTTCCTTTCATAACTCCTGTAACTTGACTGCTTTCTTTCTGGTTCCTATTTTTGGCACCTTGTGCCCTTTGTGGTTTCCAATATGTCATTCCAATTGTAGTCATATACTTATGACCGGTATTTTGTCCCTTCATTTCAAAGTTAATTTGTCTCAGTCTGTCCTTGTGAGAAGATCCCACATGTTTATTCTCACTGTAGGAAATGGCTGTAATTTGAGGCCCTATGGCAAATTGCTTGACAGTTTTGCTGAACTGTCAGTACTGAAGTCAAATGCATGCTCTTTCTCAAGGTGCTGTTTTCTGGTTTTTTTTGTTTTGGATTTTTTTTTGTGCTAGAATGTCTTTCAGATTTTGTTTTCATGGATTTCAGATTTTTTTTCCCCATGTTTGGCTATTAATTGACTATTGGCTTGTATTTATACAACAATTCAATGGCAAGAAAACATGAAATTAGGTAAATAATGCTTTAAAAAACAGAAGCACAGAATCATAGAATGATAGAATATCAGGGTTGGAAGGGACCTTAGGAGGTCATCTAGTCCAACCCCCTGCTCAGAGCAGGACCAATCCCCAACTAAATCAGTAAAGCACTCATTCATCAGTAATATTTTTTGTCTTTACATATAGTTAAAACAGCACTTCAGTGAAAGCTCACTAATGTTGCTAGAGGATGTTAAAATACAAACACATACAATTATATGTACAAAATACACAGAACTTTGCCTTGATAAAGTTTCCCCCCAAAAACCCACCATGATAGTTTTCTTCAGCTGTTTTACTTTTGTTTATTGGATGGAGATGAAACCAGATAATGCCATATTATGGAATTTATTGACAACAAAAGATTCTCATTTTTTAAAAAAACCTATAAAATACACTTGCTACAAGATAGCTCTGTTGAACCTGAAGATACTCATCTCCACCCCATAAAGATCTAAATTTAGACAGTGCATAGTGTACTGTGCAGTGAAACCTGTTGTAAGGCTCTAATAAAACCAGTAAAAGTTGTCAGCTGCATAGTGATGATCATATCATATAATCATTGAATTTAGGAATACTTTAAAGTGGTCTCTAAAAATATTTACTGGAGGGGAAATTTACTACAACTACCACTATAGATCTTTAATGAAATAAACAAGACGGTTAAACTCAGTTGATGCATCTTTATGTACAAGACATACAATTTATAATTCCAAACTTTTTATTGTTAATGGCCTGGACCAGGATATCGTAACCATGGAATGTGCCAATATAATGTTATGAAAAGTGACTATCTCCATTTTAATAACCTCAACCCACAACCACATTTGAATCTCTATATAGCAATTTGGTGTATTTTCTGGATTATTTTGAATTATAGCAATTTCATTTACACTTCCAATGAAAGGTTAAGACTTCAGACCATTAATCCTGCATATGATGTACTGTGCAGACCTAAGGTGTGCAATAAGCAATACATTCATTTTCCTACCTGCCTCTAACAGCTAAAATCTTGATTGCTACATAGATTTTTAGAGCAGTGTTGTCTTTACACCTCTGAATTGTGGTAGCTGCATGAAAAAATTAGGTGATCCAAAGAGATGTAAGAGTTGCACTAATGGAAAACATATGATGCTTACGACAGCATTCCTTCATGAGTTGGATGTTTAGATACTGTAGTTAATAAGTGTATTGTTTGATTTTTCTGTTCCAGCTGTGGTGCTTGTTTGTTTCAAAATTTGTGTATCGTTTAAGGCAAAGGCATGTCAAGTTGCCTAGTTCTATAATCCTACTCATCTACTGTGTAGAATATCACCCACAGGGTAGTGAGAGGCCAGCTAATTGGTCCTATTTTCTCTGGAATTTTTTTTTTTTAATATCCAAATTATGATCTGTGTTGCCTTGAAATGTAGCAAGTGTTAACCCTTTCTCTACAACAGCAAAATAAGAACAAAGTTGATAAATTGTGGGTTTATTGTTGATGAACAAAAATTGGTTGCTTGAGTTAATCTATTATGGTGAAAGACAAATCGAGTATATATCATGGTTGTGTGCATTAATTTGTGGTGAATGAGAATCGATATGTAAATTAGATACACCCCTCAATCTCTGCCAGAGTACCAGGGCTGCGCTAGGTGTTAAGTTTGGGTGTATCAGTTTCAACTTGTTTTATGTTAAATATTTTCTGCAAATGTAAATTTAATTTCAAAGTTATCTCTATTTAAGAATAACAGGCTGTTCGTTACATTGTTGAATGGTGTGTTATGGTATTATGCAGAGCTTACTTTTGCTTTTTAGGTTCATATATATATTAGATTTGGGATTTCTGTGTATAACTTTAGCTGTGGTGGTTCTTTAAAATTCTCTAATTTTTCAGGGTTGCTTAAATAATACATTTGAAAACGTAATTTGTCATAAATGTTTCTGAACAGCCATCATACACCAACAAGCTTTCTACTGAGTGCGCACGTATTAAATGAAATAATATCCTAGCTTTAATTATATAGGGCCTGAATTTCCTTTCTTCTACACGAGTATTATGCTAATGTAACTGATGTATAAACAGCGATAGCTGTTCTGGAAATTCAGGTCTATAGTGTGCATAAGCATATATATATGAAAGGCATTAAAGGCTGCTGTTCTCTCTGTTATGCCTTCTGAAAAACGGCTAAAGAAATTAGCCTTAAAAATTCAGCAGTTCTTGTCTACAAGGGGACTGCATTAAATAGCATAGTCATACTCCTCTTGATACAATAAAAGCCAAGTTTAAGTTCTGGTGGCAAATTTCATTAGCAGCTGTTTCTCCCAACTATACTTCAAACAGTGTTTGAGTTGTGAATGCTTTTAACTTCCGACAGGATTTCCCCACTGTCGCAAATGTATAAAACTCGCAGGGACTGTCAACCTTAAATCTGTAGAATTTCAGCAAAGGGAGTGCTACATTAATGTTGTTTGAAAACTAATTCACTCACCTGAAAAGTACTTTTAAGGGTTTACCTGATGCATGTCATTTCCTTCATTTTTTTTTTTTTTTAACATGAGCCACTTAACATGATTTGGCTTGTCTGGTTTATAATGTTTAAGTTTGTATGTACGTTTTGTTCTCAGGATACATTGCCTTTTTCAATAGCTAAATTTCAACTATGTCTCAGGATTCTTTGCTCTGGGTAGTGTTTGGTTCACAGCTTTTTTGCCCTCATGTCACTACTTTGATAAGCCATCGGACAGCTACTCTATTTTAATTCTGTGAAATGAATTGTTGGTGTTAATTGATTGCTTAGTCTGTGGATATCTACCTCATGCAAATCACCAGAACATGGCACCCAGACCTGAGGCAGCCATGGTCATCATAAGTAAGTGGTGTTCCTAGTCACAGGAGGGGAACAGTTGCCCTCCTGGATTGTCAGCCAAAAACTTGGAATTCTTTATTTCAGAAATGCCAAGAGGGGAAGTGTCATCAACCAGGGAAAAGAGTCAGAAGGCTTTGCCATGAGTACTGTAGCAAGGTAAATTAATTTAAGCCATACTAGTGATAGGGCCATTTGGAATAATGACATAGTACTTAATACTAATACCTTCATTCACATCCTGTTTAATTACAGTTACAATCTTGGTTGATTCATCCTTTTGGCATCTGCTTTCTCACTCAGATCCTATTTAAAATTATGATACAACATTCTGAAGATGCCTTTGTGAAGTATATTACAATATTGGAAATTATAATGTATTCTAAAAACATCAAGGAGAGCGAGGAGCAGCCCATTATTCTCAGACTGAGGGAGCTTTCGCATAAACACAGAAATGACTCTTGCATGAAGCTAGTAAAAAATTGCATAACGATGTTATGTGCCTGATAGCATCAAGATGAAGCAGATAGCTTAAGTGTTTAAATGTTTAACTGAGCTGTGTATATATTTTTAGTTTACATGAACCTTTTTTGGTAATTGGGAGTTGTACAGTTGTATTGTACCCATTATTAAGGGGATATTTAGCTATTTTCAGCGGTTGCTCTTTTTATCAGATTTTCTTCACTTTTTTCAGCTTCTGTTGTTTCCCAAAGTTTTTCTCATCCCTCCTTTTGGAAAGGCATTTTGTACCTTATGTTTTTAACCCTTCTTTGCTGCGCTGTTTTTTTTGGGGGGGGGGGGGTTTAGTCTGGGATTAAAACCACCTCCCTAAAGGCAGCTTTCACCTGCTACCTTGGCAGAGTCAGCTGGTTTTGTTTAATACACAGCAATTTTCATGCATTCCCACAGCTTATAGAGCACAGTTGCTTATTGATTTGGTGCTTTGGAGAGCTTAGACATAAGCCTTGGGAAGCTGAAATGAAGAAAGGTGACATGGTAGGAGGGAGAGAAGCCAGGAGAGTCTCTTACATAATTGTTTATGTTCAAAAAGAAAACTGGGGAACTGCACTTGTTGATGTATGAAACATTTCCAGAGAACAAAAATAGGCCCATAGTAGCCTGTTTGGAAACCTTAAAGATCAGAGACAATAAAGCTGTCTGAAGTAGCACGTAAATTGTAAGGTTAGCTTTATTTGAGACGGGTTTCCAGTAAACTAATCATCCTGAAATAAGAGGGGCAGTCTCATTTAATTCAAATGTTGATGCTGTTGTCTTTATGGTCTTTGAAGCATACTACCATAGTACAGCTTTATTGCCATGTTTTTTGTAAATATCATTGTAAAATAGCTACTGTCAATTAAAGCTCATAGAAGAAACATGACTTTGGCATAATATTTGACATGAAACAGAGCTTCCAATTATCCAAATGTATTGAAGTGTTGACTTGACACAATCACAATAGAGAAAGGGGGAGAGCAAAAAAGATTACCAATTTCTGATTTGCGTATTCTAAGTTTTAATATATTAGTTGCTGTTCAAGTCACAGCAGGTATCCCAGTATCAAGTGGTGGAAGTGTCAGACCGAGCAGAGTGGAAATTATGGTGGGATAATCTTTCTCCAAGTGCCTTGAAAAACAGCAGTTTGAGGAGTGACAGAATTTGAAATAAGGAGCAAACCAACAGTGTCTAACTTGATTTGTTCTCAGCAACCCATTTCAGCAGGGTTCTCTGAGGCAAAAAATAATAAATTGAAATTATCTTGGGGTGTGCAGTGTTTAATTGACTGCAGTCTAAATTATTCATTTAGCATGAATTCAGCAATGACCCTTTTGATCCATAGGGTAAAGGTAGTTTTATGGGCTTACAACCCTTTTTATACAAAATGTTTACTTTACAAACTAGAGAAGTGATTTGTAACGGGTATTTTTTCTTCGTTTTGCTACTTTTGTGAACATAGTAGTGTTGGATGAAAGGTTGCCTTGTTAGATTAAAACAATATTGAATGTGTACAGGTATTACTTTTTTAGAGTAAATGTGTCCAGTTTATCCTTTTAAATTGAGGGTATAAACTGAGGAGAACCTGTCTATCTGATAGTACCAGATTCTTCAGAACCATTATTACTCTTTTAAAACCAAGGCTGTAATCTTCAAAATTGTGCCCAGATTAGGCACGCACAAACCTGTTTGCATGTGAGTATGCAGGAGCTGCGCCAGGGTTTTTGGCGCCCTAGGCAGGGGTCTTCCGCGCTCCTGGTCGTTGTCGGCAATTCTGCGGCGGGGGGGGTCCTTCCGCGCTCCCGGTCTTCGGGGCACTTCGGCGGCAGGTCCCGGAGCGAGTGAAGGACCCACCGCCGAAGACCCAGAGCACGGAAGGACCCCCCTGCCGCCGAATTGCCGCCCCCCCCACATCCTGGTGCCCTAGGCGACCGCCTAGGTCGCCTAAATGGAAGCGCCGGCCCTCTGAGTATGGGGGGCAATGTCGACCTATGTTAAGCTCTGGCAGAAGCATGCATACATTTTAAAAGATTTCAGCCTTACCTCTCCAGACTGTGTTTTATTTGAAAATGTAAAGTGTTCTTTAGCATTTAAAAATGTAAAGTGTTGACAGGGGGTTATATTTTGGTAGCTCTTGTGGAGTTAGCAGCTAATTATTTTGTTCTAATTTGTATTGGGGTACCTAGGGCTTTTGATAGATGCCTCCGTTTATATTTTCATAACTTAAAAGAAATATTTAGTAAAATGAGTGCTAATTTTTAATATGACTGCTGATAGACTCCTCCAGTATTCCTTCCCTCAAAGGTCAGTAAAGTACATATAGCAAAGCCATTACACAGAGATGCTAAGTGACTTTATCAAGGCTACACTGCAAGTAAGTGGCAGTCCCAGAATTAGATCTGAATATCTGGCTCCTAGCTCTTTGCTCAGTGTACTAGGCCAGTCTGTTTCTAACGTGCATATGTGTGAGATCTGATAGATTTCCTCACATTGAAAATCTGCATAATCTTTGCTGAAAACTGTTAATAGTTGATTTATTTCTTATTTCAGGCTGTCAGTAACATGCCATATCCTTTGTTGACTGGAGTCAGAACTTTACCCACCGTAGAAGTTAAATCATCAGAAAGGCCTTCAAGCCAAAGCAAAGATCCTCCCAGAGATGAAGAAAAGGAAAAGAAAAAAAAGAAACACAAGAAAAGATCTCGGACAAGATCTCGGTCACCTTCCAAATATCATTCATCATCTAAGTCCAGGTCTAGATCACATTCAAAAGCAAAGCATTCACTTCCCACTGCCTATAGAACTGTCAGGCACTCAAGGTGGGTTTGGAAGTGGAAAGTATGCTTTACTATTCTATTTGGGCTAGTATTTAATTTGCCTCTGCACCTTTTTCTATACACATCAGAAAGAAAATCAACGTGTATAATATAGATAAGAGAACTGGAAAACTTTCAGTAAATACATAATCTTTATATTTGATAATGTTCTGAAAGATTTCATTTAAGTATTTCCAAGATAGTTTCTAATCACAACTTTATAGAGTGAATCTACTAAATGATTCTCTAACTGGTCCACGAAACGCTTGTTGATGGTCTGTGCTTGTGTTAAGTCATAGGGCGCTGACTCCCTCTGTTTCCAGCTACTTCTACAGGTAGTTTTATTCATTTCAAAGAGGAGCCTGGACACCTGTAAAATAGCTGGGAACAAAGGTGGGGAGCAAATTGGGGGGGGGGGGGGTCTGTAGTTACATTGGCAGAGGAAGAAGTATGAGCTGTCCTCCGTGACTAGGGCCACCAGCAGGACAAACTGCAAGTAAGAGTGTCAGGAGCTACCAATGGCTCTGCAGCTGGTACTGGGAAAGAGAAGTAGAGCAGAAGGGAATAAGGAAACAAGGTGTCATGTCTAGGTAAGCAATGGAAAAGAGAGGAGCAGGTGGTAGAGCAGCACACCCAGGAAAGTAGAGAACGAAACTAAGGAGTTGGGCAGTGTGTGCCAAGATGATATGAAGGGCCAGCAGGGCATCCGAGAGAGAGAAACAGAATAGACTGGAAAGGGAGACAAGAAAACAGTGCAACTAACTTTGTTAAAAAAAAGCCCATTAAAGTCAGTTAAAAATACAGAAATACATTCCTGTTATATTACCACATAAGCAAATACTTCAGTCAACACAGGAAAGTTGCGTGATTGCCTCTCCCATTTGCAGTGTCCATGAGACACTTGAGATGTGGTCCACACTGTGAAAAAGTCTCCAAACCCTTCTAGTAACTTAGAGTTTTGGGTGATTTTCCACGTAGATTCCACTCTTCGTGCTCATGCGTCCCATGCACTTCATCGGATTCTTTTGGCTAGCTGTGTCCCCAACTCACTCATCTGAGGGCATAAAGGGAAGAGCAGGCCCAACAACCTCTCAGGCTCTTCTTTACTGCCTGTGGCTGTGAGGCGGAACTCCTGGCGTCATTGCTCCCTCTGCAGTTCACCTTAGATTTAGGCTAGTGTTAGTGTAGTTAAGTTTCCGTTGCTTGTTGACATGTATATAAAACCCTGATTTTGATCCTCTTTCAGTCATTTACATTTCATTTTGTTGAGGACAGCCCCCCGCACCCCATACGGAGGTGCTATGACCATGGCAGAGGCTAAATCACCAGGGTATTAAACATGTCTGTTAGACATGTCCCCCCCATCTAACTCTGCTGGGCCAGTCAACAACGGACATTCTTGGTGCCTAATATGCCTTGGGGAAGGACACATTCTGGAACATTGTTCCATGTATCATTTCTTCTCCAGGTGTATCCAGAGAGTGAGGGAGGTGAGAATAAAACTTCTCCTTGTGGAGAAGTCAATGCAGATCTTCTCAGACTCTGAGAAATCTTGGGAGAAGCCTCAATCTGTGGATTGGTCAGCGTCCTGGTGACTCCATTCTGAACTCCCAGGCCACTTCCTGTCTTAGCCCTTATTCATCCCCCAATACATCAGCAATGACATCCGGTAGAGGCAAGTGATGAGGCAAGGTACAGGTTGCCTTTCTCAGCACCTAACAGGAGGCACATGAGTCATCATGACTCGGCCCCAGGCTCAGTCAAGAGTCATAAGTAAGAGAATACCTTTGCCAATAGGTCAGTACTGACATCTGTGGCAGCTCACGTGATACTGTTTAAATCTAAGGACTGCACTGCCTCCAGTACTGGCCCCTCAGCACAGGCTTCGGTACCCAGCATGTCCTCGTTGACTACCACATTCCTGCTGATGACTGTACCCATTCCATCACTACAGACTATCTCTTTGGGACCTGAGACATTAGTATTAACTTCTTTGGCACTGAAGCAATATAAGTTGCCAAGTGAGGTGTTGGTCGGCTCAGTTTTGGAGTTTCAGAGAGATCTGGGGAGGTTATTATAAACCTGCCTACTGTAGAGCTTCCACACCTGGCCAGGGAAGTATTCTGTATTCTAACCCCCTGGTTCATAGGCAGGGCACTCCTGACAGGACTTCCCCTTCCTTAGAGGAGATATGCTCCTTCTCCCCCTTCCATGAACATAGCAAGGAAGTATCCCTTACCTATCCTTCATCTCCTCCCGAGTAGCTCAGTGGGAATCAGGGAGAGAATCCAGAAAACAATCAGTAAGGGGAGCTAGGAAGAGCACTCCACCTAGCATCCCTCACTGTGCCACTATCCCCCTGCTTTCTGGGGCTTTCAACCCTACTATAGAAAGCTAGTGTCTTCCACTGTATTTAGAGACAGGTCGTCTCACTGAAGAAGCAAATTTAACTTCCATAGGCAACTCCATCCATGGCTGCTGCAGAGTCAAGAGGAGAGTGGCAAAGAAGAGCAATTTCCTGAGCAGAATCATCAGATTCTGGTTCCAATGTCTTCCTTCACAGATGAAGCAGGGAACCCACTTTCATTGCTCTTGACAAATGAATTCAGAGATATCTAGGACTTCATAAAAAGTACGGCTGACACTTTCGATATCTCTTTGGAGATTATACAAGAGAGAGCATAAATTCTTTGATGTTCTCTGATGTGCAACTCCAGAGAGATTGGTCATGCCATTCAATCTGTTGGAACCCACCAAATCATTTTGGCCCACAGCAGAGATGGAAGCTGCTACTTCTGAAAAAGCAGAAAGAAGATGTTGGATCCCTGCTAAGGGGTTTGAATACTTTTACCAAATATCCTATATCTGGCTCTCTGGAGGTAGAAGCTTACAGGAGAGGATAAAAGAACGAGTCTACAGCTCATGAGACAGACCCCAAAAAGCTAGGATTTTTTGGTCAAAAGGTGTATTTGTCTGCGAACCTACAAAGGAGGGTAGCAGACTGCCACGTGATACCCTCAAAATATATTTTTTTGAATTGGTACAAACTATCCAATGTGGTGGATAAATTACCCAATGAGCACTAACTGAAATCTGTTACCACTGAGGGCCACCTAACTGCCAGAACATCTCTGCAGACTGTGCTGGATGTGTCTGTCACTCATCTGAACAAAGGCCACTGCAGCTGCTGTGAAGAGATTGTCAGGGCTCAAGTCATCTGGGATCTGCCAGGGGGTCTAGGCAACAGTCAAGGACCTCCTCATTTGAGGGCAACAATCTCTTTAACAGTGGCACCGATGAGGCGCGCCATACCGTGAAAGATTTCAGGGCAGCTTTGTGCTCCTTGGGATTCTGCCTCAGCTCCAAAAAGAAGGCAGCCAAGACAAGCCATACTTCAGGCAGTGTTCTTTGACACGATTATCATTAGGATCCTCACAGCCTCCAAGGAAGAGGCAGAAAGTGGAGGCAGCCCTCTGCTGGCTCCTCAGCTGTTCCACAGTCTGGGGCTTCAAATAGGCAGAAGAATCAATGCTATTGTCGGGAGCCTGCTTGCACCATCACAGGATCTCTTCTTTTTTTTAACCCCACTCTCCCAGCTTAATATTGTAAATAAAGGGCATCCCATCCAGTTTCAATCCCTTCCAATACACAAACTCGCAGGGACCCTCTCACAAGAAACTCCCCTTGCCTTTCCCGCCCACCCCCACAAGAAGCAAGATGTAAACTGCCTCTTACAACTGTGAGCAATGTAGGAGGATGCCCTTGGAGTTCAATGAGTTAGGGTTCAATTTAGATTATTGATGAAATGTCCGATAATCCAGGCCCAATCAATGTATTAATCAAAGATTACACTGCCCTACAGCCAAAATGCTTCTGAAATAAATGTAGTGAAACTTTACTAATTCTGGGTCACTGAGAACGAAAACGATGCTTAAAATTGTTGATTGGCTCTAGTTTTCAAGATATGCTATTGGGTCAGTATATCCGACCCTTGACTTGGGAATGGCAAAGGATAAGTGAGTTATAAAGGGAAGGGATCTCAATTTAAACCAGAAATGACTAAAATACATCTTTGACTGATCTATGAATAAATCTATGACTGGGTTTGGGCAGTGCTTGCTTTTTAGGCAAAACAATGAATGATGCAATCTGAAGCTGGTATTGCGTCATACATGATATGAATTGCATCATGTTATTCCTAGAAGTCATGGATGATGCAATCATAACGAAGCTTACATCACTCTGCTGAACAAATTGCCCTATATCAGCTCTAGAAATCATACAGTGTCGTGCTCTCTTATTTGTCAGTGTGTGATTTTGCAAAGGGACACATTTCTGTTTAGCCAAAGTGAGCAGAGATGCCTCGTACTTGTGTGAACAGTGCAGATAACTTTTGCTATGTTTGTGGTGAAGTGACTTTTGCATCACAAAAGCGCAGTATAACCACGCTGGTTAAGAAAGCCTATCACCTTTATTTTGGCTGCAAAATTGGAGATCAGGACAAGAGGTGGGCCCCACACATATGCTGCAAGACTTGTGCAACAAATCTTCGCCAGTGGTTGAACAGGAAAAGGAAATCTATGCCTTTTGCAGTGCCAATGATTTGGAGAGAGCCAACAGATCATACCAGCAATTGTTACTTCTGCCTGGTGCCTCCAGTTGGGAAAGGTGTGTCAAAGAAGAAAAAGTGGACTGTGCATTATCCAAACATTCCATCAGCTATACGCCCAGTACCCCACGGAGAAGGACTGCCGGTTCCTGATGCACCAGAATCATTCTCACTTGAGTCAGACGAGGAAGAGGATGAAACTTCTGGTCCTGAACCATCAATGTCACAGGACCCACATTTTATCCCATCCTCCTCCTCTGAACCACACCTCATAACACAAGGTGAACTGAATGACCTTGTCAGGGATTTGGAACTACCCAAGAGTAAGGCAGAACTGTTGGGCTCCAGACTACAGCAGTGGAATCTCCTGGCACGTGATGTTAGGGTTTCCATGTTCCATGACCGTCAAAAGGATCTTGTCCCATTCTTCTTCATGGAAGGTGATCTTGTAGCCTGCAACAACATCGATGGTGTGATGGCAGCCCTCAACATCGTTCACGATCCAGATGAGTGGAGACTGTTCATTGATTCATCGAAGACGAGTCTTAAAGCTGTTTTACTGCATAATGGCAATGTTTTGCCATCAATTCCAGTTGGTCATGCAATCCATATGAAGGAAACCTATGACAACATGAAACAACTTTTGAGGTGCATAAACTATGACCAACATCAGTGGCAGCTTTGTGGCGATTTGAAGGTTGTTGCTCTCTTGCTTGGTCTGCAGACTGGATACACAAAGTACTGCTGTTTTCTCTGCGAATGGGATAGTCGTGCAAGAGATTCCCACTACATCAAGAAAGATTGGCCACTCCGACAGTCATTGGAGCCTGGGAGGAAAAGTGTTCAGCATCCACCAGTTGTTGAATCAAGGAAGATTTTGTTACCACCCTTACACATCAAGCTGGGTCTGATGAAGAACTTTGTCAAGGCCATTGACAAAACACAAGCAGCTTTCAAGTACCTCTGTGGAAAATTTCCAAGGTTAAGTGAAGCTAAGTTAAAGGAAGGTGTCTTTGTTGGTCCTCAGATTCGTGAACGTCTTCGAGATGATGCATTTGACCATGCACTGCGTGGCAAGGAAAAGACGGCATGGAAAGCCTTCCAGTTAGTGGCAATAAATTTTCTCGGAAACAACAAGGCAGACAACTACAGGTTGTTGGTGGAAAACCTCCTCAAGGCATACAAAAGCCTTGATTGCAACATGTCACTAAAGATACATTTTTTGCACTCTCATCTAGATTTTTTTCCACCGAACTGCGGAGCAGTGAGCGACGAGCACGGCGAGCGATTTCACCAGGATATTGTAACAATGGAGAAACGCTATCAGGGCAAATGGAGCCCATCAATGCTTGCAGACTATTGCTGGACAGTGACAAGAGATGCTCCATTTAATGAATACAAGAGACAAGCCAAGAAGCGCCGAGTAGACACTGAATAGGACTAAATTATGTACAGAATAGTTTTTGCCTTTTGTTTCATAATAAATTTTATTTATATAACCCTTTTGCTGATTTTTAAAGTGTTACATAAACAGGACAGGTGAAATATTATCATGTAAAGCAACCATAAACACATGAAAAGACCTAGGTTTACAATTTATGATTAAAACTCTACTATCTACATAGACATAAAATGTAAAAACTTAAATATCTTAGAAACAGTAGCCAATCAGTTGTTTTAATTGTCATATTTGAATTCAGCACATCAAAATACATAATAAATAGCACATTTTATCTCTGAAGCAGACGACTTCTCAAAAATTGTAGACCAGTGTTATTAGTCAAAGGTTAATCATCATGATAAAGAAAAGCAAATACATTACTGATCCGGGGAAGCAGTGCTGCTGCCTGGTCTATTCCAACTACTATTAAGAAATTTACCCTTGTATATACCATACATGTCTACGAAAGAGACAAAATTCCATTCTCATGCCCAATTGAGCCATGGAGTTCCCTTCATGGCCTCTTAATTTACATAATAGATAAGCTAAAGACATTGATCACAGAAGGGATCTGTAACAAGTATTCCCTTTCTTAATTTTCTGGACACAATTTTCTGAGTGTCAGCAGGTCAGAGCAATGAGACGAAACACTAAGATTTAGATGCAAAGCGTTATGGGACTCTGGTTCATCTATAAAGGCCTCTGGGAGTCTGATTCATCTGCTAATGAGGGGCAATGGCTTTTATTCCCACTACCTCTTACTCTCAAAGAAGAACAAGGTTTGTGAAGGCTCATCCTCAAATCTTCGACATCTCAACATCTTCATCTGCAGTTTTCAAATTTAGAATGGTGACTTACTTCTGGCTTTTATAAATTCCTTCATTAGATCCTATGGACTGATTCCCACAGCTTTCGACCACCATGGTGCCTAGTTTCCAATCACCATGTATCCAGGTCACAGGAAGTAACAGATTCCTTCTAGGAACATCCTACCGCCAATAGAGTTCAGCCCTTCATCCCCTTTACCTTTCCAAGTTTTTATCACATGCTGTTTGGTAGTGGCAAGTCATCCAAGGAGACAGGGAATCCAGCAATACTCTTACCTAGATGACTGTCTAATTCAGGAAAGATCACTACAGGTAATTGGTTCAGTACAGACCGTCCTGAAAATTTTCACCTTGTTAGGTCTCAGTATAAACACAGAGCAATTCTTTCTGACACCATAGCACTAACAGAAGCATTGTTAGACTCCAGATCAGCGAGGTCTTACCTTCAAAGTGCTGGTAGACAGCTCTGCAGCAATGCACTGTATCAACAGGCAAGGGGCAACATGATCATCCCTACCGTGTCAAGATGCTGTATGCCTTTTGGAGTGGTGCATTCTGCACCAGATCTTACCAGTAGCTCTGCACCTTCTGGGTCTTCAAAATACTCTAGCAGACCGGTTTAGCAGGGGACTTTTCCAAGAACTACAAACGGTCTATCAAAGACTCAGTTCTGCACAGTGTCTTTTGCAAGTATAGATCTGTTTGCAACAAACCACAAGAAGTGTCAGAATTTCTGCTTCAGAGGAGGCACAAGTCCCAAGTTCCCTGTCAGATCGCTTCTTCATTTCTTGATCCCTGAGATTAATATGCCTTTCACCAAACCCCATGATACCAAGTTCCGCGAAGAAATTGAGGCAGAACGCAAGATGCATAATCATAGTAGCCTCAGCATGGGCCAGGCAATTCTTCATATTCAGATTTGGTGACTGTCAGCACAACCATCTTACTTGTTCTATTCAGGTCTCCCAGAACAATGGTCAGATCCTGCACCTGCACCCAGCATCCTGGCACGAGACAGCCTGGATGCTGGTTGAATAAATCCCATAAATAGGACCCTACTATATTCTTGGCCGTGAAAAATGTGTCATGGACTGTGAAATCTGGTCTTTTGTGTACTTTTACCCTGTACGATGGCAAAAAAGTATACAAAAGTACAGTGTTTCTCAAACTGGGGGTCCCGATCCAAAAAGGGGGTCGGAAGACTATTGTAGAGGGGGGTCACGGTATTGCCACCCATACTTCTGTGCTGCTGCTGGCGGCAGCGCTGCCTTTAGAGCTGGGCACCTGTCCAGCTGCTGCTGCTCTCCGTCCGTCCAGCTCTGAAGGCAGTGCAGAAGTAAGGCTAGCCTTTTTGGGGTTTATATTTTACCGTTTTTAAATACACACTCATGTTTTGTTACAACACTGTGAAATTTAAGATTTAAATATCTGAAACTGTAATTCGAGATTTTTAAAATGCTGTGACCGTGAAATTAACGAAAATTGACAGTGAATTTGGTAGGGCCCTACCTATAAATCAAAGCTATTTTGCTGCAGTTCAGAACACTGTGCCCCAGAGCAGGAAACTTTCAACTAGACTTATTTGCAGAGCTAAATGGAGAAGGTTTTCTATTTGGGCATCTCAGCACCAGCTTTCTGCCCTCACAACACCACTGTCCGTTTTGGACTATCGCCCTGAAGCAATCTGGACTCCATCCGTTAATAAGAATCCATCTGGCAGCAGTATCATCACTCTATTCAGGGCCACACTGTATCTTCCCACATTACAGTGACAAAATTTCTGAAGCGGCTCATGCATGTCTTTCCCTCAGTTCAAGAGCCCCTCATCCTTGGAACCCAAGGCCGATGGATTGTGCACCCCCTCCCTACCCTCTCAATTGTAGCCAGGGTAAGGAAGTAAAGCTAGGAGGATAAGGGAGAGTCAGGCTCTTATGCCAGGTCCTCCATATATATTTCACAAAGAGTGAGTTACTCCGAGACCTTACCCTAAGTTTCTGCCCAAGGTGGTCTTGGAATTCCACGTAAATGAGTTCTTTCATGTTCTGGTATTCTTTCCTGAGTCTCTCCCTACCCTGTGTGAAGCGAGATATAGTGACAGCATTATCTTTTTATTCAGATAGTATTAAGAAATTTAGGAACATCCTTAAACTTTGTGTTGCATTTGCTGATAGGCCGAGGGCAACCTATATCCTCAGTGGTTATCCTAGTGCATCTCAAACTGTATAAGAACTTACTACAAGTTAACCAGGAAAAAGCCCGCAGCCATATTTGAGCTCATTCCACAAGGGCTCAGGCTTGGGTGCCTGTTTGGGTAACATACCCATACCTGAGGTGTATAGAGCAGAAGAATGGAACTTGATCCACACATTTACTACTCATTCCCTAGTACAGGCCTCCAAACTGGTTGCCAATTTCAGTAGATCTGTCTTGCATTGGCCTTTAGGCTGGACTCCACATACCCACTGCCAAGTAAATAGACAACTACTTGTTAGTCATCAACAGTGGAATCTGTGTAGACAATCACTTGAAGAAAAAAGAACAGTTACTTATCCTACAGTAACTGATTCTTCGAGATGTGTTGCCCACACGGGTCCCCTGGCTCACCCTCCTTCCCTGCTAATGCGGAGACTTACTCCTATAGGAATTAATATTGGCAAAGGAACTGTGGCAGTTGGCCCCACTTCATCTTTTATACCTTTGGGACTGAGGGTGCAGATGCAGCCCCAGCGAACATAGAAGAATCTGATCTCGAGTGAATGGGTCTCAAAACAGTGTTTTGCTGTCTCATACGTATTTTGTAATGTTGATAGTAGGGTTTACATGTTTGCTATGTACCTATGTAAACACACATGAATGTACATAACTTCAGCTTTCCTCATGCAACTCTGAACAGGCCTTGGTTTGCTTTCCCTGTCACTTTCAGGCTAATGTAAGCATCAGGTATTTTTTCCAGGCTTGCTCACTTACAAAGAGGAATTCATTTACCTTTGCAGAGTATTTAGTAGGATATTCTTTAAAAAAAAAAAAAAAAAAAAAAATCTTCTGTGTCTTCTCTTTCTTTCCCAAGTTCTAGACAGAAAAGGATTCATTGAAAGACAAGAATCCTTTAAGTAGGCAATGCTGCTTTGTTTTCGTTTTTTAAGTTTAGAACCAACTGGCATTAAAATTTTATAAATCTTGTTGAATATGCTTGGTACTGGTCACCTTCATAAAATCTTTTTTGTAAAAATAGGTCCCATAACAATATCTTGATAGGCTTTGCATGCATGACACTGCAGTGTTGAAACAAAAGTATAACCATAATTGTGTGTGTTTATAGATGCTGTGATCCCAATATGTTGGGAAGACAATGATTTAGATATACAACAAAAAGAGGGAAGTGCCTACTTTGGGTCTTTGTACCCTAGACGTAACTGTAAAAGTACAGTGACAAAAATAACAGCTCCCCAGAACAGAAAACTTCAAATAGCCAGTCAGAAATGGCAGTCCAATCCAGACCTGTCAAATTGCCCTGATGTTCATCACGCCCCAGAAATCTGGGTAAAAACCAAGGGTTTTGTGTCATGTTGGAATGCCTGTGGCTACAATTTTACAGTATCAGAACAATGTCAAATCATTATCAATGCAAGCCTGTGAAGATAATGATGACATGACCACACTGGTAAAACAATTTAGCTGAAAGTTACAATATTACAATGGACAATATTACACAATGATTTCGGCATAAGTTTATGGAGACGTTCCAGTGTCAAAATGTCAAAGATGAGCTTTGATACCAATGTGAAATTAAAAAATTCTAAATTGAAGTAACTCACGGTCTGTGACCTAATACTAAAGCAAGTTTAACACCTTTGCAATTGAATTGGTAGGTAAGTCGGAATCTTTTCAGTAGTGCTGTTAAAGCATTGCATTGTCATGTCGCGTACAAAATGTGGCTCTTCACACGTCTTTCTTGTTTTGTATGCCTAGAGTCAGACATTGCAATAAGCATGTTGCTCAGTCTTTAGATTCCCACAAGACCCAGTGTTACGACTTTCTACCATACCATACCTTATTTAGATGTAGAGACTAATTAGAAGTATATTGTTTCCCACTTGTATTACATTACTCTAAACTATTTGTAAAGATTGATCTATGATGAGTAGCCCCACTCAGTGACCTGGGATAAAGGGCTATCCTATAATACCTGGACACTGTTATTAAATTACATAAATTCTAACAGCCTTAGGCTTTGTCTACACTAGCACTTTTGTCAGCAAAACTTTTGTTGGTCAGAGATGTGAAAAACACACACCCCGACCGACATAAGTTTCACTCACAAAAGCGCTGGTGTGGACAGCGCTATGTCAGGGGGGATGCTCTCACCAACTTACCTTCCGTCGCTCATTGGGGGTGGTTTAATTATGCTGGTGGGAGAGCATAGATCTGCCATACAGGAGACCTTACAGTGCTGCAGCTGCAGCAGTACAGTTGTGCTGCTGTAAGGTCCATAGTGTAGACATACCTTCAGTTGCTTTATTTGTCTGTGTCAACCTTAAAACTATTTTAAACAGGTGTGTTATGCTTTTGTAACCTTATTTTGTGCTGTGCAGGCAGCCGATCCTAACCTTCGAACCTTAACAGAGCAGTTGTCAGTGATTACTTTGCACTTGAAGCAGATTAGAATGATAGTAACTATGGAGAGAGAGACTTCCTATTGAACTTTTTTTTTTTTTTTTAAATTTTGACTAATGATCCTGTTCAACAAAGCATTCCAGAATAAGGATATCTTTTCAGAATTACCAAAATTTCATAGCTTTCTGACAGACCAGCACATTAAACGATGTATCTACACAGGAGTGATTTGTGTCTTGGTCCTGAAGCTGTTTAAATTAGTAGTAATTTAAATTAATTGTGACAGCCAAAAGAGAAGCTGTACTTTTTCCGAAATTTCTGATTAGGGTATGTTTTAATTGAACATTAATGAACTCTACGTTGTGAAATGTAAAAACAAATAATGACCTATTGGCACACATTTCGCTTCATTTGGAAAACTGTTTTGGTTTAGATCTTTTCAAATGTTAAAGAATTTGTGTATAGGTGTTAATTTGACTTTCCATTTACCTTGATATGTGAATTACTGGCTCCTGGTTGCTATTGCTTATGTAGTTGTAAAAATACATTGGGCATATCATTCTCAAGGGATAATTTGGTAAAGCATAAGAATTGTAGTTAATTTGTTGGGGCAAGTTAATAGGGGATGAGCTGAGGGAAGTGAAGCTAAAATATAAGTTTATTTAACTTTTCAGAGCATATTTAATTTTTGTTTTGCCTTTTTTTTTGTATGAGCGATAAGCCACACTTGTCTCACAAGCAAGTGATTTTAGAGGCTTTTACATAACTTTTAAAAAATCCTTATGTGTAATATTTTATTTTTAGAAGTGTAGCAAATTGCACTGGCAAATTGCTATTTGGTATAAATGAGACTAAGAGTGCGATATATTTTTATTTGTTCTTACACTGTTAACATACTAGAGTCACAGCTCAGTAAATATACATGATGCACCATTGATGTTAATATAGCTTAATTTTTAAATAGTTTACTTAATTTAATCTTGTACCTTACAGTTGAAGTTGCAGAATTCACTTCCTGTTCAAATAACATCACTGATTCAGGGTGATGTAAGATATTTATCTATGTATTGCTTAAACATGTGATCAAAGCAATTCTCCTAGACAAGGTAAAAACTGTAGATATGCGAGGAACCCAGCTGTATCAATTTTATTGCAGTCCTTGTGTTAACAATGACTCCTCTACATACATACGTATTCCTTTCATTACTGTTCCCAAATGTGTATCCTGAAACTAGTTCCTAAAGCTCTTGATATACCAAGGATTTGATTGCAGACCAAGATGATGCATCTAGAGTTTTAGAAAGCAGCAAAGCATGCACAATAGCCCCATAGTGTGTTGCAGCACTGCTTCCTGTGGACACTTTAGCTCAGTAAAGATATTGCCTCAAGTTCACAAATTAGTAACTAAAGTCTAATGCAAAAAGATGTGGGTGAATTTGTTAGAACTATTTTTGAAAAAAAGCAAGTTTTGGGACCCTCTTGTTTAGCTATAGTCAACACTCCATCAGTGCCCTTTTTTCCTAATAAACTTCAAAGCACCATAACAAATTTGACGTAAATTGTATCTGATAGTGGTGCTCTGTTGTAGTAGCATAGAATGTCAATCATTGAAGTTTTACGCATGATGTTCTAGCTGAGAAGTTTCAAATTTCACAGTTGATGACCAGTAAATGTAAATAATGACCATATTAATGAGAGTATGAATCTTCCTATTTTGTATGAAATAGATCATCCTAGCACAAAATCTAGGATAATGCATGGGGCATGAGTGGGAAGAAGGGAGGAGAAAAGGGGCTGCAAAGCAACTCATTACACAGTGAATGATTTAATGATTTTGCAGATAAAATGTAAGTCTGCATTTTGAACTTGTGAGTAGAGCTGGAAGCTCTAAACTTCCATTTGATGTTAATCACTTTCCTGGTATATTTTAGTAATAGCTTACTGCTAAGCCCACCTACTCCATTTATCCAGTTAATGAACCATGGGTAGTAATTAGGAGCAGGATGCATCATTAAAGGGTTTGTAAACCAAGCTGGATGGAATAGGTAAATGTGTGCTATGTTTTTCATTGGCCCAGTTTCAAAAATTCAACTAAAATTTACCTCAGAATAGCAGTCCCTCACCTAATTTGTAAAATGGGTGTTTCCTGTTGCTCCAAAATCCATCCATTCATCTTGGAGGCAATATCTATTCAAATACTTCCACTTTCTTCAGTTGTAATGTGACCTGACAACTTTATAGAATAATGAATTTCTAAGAGAGCCTATTAAACAATATTACTGGTATTAACTTACTTTATTTAAAGGAGTACAATGCCTTATGAATTTCTCATGAAGTATAGTTAAAATAATAATTCCATGTATTCCAGTGAAAAAATTAAGCCATTTTTTAATCATTTAAAGCTAGTGGCTAAATCTCTTCAGGTTGAAGTGATTGGAAAAATGTTATAGAACCAAAACAATCATACCCAATTCATAAATATTTTAAGCTAATGCATTTTTCTCTGACTGTTTGGACTTTTGTAGGCTGGTCCATATAAGCATGCTTTCACTAAGGTTCAGCTTTGGTTAAGGGATTAAGTCTTTTCAAGATTCTAGTTAATACCAAAACTAGAACATTTATTCTCAATGTGAAGTGTGTGCCTCCATATCACAGACTCACAGCATCCACAGGGACACTGAGCATGGAGCCGAGTCTGAGCAACTCATCAATGGCAGCAGCAACAGAGCGAGAAAATTATCAGGCAGCTTCGACAACGAAAAGATTTGACTGCTGGAGCTCTTTAGAGGGAAATCCTGGTAAAACGTCAAGGTGTCTGACTGACCTCAAACTTTATAATCTGTTTTTTCCTTTAATCCTTCTGAAAGGCCTGGTAAAGGTCAGATTTCTAAATTGAAAAGCAGTTAAATAGCAATATGGTACTTAACTGCTGTTGTGATTTTCCTTTCAGTAGGTCTGTTTGACTGTAATAGGATCTATGATTTACAAATGGCTTGTCTATTAGTCATTGCAAAATTAGGTTTTCTGAAGAAAGTGAATGCTTGAGGTGCATGGGGTAAAGTATCTTGTATAAAAGAGAGTGGAGTAAAAATTCAAAATCCCTAAGCAAAATGATTAGATCTACATATCTTATTGGGAACAGAGCTAACTACTACTAAGGTATTTTTCAAGTAAAGGAAAGATTTTTGCTTTTTTCCTATTGTATGTATTCTCTATTGGAAAATGCTCAGGTTTTACTTTTACAAACACTTAGCGTTAAATCTTTGAGATAAGCATGCGCTCTTACGTTGATCTCTAATCTTAACTGGGCGCGCTCTGTTTCTCTCTGTAGGCCAGACATTTCAAGTTGAAATGCTAATGCTAAACAGTATTGGTCAGGAGTTGTTAGTCAGTTGCACAGGTTGAAAGTATTGAGTAATCAGGATTTCCTGCAGAATAAGGAACAGAATTTCTTTGACTTGTCAATATTCAGAGGAAACTTACAAATTTCAAAACAAAATGATCTTTTTAACTCAGTCTCTTCACTGTTTTCAATTTACCTGCATGATGCAGCAACAATAGATACTGCTAATTTGGAAAGACAAAGTCAAGTCTAACTTTAAGATTCTAGGCTTTAATCCAAAATGGACTTAAGCAGAACAGTTAGCAAACTCTGTCTTCCATGAGAGGTAACTGACTAGCTGCACTGTGACATCCCAGTGCTAATATGAGTTGAGAGTGGTTCACGTGGCACCTCTTCCCCTGTTGAGAGTGAAGAGCAAGTCATGCATTCTCATACATATTAATATAAATAAATAAAATATTTTGATGGTGAGAAACCCTCGTGACACTAGCAAGCCTTAGAGACTAGGAATATCCCATGTTGATATGAAATCAAATAAGGATTTGAAAGGCACCATAGTTGGGTTCAATGACAACATAATCCACTGAAATAAAAATAATACAACAAATTACGGCATTAACAACAACAAAAAATAAAACTTTCCCCTCCCGTTCAGGTCGCGATCGAGATCTCCTCGGAGAAGGGTCCACTCACCTGAAAGGCGAAGAGAGGAAAGGGCTGTCCCAACGGCTTATCGCATTAGTAACAGTCCTGGAATGAGTAGGAAACGCACACGTTCCAGGTATGTGCACCAGTCATGACAAATGCCCCATTTGGGGTTTTAAATATTGTGTGTTGCTTTGTGTGTACTGTTTATGTAAAGCTTGTTTTTTCTGTAAGCTAAGGCTTTGTTTCAGCCATGAGTTATATAATGATTAACAAGCCAACCTGCGAAAAAACAGTTTGCAAGTAGAAACCCTGGTCCCTCCTGTATAGAATGTGTGTACAGGTCTACAGCATAAAGTGATGAGCGTGTACATGCTTTGGATGTATCTAGTACAGTGACAGGTTATTTTACAGTTCATGTTTGCTGCTTGATGCACTGTAATTGGAGTATTCTAACCCCTTCCCAGTCTGAAACATCTTTGCTGTGCTTTCCTTCCTGCAAATACTGGAAACAGTTCAGATTTGTACTTGGAATTCCCAGGGTCTGGCTACACTCCTTACCCCTTGGGTAAGATTCTCTGGCTGTAGTTGCACAAACAGAGTGTGCCGAAATGCCATGCCATATTGGCATTTTAGTTGAGTGAAAATTGCATAGTCATGATTGGATCTAAAGCTAACTAATGGAGATCAGGAGGGGGGACAATACACTTTAGCACACATTACGTTTTAGAATAAAATATATTTTGAATGTACAAGTGGAACTCAGCCTGTAAAATGGTCAGTGTTTTTTCCTGTAAGAGTTGTGGTTTCTTTCTACCATGTACACTGCAGCCGCCTATGTATTGGAAATGTGGAATTTCTGTTTTCATGATGAGAAAAATAAATGCTCTGTTCCTACTTCTGTCAGAGATGCTTTGTGCAGTCTGTGTTCTGAAGAGAAGAAACCGCAGTTTGTGTTACTTTAGGGTCATTAGACCAAAAAAATTTCCAAAACCAAAAAACATTGTTTACCTGGGGCTTTTTTTACTGATTCACTTTTTGTACAGTTCACTTCTCTAGTCATGTGCTGCTCTTATGGTGAATATTTATTAATAAAAGTATTTTTCAATATCTTTCTACAAATTAAAGTAATTACATACCTACCATTGTCCTAAATTTTTAAACAGGCGTATTCTGAAAGCATTGTGTGATAAACATTACATTTAAAACACCTGTTGTAAAATTTGATTTCTTCTGGATCTTCATTTTTGTGCTAAAATGCATATTTACTAAGCATAAATATATTTTGATTACATTACTATGGTTATTCAATCAATATAAAGTCTAAGCATACTGAAAAAATGATCACTTATTTTAGCAGCCCAAAACACGGTAAAAATTTAATAAAATTAATTACTGCTGTGTTCTATCATAAGCCATGAATCACTTTTTCCATTGCCTTTACATGCTCAACACAGATACGGTCTTTCTGAAATGAAAAGCTTTTTGTCTTGTTTTAGTCTGTGATGAGAAGATTACATAAGTAAAAAATTTCAGGTCAGTGAGCTCCGTAGAACAGTACACGTTTGCAAAGTTTTTAAGGGTTGATGGGCATGCACTCTTGCACCCTCAATTTAGATGTGCAAATATTTGTGCAGTGTGTGCACTCATCAGTTTGGGAGCACACACGTGCATATACACTCACAAAGCTAAATTAGATGCACTCTTTGGGGTAACTGCATCTAAAGTATGCATGTCACAATTTCATATGCCTGTCTCTGAATCCTACTCAGTCCCAAATTTAGGTTGCTTATCTGTTGGGGGGTGGAAAAGGAGCAAATTATTTTCATTGTTGTCCGTGTTTGGTTAAAAAAGTACTTGGTCTCCACTTGTCTTTTTTTTAAATGAGAATAATCCCTATTATGTATCCCATTGCATAGCAGCAGTGCATCCAAGTTGAGGAATTATATTTCCTTTTACTGTCTTCCTGACAGCAAAAGTTAAATCCAAGTTGCATACTCCTGCAACTTATTAATAGAGGGGGTGATCGCACAGTTTAAAGCAGCGGTTCTCAACCGGGGGTCCACGGGCCCCTATGGATCCATGAGGAGAAGCCCTGAGCCCATGGGTTAAGTTGGACAGGGCACTGGGGGCATTGCCCCCCAAACTGCAGTGCCTTAACCAAAGTGGGGCAGTCCCGGGGGCACAGACACACACCCCACCTCCTCCTCTCCCCTGCCTCCTGGCCAGCTTGGAAGGAGGAAGTTGGAGCCGGGCAATGCAAGGCAGCTGCTGCTCTTGCTGGTACCATTGGGCGGACAGCTGCAGCACACCCCTGTCCCAGAGCCCCAGCTGCTCCTCAGTTCCCAGCCCCCTTTGACTGCTCATGCAGCCAGTAGGAGCCACCCAGGTGGGGGGACCTGGCTCTGGGGTCAGCAGAGCCCCTGGGAGCAGTAACCAGACAGCCTCTAGGTCCCCCCCCCTCCTTCTGCACCCTGAGCTACCCCCCTGCCTGCACATGGCCCCTACCTACCCTATCCCTGCACCCTGAGCTACCCCCCTGCCTGCAAACAGTTCCTAGCTGCACCCTGCCTGCACCCTTGAGCAGTTTTCAAACTTTTTGAGCTGAGCACACCCTCCCCTTTAAGTTATAATTTTTGGTTGCACCCCAACCCAACTCAGACAGCCTGGGTGGCCTTCTGAGGTGACTCAGGCTGGAGGTGGCTCTCTCTCCCCTGGCTCTGCCGTGCAGAGCTGGCCCAAGCCCCACCGGGCCCGGGTCCAGCAAAATAAAAGTCAAACTACGTCTATGGGGCCTGGCCGAAGCTCCGGCACCCCGCAGGGCTAAAGTCCCAAGGTGCCCTCAACACCCCCTCTCCTCTGGGTCCTGGAGTTGTTATAGCATGTTGGAGAGGGGCTCAAAAAGAAAACGTTGGAGAACCCCTGGTTTAAAGGAAACCTCACCAGTTTACTTCATCTAGTTAATTAGTTTTTCATATTTATTGCCTCGTAGTAACAAAAGACCCTGTTGCATACTCCTGGTGGATTGGGTCAAGTAGATCAGAAGACTCAACATTCATAAGTCTAAGATTCTCCCTTCCCTGAAAAACCAGAATGTCAAGGAAAAGGAATCCTTTCCCCCAAGTCATGCACTAGGTGTGCATACACTTAAGTTCAGTATTTAGTGGCATGAGTTGCTGACCATTCAGTAGTTTAGATGAATAGAGGATTCTTACAGTTGCTACACTACTAGGGGTGCTGAATTGTGACTACTTGCTTTGAAGAGCTCCATGATTCAAGAAGGAAATCTGTTTTTACCCTTTAAAATTATTTTAAATAGCATTATACTCTTAATATGGATAAAAGCCATATATAGCAGATCTCCAGCACAAAGCTGAAACTAAGATCTTGTGGGTATGGTTCACTGAACAATGCATAATAAAAACTGGCAGTAAATGCCAAAAATTCAAACAACTGGGGAAACAGTATTAGACAAACATACATGCAGCCAGTTCTGAGAGCTTGCTAGTCATATTACTAGGGTTCAGTGAAATTTCTAGGCAAAAAAATCATGAGTGAAGCTGGCCTGTTGGATTTTTATGAATGGAAAACATACTACCTGCAAGGACCCGGAAGCCACCTTTCCTTGTGTCAACTTCAATGAATTAGTGACCTCTTGTTCATTAAGTATAGTGAGACCTATTTCTAGAGTACATCTGATTGCCTTTTCCAATGTAGGTCCTCTTCCTGTATTTCTAAATTGCCTGTAATAATCCACCTACAATGAGATTGGTGAAAAAAGTAGAGTATGTTCAAATCAAAAAGTGACAAGAAATGGCCGTAGTTTAAGAATGTGTATGGTACTTCCACTCCAGATATATATATTTGGGACACTGTTTATAAGTACATCCTGTTTATGGTATGGGCTGTTGAGAAATAAGCCATGGAAAATTGAGATGTGATTAATATAATATTGTTTGATATTTTACTACTAGAATGTCATTACACGTTGTTAGAATAAAAACTTAAAAAATAAAAAAGCTTACAGTGAAACATTTTTACTTTTAAAAAAGGACTATTAAAAACTTAATAAATACTTGTGCTCTATGAAATATGTTCACAGCACAAAATTATGGTTTGCTGCTTAAGAAACTCAGCAATTAAAATACAGAGCTTACCAGTCAAGGGATAGCTGAGTCCCATGGCTTTGCTCCTTATGGTCATGGGGAGCTTAAATAGGTCAGTGAACCTGTCTGATGTTCAGTATCACTTGGTAAGTAGAAGTAATTAATGTATTTGTTTTTGTCACAAATAGTGTTTTCTATTTTAAATGCAAGTAAAAGTGTAACAGTTTTGTAATTATAAGATTGTGGTTTTTTTTAAGTTCCGAATGTTAACTGATATTTCAAAAGTGAAGTCTCTTCCTGGATTAAGTCTTAAGCATCAAAGATGTACAGTACTTGTTTGCCATTGTTCATGTTATATTGTTACAACAAAATTGAGGTTTTATTCCCTAAGCAAGTTATTGTTTAATGTTATCAATTATTCATTTTATAGACTGCATTAATTACCTTTGGACTGTGCATAGTATTTATCTAAAACGAAATAATTACTCCACTGACTGCCCTGAAAATTACCTTTGGTTGCTAATGTTAGCTCACTGGAAACGTTACCCAAAAGAATAAGATGTAGAGAATGATATGGGGTATATATAGTGCTTTAAAGACTGTACTTTTGCAACTTTACCTCCATTCATCCATAAAACTACTAAGCACAGAAATGTAAGACACTTTTCTTTTCTCATCTTCCAGAGCTGTGCTAGGCTTTTTTATGAAATCATAAATTTTCAAGAACTTCATTCCATACATTATTATAACTTTCTGATTAAAGATACTCTCTTAGGCTAGTAAATACACTAAAAAGTACATTAATTGGGCTATTCAGGGGCAAAAAATTCCATGGAAAATGGAGTGAGCTAATAATTGACATTTAGAATGTGGCTTGAAATTATAAGGCACAGTAGAAGCATCAAGCAACTTGTAATCTACTTCCAATGAGTAGACTGTAAAAGTTATAGCAGAACTTTTTGGATTCCTCAGTGGACATTAATCGTTTGTTTTTTGTTAAGCTTTTAAAAATAGAGAGAATGTAAAGTAGTAGAATAGGGGGACAGAAACACAATGAATTGTTGCATGGAGGTTGATTCAGTAATCTTAATTACACAACTGGGATGTTAGTCTGTAAATTCATAGCCAGCTATAAAGGTCTAGATTACTCAGTCTCCAGTGTTACCTGTAGAATTCAACACTAGAGTTCAGTGCTGGATATAGTTTTAGAATATTTGTGTTGTCCCCTTGTTTTGTCAACAATAAAAATAATTTTATGTACCCATAAATCTACTTTGTTTCTATTTTTTTAGTAGTGATTGTCAGTTATAGCTAACGGTCATGTTGTCTACTCAAAGCAATCCCAAGCATATTGCTTTGGGTAGGACTATTTGAGAAATACAGTAGCTCAGTTGTAATTTTGTTTCAGACTGAAGTTTGTCATGCAGTAGGTTTGGTCATCGAAACCCATTTGTTGGCTTAGAAGGAAAATATACGGTATCAGTTTGCCTTTTAGATGAGACGGTCCATAGTTCTATTAGAATGGATTAAAAAATAAAGACTGTGAACACTCATGTTCCAGGTCATTAGGGAGTTAGGATCAAACTTTCCCTGTAGCCAGGTTATTTTATAATTGTCCATTACAGGATTTTCTTGCACCTTGCTCTGAAACATCTGATTCCTGATTGGTATGTTAATGTCTGTGTTTCTTTGAAGGTCAAGTAAGGGCTGAGGAGCAAGTACTCTTAATGCTCAGGTACTGGGTTGAAGTCGGGGAATCCTAATGTATAGGTTAACTATGAGGACTCCTGGGAGTTTTTCCTTCCTACTATCATAGGAATATAACCACCCATGGTATGATGGTTACAGTGTGTACTCAATGCATAAGGAGCACCACATCCAGGAGGGCTAGAAAATCTGTTAGAAATGTCTAATACGATTTCTGCTTAAACTGGTTAACAGCATATCATTTTAAATCTCCTCTAATAAAATGCTTCCTTTTTCAGAAGCCCCCATGAAAAGAAGAAGAAACGACGGTCTAGATCATGTACCAAGTCCAAAGCTAGGTCTCATTCACCATCTATGTCACCTGGCAAACAGTCCACACATAAGAACTCTGTACATTCAACTAGTGTGTCTCCTGTGGAGAGTAGGGAATCCAGCCAAGAACGCTCCAGGTAACACTCTTTCACAACGGCATATGGGGATACTGACAGCTTTTGACCATGAATGTACCTTTTGATTGGATTTGTGCAGGGAGAATTGTAATACAAGTTATGTAGAGCTACAAGAAGTTAAGGCTGTGTGCCACTGTGGTTTTGGGGTGGGGGGTACTAGAACTGTGCTGGGGACCTGAGATTGTGAGGAACCCTATGAGACTCTCAGGGCCAAATTTTAAAAAGGGTGAATTTTCTAATAAATATTTCAGGTGGGAGGAAATGATAGAGAACTCAATTGCCCAGGGAAGAGCGTGTGTAAAATGTGAGAGATGAAATAGTCATTTAAGGGAGGCACAACAGGAATAGTGCAACTTTTCCGTATACACATCTCAGTGCAACTTGAACCAAAGTGATACTATTGAGACCTCCGTAATCTAAATCCTACAGTTAAAATGTGGTTAATGTTACTAAAAATCATAATACTTTGTTGGGATGGATTTCTTTGTTTCTCCTTTTGATTGTAATTGTTATTGAGGATTCATAACTGAATTACCCCATTGAGTAGAGTCTGTTCACAGTTCCTACACTGATACTCAGAGCTCTCTATAGCAGTAGTTCTCAAACTTTTGTACTGGTGACCCCTTTCACATAGCAAGCCTCTGATTGCGCCCCCCCCCCCTTCTAAATTAACACTTTTAATATATTTAACACCATTATAAATGCTGGAGGCAAAGCGGGGTTTGCAGGCTGACAGCTTGCGATCCCCCCATGTAATAACCTTGTGACCCCCTGAGGGGTCCCGACCCCCAGTTTGAGAACCCCTGCTCTATAGCATTGGCCACAGGTATGTGAGAGAGAACCTCTGTGAGAGTGACCTGTATTGACTATAGTCCAGTGAAACATGAAAACTATTGAGCAATATGAGGGAGGCTCATGCACATACAAGACAGAATTGTTGCATGAGATATAGCTAGAAAATGTATACATTTCTAATTCTTAACTTTTAATTTTTAGGGGCGTTTCTCAGGAAACAGATGGCCAGATCTCTTCAGCAATCGTGTCTTCAGTGCAAAGTAAAATAACTCAGGTATGAATTAAGACACTCTCTATTGTTTACTGAAGTGTATTACCATCATAGTAGCATGCTCCTTTAGGTATTTTGTATAATTGTATGATGTAGAACAGGGATTGGCAACCTTTGGCACGCGGCTCGTCAGGGTAAGCCCCCTGGCGGGCCGGGCCGGTTTGTTTACCTGCCGTGTCCGCAGGTTTGGCCCATCGTGGCTCCCACTGGACGCGGTTCGCTGCTCCAGGCCAATGGGGGCGGCGGGAAGCAACGGCCAGCACATCCCTCGGCCCATGCCGCTTCCCGCAGCCCCCATTGGCCTCGGAATGAGACCGGTGCAAATTCAGTCATAAGTGACAAAAATTACTGAGAGCCTAATCTTCCATGCAATGTCTTTTATTGAAGAACCCATCTTGACACCAGGTTAAGTTTGCAAAGCTCGCGTGGGGAGGAAATCATGTTTCTTGTAAACTGTCGATATTTAATATTTATGTCACTGAGACATAAACATGGATGCCATTTTTACTGAGACAGTTTTCAGAGCAGAACTGCTTCTGTTATATTAAACTTTTACTCTTTACTTTTGCTTAAACAGTTGTCATTGGCGGGGAAATCTTAACTCAGACATAGGGGTGATAAAATAAAAGTAGAAAAGACTATTTATAGAAATTGTTCAGTCATTGGCAATATTGTTCTGCATAAAAATATCTGCCGGCTACAGCTAGAAAATTTCAGTTAAGTCTTGGATACTGACCTAGAATCATACTGTACTATCCAGATAAGTGAATTTCAACAGTAATAAGATCACCCTGTTTTTGGAAAATCATACTTGTAATGCTTAGGCATAACGGGAGAGATAAAAAGAGGTGAAATGACTTCCAGTTGAAGTGCAATCTGTACGGTATTTCAGAAGAAATATAGATGGAATGTAGAGGTGTAAGAGATGTGTGTGGTGCTTGGAAATAGGAAATGTTTCATTCCGAGCTCTGGGGAGGAGTTTTGGCTGGCCATGCTTCCCTCTCCCCATTTACCCCAAGGTTTGCTGTGGGGTTTTGTTTTGTGTTAGCAGACTTTATCCTCCGTGTGTGTGTGTGAGATGTGTACAGAGAGTGGTATGTAAAACCAGAAGTCCTAGTAGGTAACGAGCCCTTCATATCTGCAAAGGCATGCTTATCTCTCTGCATCTGTAATTTTTATAGATTGGGATGTTTTTTTACTACTGTGTCTGTGGATGCTACACATCCTACTAAAATTTTGGCTGAAAATAGACAAAAATAATACATTCTAAAGTTTTTCTTCTGGTGCCGAATTATAAATCTAAAAATAGGTTATTTCCAACAAGAAGTACCCTTAAATATAATAGTGCCGCAAGAACCATTTTTTTAAAAACAGATGTAGTAAGACTTACTTGCCACTTAGGCATAATGTACATTACTTTGCTATGGATCACTACATGACGTTAACATCATGAAACTGTCGATAAACTAGGCAAATACAATTTAGATGGGGCTACTATAAGGTGGGTGCATAACTGGCTGGATAACCGTACTCAGAGAGTTGTTATTAATGGTTCCCAATCCTGCTGGAAAGGCATAACGAGTGGGGTTCCGCAGGGGTCTGTTTTGGGACCGGCTCTGTTCAATATCTTCATTAACGACTTAGATATTGGCATAGAAAGTACGCTTATTAAGTTTGCGGATGATACCAAACTGGGAGGGATTGCAACTGCTTTGGAGGACAGGGTCATAATTCAAAATGATCTGGACAAATTGGAGAAATGGTCTGAGTTAAACAGGATGAAGTTTAACAAAGACAAATGCAAAGTGCTCCACTTAGGAAGAAAAAATCAGTTTCACACATACAGAATGTGAAGAGACTGTCTAGGAAGGAGTACGGCAGAAAGGGATCTAGGGGTTATAGTGGACCACAAGCTAAATATGAGTCAACAGTGTGATGCTGTTGCAAAAAAAGCAAACGTGATTCTGGGATGTATTAACAGGTGTGTTGTGAGCAAGACACGAGAAGTCATTCTTCCGCTCTACTCTGCTCTGGTTAGGCCTCAGCTGGAGTATTGTGTCCAGTTCTGGGCACCGCATTTCAAGAAAGATGTGGAGAAATTGGAAAGGGTCCAGAAAAGAGCAACAAGAATGATTAAAGGTCTTGAGAACATGACCTATGAAGGAAGGCTGAAAGAATTGGGTTTGTTTAGTTTGGAAAAGAGAAGACTGAGAGGGGACATGATAGCAGTTTTCAGGTATCTAAAAGGGTGTCATAAGGAGGAGGGAGAAAACTTGTTCACCTTGGCCTCTAAGGATAGAACAAGAAGCAATGGGCTTAAACTGCAGCAAGGGAGGTCTAGGTTGGACATTAGGAAAAAGTTCCTAACTGTCAGGGTGGTTAAACACTGGAATAAATTGCCTAGGGAGGTTGTGGAATCTCCATATCTGGAGATATTTAAGAGTAGGTTAGATAAATCTCTATCAGGGATGGTCTAGACAGTATTTGGTCCTGCCATGCGGGCAGGGGACTGGACTCGATGACCTCTCGAGGTCCCTTCCAGTCCTAGAATCTATGAAAAGCAGTCTATAAGAGCTAGATATTATCTTTTAGCCCATGTATAGCAAGTCATCTTTTGACATGTATTATGGAAGATGGATATTACTCTTTTGAAGTAAACACATTTTTAGTAATTTTGCATGTGGTATTCAGAAGCTTTTTTCATATATTGTGTAGTCATAAAGCTTCATGGAAGCCGTCAGATTCAACTTACCTAAAATTACAGCTCTTTTGTGAGGCACGGTCTCTACTGAATATTGGCAGGACAGAATTAAGTGCTGTGACTCTGGACAACAGCTCTCTTATATTTCATTCTGACTTCGTGGAAGTACTTGTTGTTTGTTCAAAATACTGTCTCCTAGTGTTCTAAAGGTGAATTTTAATTGCTGCAGCAAGAGTCTTCTCCAAATTCTCTCTTTTGGGGGGCGTGGTACCATTGGAATCAGAGTATCATGAAAATGAAAGTTTATGCTGCAGTGTATGCCCTTCATCTCGTGTGTATTGTGTATGGCCACTGCCTCGGTTCCATTCTTTCCACCTACTCACCTCACACACTTTCTACCCTATCATTTGTTGTTTCATTTCTCTTTCGTATTGTTGAGATTTTTTTACAGTGAGATTTAATTCTTAGCTATTTAAAAAGTTTGCTAGCTAGCAGATATATTCGTTTATAATTATAGTATGTGATTTTGTGAAATCAAGAGGCCAGTGCTCTGGAAAACTTACCAGTAGGACTGCTGAATTCAGTGCAGAGAGTTATACATTTCAAACTCTTGATTAAAAACTAAGGAAATTCTGACTATTTTTCCTCTATTCTCCCTACAGGATCTTATGGCCAAAGTGAGAGCTATGCTTGCAGCTTCCAAAAACATACAAACTAGTGCCTCCTGAGACTTGTTGAAGTGACCATCAAGAAAACGGTGTGAAGAGGAACACTTTAAAAAACTGCCTCATCTCAAATGTACAGCCGGCAAATTTTGCTCATTTTGGTTCAGTTCTCTTTTGTCTAAAGTTATCAAAACCTGAAGAACTGAAAACCTTATCTGTACAGAACTGTCCCCTTGGAACTTCAATGACTTTTTGCACCCAGAATCTCTCTTGACAGCTTTTGGTTTTTGTAAATTGATTTTTTGGACTAATTCTTCAGTAAGATTTTATGATCAGCAGTCTGTCTGTATATATGTAAATATCATGTTTCTGTGATAAAGTATTACTCAATAAAAGAGGAGAGAAACACCTTTTATTAGCTACACACTTGTTGGAAGTTGCTTAATTGTGAGTGTTTTTTTCTTTACTTTCTTTTAAAGCAGTTCCTCAGGCAATGCTGTTGCTAAGTTGAACTGAAAAACACCTTTCAGCTTCTTTAGTTCATCAAATGATCTAAGCACATACATTGCTCAGCATGTTACACCGGAGTTGGTTTTCATGCGGATTACAGAATTTTTTTATCCTTTATTAAACTCCAGTGTGCAGAGCACATGGGAAATCTCTGTTGTTTTCAGTAACAGCCCCCTTCCTTCTTCAAGATGAGCCTCTGCATTTTCACACTTAAGGGATCACTGTTCCTGTCTTGTGAGCATCTGAAGCCTTCTGGAACCTAGGCCAGTGGGGCCACTTGCCCCTCTCTCCACCTCCCATCGCGGTGGGTTCCCAGGTAGTAAAAGGAAGCGTGACCACTCCTCAGTTCCTTCTAACAATCAAAGGTGCAGTGAGCTCGGATTACACACACACACACGGTGTCCTTGATGTTTTCTTTGGCTGGTTTACTTTTTTTAATCTTTCTGGCTTTTTAGGGAACGTTTTGTTTCCACTTAGTCAAGCTGGCTTTTCTTTTTAAAGAAAAAAAATATTCCCCTCTGGCACAAACTTTGTCGGGTCCCTGAGTTTATCCATGTGGACTTTTAGAGACCTAGCTATATACCTAAAGTGATTCTTTGGCTGTTAGATCTGTGGTCCAAAGGAGTTAGATCTGCAGAGAGTGGATCCTGCAACCCAGCACAGATCCAGGGATGCAAAACCCAGATATGGATCCAGAGCAACAACAACAAAAACGCTGAGTATGGATATCTGGCTGACAAGTATGGATCTGCATCCAGAGCCAGAAAGCAATCCTGCATTTGGATCTAGCAGGTGAACATGAATCCAGGGTCATAGGTTGAGTTCAGATTCAACAGCCAAACTTGAAGGACTGCCAAGAATGTATCAGATTGCCCAGGATCCAGACATTATGAGGATCTGATATCTCTGTGAGCAATTTGTCTAGTGGTTCTGTACTACTGAGACCACCCTGAATCTACCCAGGTTGGTGCAGTCCGATGCTGCAAGTTCCAACACCAGAATCTTCGCAGAATTGTTTGCCTTTCTGGTTCTATGCCCAACATAGTAGCTTTAGGAAGCAGATCTTCTGTGGCAGTCCTCACAACATTGGTAAGGGAAAGTGCGTTAAAAGCTTCTGGTCAGACCTGGAATGCTAGATTGTGTTACAGTGTAGAGTTTTAATGTTGTGCTTCCTCTGTGGCCATTGTCAGATGCCCTCCTTGTCTGGGAGAGGGATTTTCCCCTTCTGATGCCCCATCTGTCTGGCCCTTGCCTTCTAGGCAAAAGGAAAGGTCTGGATCCCTTCTTAGACTCTTGTAAGTCCAGTTTCAAACAGTACTACATTAATGCTCCTAGGGAACTTTTACTGGACGCCTGCAGGGTCCAAGCAGGCTAATTGGTATGGATTAAAATTTACACCCCTCTGATGCAGACTAAAGTACCATGCCCCTACTGTCTGAAGTCTTAGACACCAATTTACTTGGTTCTGAAACTGTCAGTTCCCTTAGTTCTGGGTAGGACATACTGTGGTTCTCTTGGGTTTCCAGCCAATCCATGATTGGTAAGTCTAGTAGAAATTCAGCTGCCCCGGACCAGGTTTACGAGAATACAGCTGCTGAGAACTGGTGCTTGGATCAGAGGCTCCCTCAGGATGTGAGGGTCATATACCCACCACTGTTCTATCAGTTCTGAGATCTCATGGACCCAAAGATTTCTCTGCTATGCAGCCGCCTAGGAAAAACAGGTTACCATAGAACAGGTGTCATAGAATCAGTCTGCTTCAGAAAGTCCTGCCTATTGACTTCAGAGCCTCTTTTTTGCTTTTGCATTCAAGGGCTGCTGTTCCTTTTTCTTCGGGGAATTAAAGGCACATTGCTAAGGTTCTTCAGAAAAGATAGAGTGCTGAAGGTCCTATTTATATTTAGAACTGTTTATGTGGGACTGAGAACCATTCTGATATCCAGCATCAAAAATACACTGACAGATCCAGGTGACTCCTGTCATAGGAATTAATTTTATTGAAACACTCTTGATCTCTGGGCTACCTGTCTCTAACAATAACTAGCTCCAAACTTTTCAGGCCCAGGTCTAGGTCCACTATGTAGTATGCAGTGTTTAGGTTTGGGTAGTGACTTGGGTAGCATCCCTGTATGAGTAGTAAAAACACAGAAGGGGTGCCCATCCTTACCTTACAAAGGATTTCCTTGGATCTTTCATTAGATCCTAAATCTCTTTTGCTGCAATTTAAGGGAGATTTAGGTTAGCCATTAGGAAAAACTCCTAACTGTAAGAGTAGTTAAGCACTGTAACAAATTACGTGGGAAGGTTGTGGAATCTCTGTCATGGAAGTTTTTAAGAACAGGTTAGACAGGGATGTCTAGATAATTACTCCAGTCTCACTTTGGGGGCCTGGATTAGGTAACCTATTGAGGTCCCTTCCTGTTCTACATTTTTATAATTGTTTCACTTTCAGAAATTTGTCCTCTGGCAGAACAGCTCTCTCTTCTACTGAGTCCTATATGTCGCCTATAAAAGGAATCCTTTGTGTAGGACAGAGGATTGACTTTGGCTTACACAAAGGATTTCTCTTATGTCTATTAAAAAAATCAGTTTCCCCACCTAGAGGGTAAGGTTCTTCCTGGGCCTCATGGGGTTTATGGCAGCCACAACTTGCATGACTTTGGTTGCCTATCTGAGAATGAGACCTATGCAATGCTGCTGTCCCAAGTCACAGTCCAGGTTCAGACAGTCTCCAGTTATTGATCACCATGCCTCAGAACATCACAGTCTCTCTAGATTGGTGGTCAGGCAGGGCTAACGTGCTCATAGGTGTGCAGTTCAGTCCTCCAAATCCATCGCAGACAGTGACGTCAGATGTATCAATCAGTGCTTGGGCGGCACACTTGAATCACTTAGTTCAAGGCCACTGGTGTTCTCAGGCAAGAACATTCCACATCATACCAGAACGCAGAGCTGTTCATCTGGCTCTCAGATCGTCCCTCCCACATTTGCAAGGGAAGGTTGAGCAGATAGTAACAAATAATACATTGGCAGTGTATTATATCAATAAGTAGGGAGGTGCTCAGTGCACTACTTGATTGCAGAGGCAATAAATCTTGATTGGTTTGTTCGCAACAACATTTATCCTGTGGTGCTACACTTGGCAGGGGAGAACAAATCGCCTCAGCAAAGTGGTTCCTGAAGGGATTTGTTGGTTCAGACCATATTTTCCAGATAGGATCGACCAGTTGTGAATATGTCTGCAATGAGGTTTGACAAAGTGTCATTATTTCTGTTCCAGAGCAGCCAAGGACAGTCTGTCTTTATCAGGTGCTTTCCTGCTGCACTGGGGGTGGGATCTGATGTACGCTTGATCTTCCTTTCCCTTCATACATGAGGACAGGACTTTTATTACATCAGCCAGGAGAGTGAGTGAAAGGTTATCTATGTAAAATGCACTACAGTATATGTTTTACAACTATGACCCAACAGGGTCAGCTGTCTGGAAATATCAGTCCTTGTTGAGGTTCTGTGGCATCCCCTTGTGCTATCTTCATTGCATTGTTATGATAGCTATATGGTTTTAGCAAAAATTCTTCCTTGTTAAAATTTGATTTGGGGAGAATGAGACTTTTAGTTGCCTTTGTTCAGTCTTGACCTGGCATCCAGAGCCAATGCTTCTTTTCAGAGCTCTGTCCTTATTTACCTAGAACTCAGTCTATCTCTTTGGGAGTTGTACTACTCCTTAAACTCCCACAAGTAGGAATATGCAAAGGCCACTCAAAGGAAAAAATTAAAATATATCTGTAAATAGAGTTCTTTGAGATGAACCTCTGCATGTTTACACTCCCTGTCCACCTTCCCCACTTCAGAGTCTCAGGTTAGGAATTCCTCAGTTAGTGGAAGGAACTGAGGGGTGGTAGGGGCCACTCCCTCTTTTATATCCTTGGAATTGTTGTAATAATTGGAGCTACACATTTACCATAATTGTGAGCTCGACCGTAAAAAGTAAGTTCACAAGATGTCACAATAACCTATAACAAACATTGATGGGAAAAGGGAGACTGAATTAGTCCAAAGAAAAAGGCCTACTGATATAACTCAAGGACTGTGTTTAAAACCATGCCTGATAAACCAAAGGAGTTGAGGATTAATAAACCAAAATTGGCATTTCAGATATTAGGCCTAATTGGTGGACAAAATAATGAGGGGATGGGCTATTCCACCCATCACTCTTATTACATCAGCCAGGAGAGCTGCTTTTTGGAGTCTTTTTAAAGAAAGATTTCAGGGAGAAACATTGGCTGTGGGAGAAAGCATCATGATCTTGGCTGCCACCCCCATCATCTCCTGAGATCCTGGATCTTCGTCCTAATTCTGAAAGATGTCCTGACCAGACCGGGCCAGAGAGAAGGACCCAGATAATACTTCCACTTCTACCAGCACTGGCTGAATCTCAAACATCCCCTGTCATGTGAGATGTCTCTCTCCCTCCTCCCACCCCTCCGTCCACCCACCATGTGCCCTTTTCCTTCCCCAGCTTATTTCTTCTTTTCTTTCCCTCTCCTTTTTCCGTCTATGTAATTAGAGAAGACTACATATTTTGCAACACTGTTGTAAGCATGTGACCAGAAAAAGGCAGCTGAATGCAGTGCCCTAAGCAGCCTGATGCTGGTACAAGTTTGCCAGGTCTCAGAGTGGGTGATAAAATCCTGTGCTATGCCTTTGTTTCTCAAGCAGTGGGGTTGCAAGTGAGAGTCAACGCCAGAGACAGAAGCTTCATTTTCTATCTTTGCTGTTTTTTTCTTTCCCTAGGTGTGTGTTGGTCTTGTTTTGTGTTCTAGAAAATGGGATTGGACTTTAACAACAGCAATGTCGACAGCTCCAACCCATCTCAGCTAACTTCTTTTTTCCCCCTAAAAGGAGAGTCATTGCCATCTTTAATGCCATGTTAGAGACTGTCAAACAAAGGGTTTTTTCCCTTCTTAAAAACTCCAGGGAAGGGGGAGCAAGGGATGTTGTTAAAATGAAAACATTACTTGATACTTTACATTTCAAATGCTTTAACTATTTTTCCTTTTCTGTATGTTTAATAAAAGGTTAAAAAGGTATTTAATGGTGTGTTTGCCATGTTATTAAGCAGGCTGAAGTTTCTTTATACCTGACCCTTGTTTAAAACTGTTTAATGTTGGACAGTGACACAGTCAGGTTAACATCTTTTACTCGCTGGGCACATACACTCCATCTAAATTAATACAACAGAACCCTCCAGGATGGGAAGGGGATGGAGGGTGAGTGGGCACAATGGATGCCACTTTCCAGAAGGTTCCAGAAGCTTGTGGCGTAGGCGCCTTGATCCCACAAATGTCAATATGCGGAGGCTCATCTCGAAAAACCTCCAGTTACAGGGAAGCAACCTGCATTTCCTTAACATGCCGTGTTCTCTAGTAAGTTTTTAAAGATATCCAACAGACTTATGTTCTCCAGAGATCCAGGGCTCTTGCCGAATATAAAAGTTTTCATGCTGTTAAGAAAAATAATTTTGAAAGTTTATGGAAGATGCTATCTTGCCTTTATAAACTGCTAATAACAAATGCCAATTATGCTTTTTTGAAGGCTTGTGAAATTGATATAATTACAAGTTCATTTATAATCCATTCTATGAAGTTCAATGAGATTGTTTAAATAATTTTTAAATGAGTTAAAATGGTCCAAAAGCTAGGTTGAAAGTGACTACAAAAACGCAATAACTGAAAAGCAGATAATTAAGATAGTTGTCTTTTTCCAAGGCTGAGCTATATAGTTTTACAGTTGCTGAGTTATATAAACCTCTAAAATTGGTTGCTATAAGCTCTGAATTAAAGGGGTTAAGTGTAGAGGAGGTAGACACGTCTTTGGACTAAAAATGATATTTAGAGCAAGCATAGTCCTGGTAGGCAGAAGATGAAGTATTTTTCCTGCAATAAGTACGCTGAAGATAATATTTTAATGAAGCTTTTTGGACATCGGCTTTTTATCTGCACTATTTCATTTTATTTAGTCAGAGCTGATTAGGGTGTCCAGATGTCCCGATTTTATAGGGACAGTCGCGATATTTGAGGCATTTTCTTATATAGAAGCCTATTACCCCACACCCCTGTCCTGATTTTTCACACTTGCTGTCTGGTCACCCTAGAGCTGATGTTGGAGAAAGGGGTAAGGCAAATCTGTGATGGGCTGCCATTTTTTTAAAAAGGAAATATTTAAAGACATAGATGTGTGTGTTAGAAGAAATATGTCAGCCAAGATTTTTGAGAAACTAGTGTTTTGGATGCCTCAATGTTTAGGTGTTCAGTGAGAGGCATCTTTAACGGGACCTGACTGAAAGGGATGGAGGACTGAATGCTTTCTGGAAATGATTTAATTACAGTAGTGGTGGTTCTAGTCTGCTAACAATGCCAGGATATTTTTGAGCATTCATTAGAGAAGGATGTATGAGAGTATACTGTGAAACATTCAAACAATCAGGCTGCGGGTGATTTTGATTTCCATAATGTAAGGACACTGTGACGGTTAGCACCATACAAGTGCATTATACATACGCTAAATAAGGAATTCCACAACTGGACATCCTCTTCTGAAAACAATCAACTCCTGAAAGTTTTATTCCATCAACTGCAACATCCCATTGAGTTCAGGTACCTTGGAGAGTATGTGTAATGGGAAAGGTAGTCTCCAAAATAGCTCTAAGGATTTCAAAGATTAGAACCAGGGCCTTCATCTGGATCTAAAAACAAGTGAAACATGTTGCTAGCATGTTGGCCAAAGGTCTAATAATGTTGGAGTTTGGATGCTACCACCCACCTTGATAATTTTGTTCAGGAAAGCTGGAATGATGGCAGATGTGACAATAGTTGCCAAGGCTATTGGCACTAAATGTCCATTTCTTGAGAACTGGCTGCACTACCAAACATTTTGGTTGTCAGGTTGGTTTATAGCAGTCATGAGGAACAAGTATTTTATTCACATGCAGCAACCCATATGTTGGCTCCGAAATCGACATAAGAGTTGTTAGAGTTCAGCAAGGAAGGTGGAAAGATTGTCCTTTGTTTCATTTTCTTGCTTCTAAGGAGATTTTCTAATTCAGCCAGTCCTTTCAGTGAAGGTGGGACAAGAGTTCTTCTCAATGAGTAGTACCTGGACACATGGTTGGAGATAGCTCATTCTCTATTTGGCCAGCATGTCTTTTTATGTTGCATCACTTATGCGGTGACCTGTCTAGCTGCATCTCGTGTCAAAAAAATGAATGCAGAAAGAAAATCTGTCCCTCAAGTTTAAAATGCCTCGTTGCTTTTTTTTTTTTTTTTAATGGTGCTGAGTCAAGGCTTAATTCTTACTAAATTTCAGGCAAGCCCTTGTACCTTTGCCATTACTCTGGCTTCTTTGGTCCTTGCAGCATATTATCTTTTAAAATAAAAATAAGTAGATGATCAAGTAAAATATCACCCACAACTTCTGTCTTAGGCATAAACACTTCCCAATGAATGTGTCTTGATGGCACATCATGCCTGACTCTTTGCATAATGCAGATTCATCTGATTTCCATGAGTTCCCTTTCTGCATGAAACATGCTTGCTATTCTATTCCATGTTGAGCCTGCGTCTCTCTTGACCTATGATCATGTGAGGTTTTAAAATAGTGTTTATTCTAAAGTTGGCCTAATAGGAAATGGTCTGATCCATTAAGAAATAGGGGTTGAATGCCTACTGAGGGACTGCTGTTTGGCTGGTATCCAGAAGGCTGGTACTTGTAATGTATGGCCTTCAAATTAGGAGGTATAGAACTGTGGGAGGAAAGGGAGGAAGAGAATGGGTTCTCAGGGCTTTGTTAGAGTAACTCACGTGGCAAAGTTTTTCTTCAAGTGGAGCTGTGTTGACTACAAAGAACCACAAGGGTTGGTAGTTCCAACAAAAAATGGACAGATAAAATCCCATACGTGGTAACTTGGTGATCAGGAAGGCAGCTGAAGCCATCTTGCTTGCGGTAATTTTTACTTGAAGTGGGAGAAAACAGTAGTGTTTCTCCTTTGTAGGTTAGACTTTTCACAACCAATAGCTCAGATATGTTTCTATTTAACTTATATTTAGCCAATGATAATTGGCAGAGCTAGGGGTTCTCTGAGCAATATACAGCACAGTACCTGGGGCACCGAGATCTTTTATTGGTTACCTAAAGTACAATGAAACGGAGTCATCGAATAAGTAACATACATCAATTGCTTCCATCCTTTTACTCTATCTAGTTCTCATAAAATTTAATGGTTCTGGCACAAAAAAGGGAGTTCAGACAGTATATAGAATAAAAGGTTTTGATTCTATTTTTTTTTTTGTTTTGTTTACATGTCTCAATATGTAAAGGAAAATAAATATATGTATAAACATTTAAAATAATATATATAAAATGAATGAGGATGCAGCATAGATTTTGCTCACTTGCTATAGACTGCTGTGCAGTGTAAAAATTTATGGGAATTTATATTTCTCCTCCCAAATGGAGTCAAAACCCTTACTACAATTTTATGATAAAGTAAGTGGCAGGTTGAATGCCAATTTTGTCATGAATAAAAAAAGCCCAACTCTGCAATAAAATAGGTTGGCCTGTTTTAGTGACTGCTTTACAAATTTATTCTCTTTAAAAATGTTGTTGCTTAATGTCTTAAAATATTTTCTTTCCCTGTAACAAAATCTTATTTGTCTCCCCTCAGTATGTCCTAGGTGAATGAGATGGACTGTTAGCTCCAGGAAAATGTAATGTTAAACTGCATTTTCAGTGTTTACTGTGGCTTGTTCACATTATGTGTGACCAAGGTGAGGGCAGTGGGCATTTACATGTGTGCACTTTGACCTAGTCCGTATCTGTATAGGTGACTAACCCACCACACATGTTGACACTGTGTTCGAGAGTAACTCAGGATATTGGTGTTGTCCTTCAGAGTTAAGGTCCATTGACAGAGGTCTCATTGCCCACAATGTACCTGAAGCCAGTCTTTTTTGTCTCGCTGTTTCATGAGTATTAGATTACAAATATTTTGAGGATCAAAACAAAGACTCTAAAAAATAGATACGTACATGTTATAAAGAAGGCTTGTTTCTGGCATCTTTACTTATCCCTCATTCGATAAGTGCCCCCAGTGATGTAAGGGTCTCAGACCCAATAGTCATTAGTTCTACCACTGGCAAAGGGTCAAACCTTGCTTCTATTGAAGTCTAACAAAACTCATATTGACTTCAATGGGAGAAGGACTGGATCCTAAACCTACATTAAAGGATGGTGGGAGATGAGGGCTTTTTCATCCAGTGACCAGTTCTGTCCCAAGTCTTGCTTGTTAGGTAATAGCCATTTGTTTCCTATTGCTCAGAGCAGAACATGAGGCTTTCATCCACCTCCATTCTGTTCTCTACCTAATTCAAGTTCTTCGTGCAGTTGGTTATGAATTCAGTGTCTGTGCTTCTTCACCTAGGATTGTTATATCCTTCTGTTGTTTTTCACATAGCTTTTAATTTTGCTGTCAGCAGTCTGCAGTCTCACATCATTATATCTGTTGCAGCTTCAGATCAGTCCTTTTATGCTGTGTGATGAGTCAAATCCCTCAGTTTTGATTAATATGAAGTGAAGGGTCACTTAAATCCATCTCCTAGCTCAGTGTGAACTGCCACATCTTATGCAGACTCACTTACTTTTAGGCATTGCAGATTTTCTGTTTTCTCAGAATTATAAAAACAGTAATCAACGTTACCATAATAAAAGAAGCAAAGGGAGCTTCTAAAAGCTGTCTGCATTCTTGGCTTGCCCGTCTTGCCTTTATCATGTGGAAGAAATATTGTCCTAGTTTAGCAGCAGGTAGTTGTGAGTGTCACCCTATTGACCCCAACAATGAATGCCCTTCAGAAACCTTTGAGTCACAGCAATTCTGAAGAAAGGACTGAACATCCACTTCTCTGCTGAACATACTCAGTAGCTGCATTAGTACGGCCTAGAATGTGGATCCACAATAACTTGTGTATGTCCTAGAGGTCCTTTTCCTTTCAGCGTGTTAAATATCTTAATGATCTCTTCAGCCGTCTGATGTACAGCCTGTGAAAAAGGCAAAATCTATTGGGGGAGCAGGTCTTCATTATACCTAGAGATACCATTTTGTTGCCTCTGCTGAACAGTTTCTGGATGTCCTAACTTCCACTTTTAGGTCAGTCTCTGTCAAATGAATACTGAATTCATACTGATATTGAATGGAACTATTGCTCTGTCAAGGAGCTGTCAGCCATTGAGGTCTATTTGCATTCTGTTGACATTGATCATAATTTCCCATCCGTTGTCATGCTCTCATTCTTTGTAACATAACGTACTTTGTTAGATGCCAATTATTCTTGAGATTATAAATCCTAGTTCCCATTGCTGCTACTTTATGTACCCAGAGAGTATTGAGCACTATTCTCTCAGTTTGTCAATAAGGCAACACAAATTATTACAGTTCAGCATTCATTAGGCATTTGGGATGCAGGGAGGGGAGAAAGGACACTGCTGTCCTTTCTGCTTTGTGAATCCCTAACGCTGGATATTTTGTTGAATTTAGAACATCCCTATTACCACCTGTGAAGAAATTGTGTAGCAAAGTCTCTCTAACTCGCTATTGAACTGACTCAGAAGGACACAACCCAGTCAAGATGAGTTTGTCTTGCATGTTCCTTCTCCTATCCCACCTCACACAGCAATTACAGACAGAGTATGATTCCATCTACTAAGAAGCAAGGGAGTGAAAGATAAGTCAATCAGATTTATTATATAAGGGCAAATCGACCCACTTCTATTCTAGTTTTCTTTGCCTCCTGACCTGGAAGCATGGACTGTGGAGGTACACCACTCAAGTATCAGTTATTTTCTGCTCATAAGCTAATTTGGCTATAATCTTTTAAGACGCTGTTTGAAATCCTCCCAAAATACAGCCCTAAGATGTGAACACTCCGGTTTTTTGATTGAATTATTTTTCTAGTGTGACTTAACTGCTAACACTTTCTGCATATTTTGTTTTGCCTCCAGCCAGCTCCTTTTCATCACCAAAACTGCAGCTGGGTGCAATGTTTGGAACAGTTGGTTGAAAGTGAATACATGCTTGCCCACTAATTAAATCGTCTAGAAGGCACTCCCTCTTCCCTGCAACCAGCTTTCATGGGGTTGTGCCTGCACTATTCTATCCGTAAATACAACCATGAAAGAATGCCTGGCAAGGCATATAATACAAAACAACTTATACCTTTGATCTCACCTTAATTTTCCTTACCACGGATAAACACTGGAGATTAAATTTAGGTGAAAAAGTGCTTTGCTGGATTTTGTATATTCTTGAAGCAAGCTTCAATTTAGTCCTGCCTGTTATAACAAATCTTCATTTACCCTCCAATGATCTTGTAGAGTCCTAAGTACCTCATTTCATGCTTGTACATGAAAAAGAATGCCTGACACGAGTGAGTCCTTCACATGTGCAGAGTGATAGGTGCTACACAACTCAGCTCTGCCAATCCACTTTAACACTGACCTACTACTCTGCTAATCCTGGGCCTCTGGCACAGTTTGCTCAGGAAACATACTGTGGAGAAATGTCATCGGAGAGCTAGACTGATGCTGTCAAATCCATTTTTCTCTTTAGACCTAAGCCACATTTAAACCACTGCTCTCTGGAGAGGAAAGTCAGTCATTTCATGATAATACTTGACATTTATATAGTGTTACAAACAATAATCAATCTGCACAGCAACCCAGTGAGGTCACTAAAATCCCAGTAATTGTGACGGGGCAATAGGCAGCCGGCGTTGACTTACCTAAACCACATACTGAGTGGCAGACCTGTGATACCTGGCCTTTGCATTCCTAAAGCCAGGCCTGATCCAGTAGTCTTTACAGTCTCTCTTTTTGTAACCTAATGCCTCCGAACATATTCCTAGGGAACAAATCCTGCATTTGCTTTTGTTTCATCACATGGTAACAGGCCAGATTTTGGATTTCATTTTTTTTTTTAAATCCAAGTTTGTTGTTCACAGCCAGGGCCGGCTCTGGCTTTTTGGCCGCCCCAAAAAAAAAAAAACAAAAAGAAAGAAAAAACAAAAAAAACAAAAAAAAAAAAAAAAAAGACCTGCACCTGCGGCGCAGCCAGAGCGCGGGTGCAGGGGGACCGGCTACAGGGCGGCCGGAGCGGGGGGGGAAAAAAAAAAGTGGCCGTGCCGCCTCCAACAATCTGTTGCCCCAAGCACCAGCTTTCTCAGCTGGTGCCTGGAGCTGGCCCTGTTCACAGCACTGCTTACATTTTCTGCATCTTCAGTGCATGCTGTTATTTTCAACGATTGCATTGCTGTCCATTAGAGAGAGAACCCAGACCCCTTTAATTTTGCTAATACCAACTGCCCTTGCTAAAAGTTAGGTGCTAGACATGGCAGTGGAGCCAAGCATAGGAACCGCCTTAAGAAATAAGTGATTGGCATGATGTCCCACTACAAGAAAAGTGTCTGATGAAATTGGCCATCCCCATTGGCTGCTGATTTGTGATAAAGGCTTAACAAGGTAACATTTTCCCCCCTTCAGGGTGTAGTGTGACTGAGGTTGAAAAAAGATGGGGCCTTTCTGCTTTGAGCAGAGCAGATGAAGTAATTTATGATTTCAGCCAAAAAGCTGTAGTAACGATAATGTTTTTTTTAATCAAGTGCTCATTGCCCACAGATCTTTGAGTGCCTGACCATAAGCATAACAAAACCCAGTAATTATCAAACAGCATTATGACCCCAGTAAATCTTATGACATATCTGAAGTACATGCGCACACACTCACTCCAGTGCTGTAGCCCCCCTCCAGTAAATATCTCCCTCCTCATTTAACTTCACCTGGAAACCAGTTTCACATGAGCTCTGACAGAGTGAGAGGATAAGTACTCCAGAGCTGCACGCGCTCTGTGGAGGAGGCTCCTGTCCCCTCAGATTCATAGAATGGAAGCAGTGACAATGCCGTCTGGTAGTGCAGTGGTGGGAGTTTAGAGGTTCCTCAGGTGCACCACGCCTGCATGACTTACAACATTATGTACACAAAGTAAAACCGGCCGGCAGACTTGCTAAACTAGAGGCAGCCACTTCAGTTGATTGTAGCAGGAGTGTCAGGCTTACACCAACGAGAACCAGATTTCCAACTCTTCTGTGGTGAGGATGACATCATTATGATCATTATCATCAGAGTGGGCTCTCTTCTCTCCACTTGCAATTGCACACACCACTTCCCCATCTGTTGGGATGGCACAACATCCCGGTAATAATTGCAGCAGTTACTCAAATGGAAAATAAATGTTAGGAAAGTCTTTTAAAATGCTTCAGCAGCGGAAAACAAAGAGGAAGGCCAGCCCCATAGGACCAGGCAGCCTTCTGAGTCCCATGGTTTGGGACCCTCAGATTTAAAACTTTGAGAAGTCCTGACTAGCTGCAGCCTGCAAGTGGTTTTAAAAAGTAGTCCTATGTACCCACCAGGAGGGATTTTCAAAAACACTTAAGGGAATTAGAGCATCTTTTATAAAGGCATCTACTCTTGATTTAAAGACTTCAAGTAGAGTCTCTTTAAAGGCTATTGTAGATTTCACATACACCATAAAGGCTTCTCTGAGACTTCCATGTTCATTTTATGAGCAAATCTGACTCCCAGGTTCAAAATTTTACTTTTCTATTTCCAGGTATTTTTCTCCAACCCACAAAGGAAGGAATATGGCCATCTTATCCAGGCTGAATCTCTACCCCATTACCTTCCCATCCACTCTGCAAACTCTGTCAGCAGGAAAAGGATTGGAATTGTCCTATGCTATCCTGGTAAGGTTCTGGGAACTTTGCCTGACTTTCTGGTATAGGAAAGGTATTTTTCTACTTGGGGACCTAGTTAATTGCAAAGATGAATGTCACATGAGTCATCCCTCACAACACGTGACAGATATTGCCTGAACCAATGTTGCTGAGAGAGGCTGATGATGTAACATTTCCAGAGCTAACTTCTCCAGATACATTTAGGAGTAGGATATTACAGCATGTAGTCCGGGAGGTATCTGTAGTTAGGCATGAGTGATGTCTGAAATGTTTGTGATGCTCTTAAAATGCTCCCCATTCTTTCACATTGCATCACCAGCAGGCTCATGCATTGTAGTCTCTTTATACGTACCTGAATATGCCTGTGCTCAGCTGCATCTCCCACTTTCACTATCTGCATGGACATAAACTGGATGACTTTTTAAAATGATAGAAATTGACAGCTACAACCTCACATTGCGCAAAGAAAATAACATTGGACACACATCTGTTAATCACATTACGTTCCCACTGTTTGCAATCTCCCATCAGAACCAGCACTGGCTAATAATGACTGACAGCATCACAACTAGCAAAAATTAAAACCATTATTCACAGAGATGCGACTTCCTTCCTTTTTCAAAGCTTTCTATATTAAGGTAGCACAGATAACGTGACAAGGTGGACGTCAAATGATCTATTACCTGCTGGATCCCAGAATACTGTAAAAATGAGAGCAGTGCTGGTAAACCGGATGACATTTGTCCAACTTTACTTAACTGAGTAGCATTCACTTAGCTCTGACAGCCTATTGATAACCATTGCCCAATGAGAACATTGGTAGAGTAATTTGAGTTGAGCAGCTAACGCACTCTCACTGCTAGGCACTGAATGAAAATTTGTTCATGCTCATAAGGTCATTACGAACTTGCAGGTTAAATAGACCACAACCTGTGACGGTCAGGAGGACCTGTGGGACTAACTTCAGGGTTTTCTTCCCTAGATAATGGCAAGTCTGCACTAATTCGTGGGCAGGGCATGACTGCACCACCTGCTTTAGAGAGGTGATAAAGCTGGATCCCTGCCTTATTAGTAAAGAGAAGGGGCTTAATGAGGGCTCTGATGCTTCATCCCCCTTGGTCCAAGCATGATGCAGAAGACCTCTGCTCAATAGGGTTTTTGGAGATGGTTAAGTGTGTGCTTCCCAGAATGACGAAAGAGTGGAAAGGAGCTTTTTTGTAGAGGGCAGGCTGCTAGAGTTCTTTTTGGAATAATTATTTTTATGTTGATGGGGTTTTGTTGTACTATTAATGGCAGGGCACCTAGAGCTTTGTGTAGAAGTCTTATTATTTAAATAAAAATAAATAGATCTTATTTGCTTTGCCTTTCTATCCGTAGATGAGTTATCCATGCCACAATAAAGGGCTAAGTGGGAGAGAGAGTAAAACAAAATGATCAAGGATGGGATAGGTGAAATGACCCCATTCCGTGGATTGGTAGGTAGTGATGAGGGAGTACATGCTTAGTCCCCGCAACTGTTTGGTTTTAAAGAGAACCATCCATCTTGTTCAGTGCAGTATGCTGAAATTCACACACTCAGAGCACTGTGGGCTGTGTAGGAACTCTGAAATGTAGTTGAAAAATAAATTTGTATCTTATTCATTACTCAGTGTATTTTCTGCAGACAATGCAGAGGAGTGTGAATGCAGCAGTTCTATTCAAGCCGCATACAATGGCAGGGGTAGCCCTCTTTCACACAAACACAGTCCAGACTCTAAGTATTCTAAAGGAAACCGTTTTCTTTGCCTTTTTGCTGTAAGAATATGGTGATGCAGTAAATGCTACCATTCAGCCTTTAACAATGGCCCTGTTGTGGCCAATTTCCCTGTCTGAGCGAGGAAAGGGAGGATAGAATAGTCTCAGCAAAATGGAGCAAAGCATTGAGTCTGTGGAAAGCTAGATACAAATGAGTTCAGTAAACTGCATGTGGCAGTTTGTTCAGGTTCAGCCGAACAGCTTAACATCCTGCAATTGGCCACCCTCTAGGAGGCCAGAGGAATGGACTTGGGGAATAATTCCTCCCGTCATGTACCACAGCAAAAGGTCAGAGATTCTTCCACGCTATGCAACAAAGAAACAACAGTAACCCCCATGTCAATATCTAAAGCTGCAAAATGGAATCTGAAACATAGTTCTGGCTGGCTGTTTGGCCCAGTCATGAGAGCATTCTGGGTAAGTCAAGGGGAAGAACACTTTTTTAGGGCTCCCAGTTTGGATGAATTTTCAGTAAACTATACAACATTAACAAGTTTCTGATAGGAAAGATCTAGACAGCTGCAATCCCGTCGCTTAGAACAGCAAATCAGTGATTCCAAAGTAACTGCACATGAGATTTTTAAGTTTATACCAGTGTGTCTTGAACTCAAAGTCCAAACTGAACATCACCAGACTCCGGGGACAGTTTAAAATACAAACCCAAACTTTCCAGATTTCTCCTCATATAAACGTTGGGGTTTTCAAGATCGATATCTGTATTTTGCAGTGCTGGTCTTTTATTAATAAACTATACAAGCCTTACATTACAATAGATGCTCCAGTGAAGTTAGATTTAACTGCTACTTCCTTCACAGTCACAGCAGAGTCAGTGATCCAATTCAGACATCATCACTGATACAAAGCACCTTCTCAGCTGTCTTCCTGTCAGTGAACTGTTACCTTAATGAACAGCTTTCCAGCACTTTTTTCTATCCATATCATATATCCTGAGTTCAACTGAAATTTCAGCCTTTTCATTGTAAAAAGCTTTCACTTCCATCTCCCTTTGCCTAGACAGAAATTAGGGGCACAAGTGGTTTGCAGAATCTTTTGTGCAGTTTGTGATATCTTTAGTAGAATGGATTGCTTGTAAAATTCTCTCTCAGTCCCTAGGATGTGACGGAGAACTGCATTTCTGTTGTGTGTTCGTACAGTGTCTAGCACTATGGGTTCTGGATGACTCCAACTCCTAGGTGGTCCTGCAATACAAATAAAAATGCTAACTAAATCCATGTATATTTTCCCCCATCCTCTTAATTCCAAGTGTTTCTATTTTTCTTCATTGCATTATGTAACAATTTCATAGACTTAACTGGTACGACAGAGGGCTGGCAGAGTTTAGCATGTTGCTATAAATGTACAACTATATACATAGAGAAGTATAGGGTATCTACATTCTGAGTCAAAGTTTGTACAATTGCTGTATGGTTAATTATACAGGTCTGAACGCCGATGGCTGTTTGGTAGGATGCAGCTGTAAATAGCTCTTGTGTCGAGTTACATATGTGGGCTGCCCACTTGTTAAGCAGTGCTTTGCGCAGAGAATAGGGATGCTACTCACTGCTTAATGTTTGCCAAGCAAAATAAGTTCTATAGAAGTTCTAAGTGGTGGCCAGGCCATTCAGAGCATTGCAAAGGGGTTAAGGAAGAGACGTCTCCTGTATAATTGCCCCCTCCGGCTGGGCATATTGCAAGATGTTATCACCTTTGGCTAGCTGGGTACCTGTAAATGACAAAGTCTGGGTATCAGATTGGATGGGCTTGTTTTATGGTCAGATCAGGGATGGTAAATCCTATGTGTCCCTCCGGCATCAAGCTTTCAGACCCCTAATATAATAAAGTAATTATATGACCCTTTTCAGAGAATGACTCCGACAACCAAAAGGTTTGATTATTCTGAAAACAGCCAGGAAGCTTTTTTTAAAAAGAAAAAAAAGAGTGGGACTGTTTGTGGGGGGAGGGGACTGTGCGGGGGGGGGAGGTCAACTTTAAAACACACAAGAACCTGATTTGAATGCATAACTGCATCAACAGCCATCTGAACAACTGTTTAATAAATAAAATGAAATGTTTCATTGCAGTGTAAAAATGCTTCTTTCAAAAGAGGCAGTGGACTGTAAATGGAGAACAAGTCAGTCTCTATGAATAACAAATCAAATTAATTTTTTATTCTGCCAACTGCTGTCATGAAATAACCAGGAAAAAAGCCGTAAACAGTGTGTTTGTGATGAAACACTGTAAATCACTGAATCTAACTTTTAAAAATTGAAATGTCTGGAGGAAGAGCTGTTGCGGTGTCTTGAAATGCCCATGAAAATTCAAAAGGGAGAAAAGGAATATATTAAAGTGTCTAATTTGTAACGTAACACCAGCCTGCCCTTTCCACTTTCCGTATCAACTGAAATGTTAACAGAATAATTCTTCACCGTAAAATGTTTTTGTGTGACTAGATCTACTGGAGTGCTGTGGAGACTCTAAAACAGAGACACGGGTTGGCTCAAGCAAAAAATAATCATTCCCTTGTGACAACACCAGAGTGAACACTTTTTTGGGAGACTGACTGTAAACAAGCAAGGGTAAAATCACCTTAGTAGCATTGTCATCATCATCGCAAACAATCCCAAAGGGACGTAGCTTCCTTGTAGATCAAGCACCACCCAGATTGATCTGCAGTGAGATCCTTAAAGTGGTGAAGCTGGATCTTCAATTTATGTCCATCACGGGTGACCTTCGTGTGCCACCAAAGCTTTTGCAACCCACGTGATCGCCGGACTTGTAGCGGCATTCCTTGGTAAACATGCTCCATAATTCGTTGGCCTTCCATCCGAATAATATGTCTGTACCAAGAAAGCTGCCTCAACTGCACCAGGCCTGATGGAGACAGTTAGTGGGTTCAGTTATGAATATCCTCATTACTGAACTTGTCCTGCCACTTAATGTAGAGCAGCTAATGGAGACGACAAGAATCGAAATGTCAATCCTCTGCTCTTCAGCCTTCCTTGGTATACACATTTCTCTTCCGTACCATGAAGATGGTGTAACTGTGGTTCCACACATTTTGTAGTAAGCTTGATGTCCCAACATCTCCACAGAGCCCCTGAAAATCCCATAACACGGCGGAGGCTGCTGCTCTTTGAGCATCCACATCTTTTGAGCACCCTCCAGTCCTGCCTGTGATGTTCCCAAGTATTTGACAGTTGCCAGCTGCGCCATCTCCTTTCTGGACAAAGAGATACTGAGGCAGTTGTAATTTAAAGCTTGGAGGCCACTTGATGGTAATGGCCAGCAACTTAATTTTGTCTGGGTTAGTAACCAAACCAATGCACTCCGCTTCTTGCCAGGCCAGATCAGACATGCACTGCAGCGATTCACAAATTGAGCTGACAAGACGACGTCATCGGCATATTCAAAGTCCTGAAACAAAATGGTGTTCAGTTTGACACCACTGACAGCTGTCCCTTCAAGTCTATCCATCAACCAATCCCTTTTATTATAGAGAGCTGTGAAATAGGGTGACCCCACAGCAAGTGTGAAAAATCAGGACAGGGGGTGGAGGGTAATAGAGCCTATATAAGAAAAAGACCCAAAAATCAGGACTGTCCCTATAAAATCGGGTCATCTGGTCACCCTAATGTGAAAGCTAGAGATATCTGTAGTCTTGATTGAATATAATAAAGGATATGGCACACACAATGACTAAAATACCATGTGAAATAGGAGCTCCAAAGCCCAGAGCCTTTCCATTGATTTCAATGGGATTTGGACCATGACCACAGTAAATATACAAGAACATTACAACACAAATCCATTGACTGCCTTTGATAACATGTTTTTTGACATGGTGTTGATGTGCCCATGGACTGTAGAAGGGGTAAATAGTCACTCATGAGTAGTGGCCCTCCTTCCATATTGCAGTTCTCCCAAGTGTGCTCTGGGGAGTTGTGGGTGTTGATGAGCTGGAGTTCGTTTTGAGTTCCTAGAGGGGACTTTTTGTTTTTGTTTTGACTGTTGATTTGTTTTAAATGTTATGCCCATGCAGATCTCATTACAAGATTGAGCTCTTAGACTGCTACTGGGATGTGCAATATCTAAATCGAAATAAAGAAAATGCACTGAGAAACAGAGGGAGATTCCGGAGACATTTTGGTGCTTCCATGTCATTGCCTGTAACATCCATTGTATTTTTCAATATATGGGATTTTTTAAAAGAGAAGACTCCTGCACTGTTACCAGATGTTGCTGTTTAAAAAGATAGAGTAAAAATGTGTTGTGTTGTTATATCTTCAGTTTTAATTTACATTCAATGCACTTTTTAATCTATATGCAGTTTAGTGCAATGCTGTAAATTATGTTAACTGCTAAATTTAATGGTCATGATTCATCCAACCATATTCTGTCATCTGACTGATTAAGCAAATGTGCAACATCAGGGCCCAGATTTCTTTGCCAATTGCTCTGACATTTCTACCTGTTAATTTCCTTGAGTGAACGTTACTGTGAGGCTTTGATAATTAATGGCAATGCATTAATTATGTTAATCTCCTGTTAAAGTGCTCTTAGGTTGCACACTTCTGCAGTTATAGGTTGAAGCATTATCCACCATAAGCACATATCAAGATGTGATACCAGCAGTACAGTCCACTCTTTAAAAATATTTTAACTAACTAATAAAGCGAAGAAGGAGGTTTTCTGGTTAAGGCACTAGATTAGGACCCAGTGTGATCTTTTATAGAACACTGGCACTCTATCCTTCAGTTGCCCATTAGTAAAATGGAGATAACACTTCTCCCACCCTTTTCTGTCTAGACTGTAAGGTCATTGGAGCCGAGATCATCTTTCTAGGTATCTGTAGTGTGCCAAGCACATTGGGGTGCCAATATTCTAGTGCTGCAGGCAGCACTGTAATATAAATACTAATATTTTTATACCACACCTGCCACCATGCTATATGAGCACCAGGTAATGTACCTGGCATTACATTAATGTCTGAGAATTTACAGACATTCATGTAGAAACAGGATTCTAATACAATATCGAATGCTGGAGCGGGATCCAGTTTCATGCTGGAGCTCTTTTGTAGCTCTTGAATCTTTAAAGTTGCCTCTCTTTTTCAAGCCTGGAAGTTATTTCCTTTTCAGTTACACAAATGCATTAAAGTCACTTTTGCACAGGGTCCAGTTCTCAGCTATTAAAAGTAAAAATATATTATCTGGCACTACCACATACTTTTCATCTCGCATCTCAATGTCTTCGTAGGGCTGAGGCAGTAATTTGCCCTTGTTTGAGGAGAAACTGTCAGTAACAGAATATTTAGAGAGAGTCTCTTGCAAGTTCCTTATGCATTGTGGATTTGCTTTCTTTCTAGCATCTTGAGGACTGAAGAGTTATCTGACTGATGGGTTGATTCAGAGCATCTTGGAGGTAGCTAGATAGAATGATTCATACAGTTTAAGGGAAGATGGTGGCTGATGTGAGCCTAGAAGATTTAATACATGGCCTAAAATGAAACGTCAGTGTTTGAGACCTGTATCCATTTCTAAGACACATTCATTTTGGGAGTTTTAAGTTTTCTTTTCAAATAGGAAGAATTACAGCTGAACATCTGCAATAATTCCTTAGTTTAATAACCTCTTCTTATTGATGAATAGTTTTGAAAGGGGATGATTTTGTAATCCCAGCTATTCATCTTCTGAATAATTACGTTTGTATTTATTATAAAGAGATAATGAGAACGTCTCTGTATGAATTTTCTTTCATTACTTTACTTTAAAATACATGCATTGTTTTGAGTACCTGCTTGGGGGAAATTGTTATGATAAAATAAGGAACTTAATGATCATTTATAAGTTACAGGAATCATTATCATACCATATAGGGATAAGCACTCTCACTGTTTCATTCACTGGAATTCTGTGCTAAAAACTTAAATAGTAGTTTTTGTAAATTAATCTGGTATAAACAGGAAAATCTTCCTGCTCATGCCCGGGGTAAAAGTGCTGCTAGTATAAAAATATCATTTGGCACTTGTGAGGAACATTTAAAATAAGCTGTTACTTTGTACATAGTCTTGCTCTTTTTTCTACTGTTTGCTCAGAAACACGCAAGTGGGAGCAACTTTGGTTGATTTGGTGGTACTGTGCTTTTCTTCAGCCAGCAGCGAATTTCGCACTGGATGTATTTGGTTCTTAACACATCATTTTTTGGGCGTGGCATGAGCCTGCTCATTAACAATAACTACACAGGGCAGCATTGTTGCTAGTGCTGTCTCCAGAGGCCCAAGATGGTAGCAGGAGCAGAACGATTGTATGGCAAGGTAGAGATCTTTTTGGCAGGGAAGCGTGAGGAGCCCCAAAGATGATGTCAAGATTGAAATGTAATGGCAGACCTAATTGAGGATCTGGCACAGTGCTGAGCCTGCCCTGTACCTACAGCAAGTTAAGTCATGTGCTAATATTGGTAAAGAGTTTCTGTTAGATTCTTCTAAACACAAAGTTCTCAGGGGGGTTCTTTTGCAGCCTTTTCGGTGGCATCAGTCTGCGAATGCAATAAAACCCTGTTCCTGCAAACTCTTGGGTATAGTAACCGCTCATTGACACCAATGGAACGGCTCATGGAAATTAGCACTGTGTTTGGGAGTGTTTGCAAGGTCAGGATCTGTTAGTGACAAGTTCCCATTGCAGCACACGGGCCATGCTGGATGAGTGTGTGTGTGCGCGCGCACAAAAGTGCAAGTTACAGACATGAGGAAAAATACACTTCATTTGCATCAAAAGGCCAGATGTGTGTAAACGAACGTGCAGCTCAAAGGGCTGGGAGAGCAGTCATCTCCCTCCATTACTGAAAAAGAGGGTAAGAAAGCACCTCCTTCCTGGACCTTCCAACTAAACTGGGTGTTCTCATTGGGCTGTGATGCCAGCCTAGTTCTGCAGGGCCTTGCCACATGTGCAAGGTGTGGAGCATTGACTGGAATTATGCCAAGGTCTGACTACTGTGGTGGTTAAGGGCACTTAGCAGCTCACAGGATCCAGGCCCATGGTGAGCAATAAGCTCTTATGGTCCAGCTCTGTTCCAAGTAACTGTTTGGTTTTTTTCGTCCACCCCCCGCCAGTCTGATAATCATCCTGTAGGAACCACTGTGGGCTCATGGGCCAACCTGGGGCACTGGGACAGTTGAAGGGAAATAGCGAATGGTTGGGGGACTCAGCAAACTGGGAAGCCAAGAGAAACTCTGAGTAATGGGGAAGAAAGAGATAAGGGAGCTATGGGGAACTAAAACAAAGAAAGGGAAAAAATTGAGTCCCAAGGGGAGAAGCAAGAGGCAGGGAGAAGACCATATGAACTAAGGGTGTTAATGGCTGAGAGTGCAGACAAGATTTATGCAAGCAAATATTTGTGGGTCTTCGACTATTTTCACAATCCATTACACCACTATCACAATCTATAAAAATATAACACCTTACGCTCCTTAGCATCTGAAAGTTCCTGCTGTTTTTAAAAAGCCCTGTTGCTGTAAAGACTGTGGATAGTGTAATTTATGTCACTAACGGATCTTGTGTGTGTTGTCCTTTCAGAACTTCCTGGAAACATCCAGGAAGTATTTCAGGTCCACAGGAAAGCCTTGTTTTTCTGTAGGATCCACACCCCTCAAAACAAGCAACAGTTGGTGCCCTGTAAGCATTTGCCTTTTTTGGGGATATTGCCTATTGACCTTTTAAAGAACCCTACCACATGGAAGGTTTCCGGACGGCTCTAAAATGAGTGATGCAAAGCTGTTGCCTCCATTTCTACCTGCGTGTAATATTAGTAACTATCTAGTTGACCTTTAAATTCATTCATCTAAATGTGCCCTGGCATAATTGAAGCTGCCCACATAATTCTCCATTCAAAATTTCAAATGGACCTCTTGGAGAGATTCACCTACTCATCTGTACAGATATTTTAATGACTTGCAAAGCGACTTCCAGTGTATGAGCCCAATCCTGCAACCGTAGTCAAGCCAGCATGGCTCTTGAGGACGGTGGGATTGCTCACGTGAAGGAGAGTGGCTCAGATGAGAAGTGTCTTTGCAGGCTCAGAACCTATATTCTTGCTAGGCCCAGGTGCAGATACATGTTCATTAACTGCACTAGGGTGACCAGATGTCCCGATTTTATAGGGACAGTCCCGATTTTTGGGTCTTTTTCTTATATAGGCTCCTATTTCTCCCCCACCCCCCTGTCCCGATTTTTCACACTTGCTGTCTGGTCACCCTAAACTGCACGGTGTCATTGACTGCACTGTGCACTCCCCACAGAACTTGGAGAATTTATTCGTTGGGCTGTTAAATTGGATCATTGTCATTAATGAGTGGTGGTGGCTTTGGTACCACACAATTCAGCCTGATACTGCTCAGGGACAGGCCTGGCTCTGAATCAGCTGGAGTGCATTCATAGATTCATAGATTCTAGGACTGGAAGGGACCTCGAGAGGTCATAGAGTCCAGTCCCCTGCCCGCATGGCAGGACCAAATACTGTCTAGACCATCCCTGATAGACATTTATCTAACCTACTCTTAAATATCTCCAGAGATGGAGATTCCACAACCTCCCTAGGCAATTTATTCCATTGGTGGAGCTCTGCTCAGGAGGCTGTGAGTGGAGGGTGAAGCAACTCAGGCCCCTGCTGTAAATGGCGTTAGAAGCCTCCATCAGTTTCTTCCTTGCAGATGAACTAGATAATATGTACTACACACACTTCCTCTTACAACCAGTATTCCGCTTTCTCCTCCCACTGCCATAGAAATGGTGAAACATCCCCAGGAATATTTTTAATCATGCTTATTTGTAATTTTTCTCTGTATTTTTGCTAGGTCCCATACAAAAAAGAACTGAGGATTTTCCTTTAAAAGATAATCTCCTGCCCCCCAAATAAGTCTGTCGTGTTTTTTGTAAGAATTTTATTTTACATTATCAGTAGCAACTTTATCAGTATCAGGGGCTTGCCCTGTTAGTCTGTATCCACAAAAACAACAAGGAGTCCAGTGGCACCTTAAAGACTAACAGATTTATTTGTTAATATAAAATAAATAAACAAATAAATCTGTTAGTCTTTAAGGTGCCACCGGACTCCTTGTTAACTTTATCAGTATTTCTAAGCCACCTATTGGCGAAGCATCTAAAAATACCACCATGTGATAGCGCATCTGAGCAATTCTGAGATGACTATTAGACCAAATTTTCAGCTGGTGTAAATATATGCAGCTCTGCTGACTTTGATGCAGTTCCACCCATTTACATATTAGCAAAAAATTTATCCCATCTTCTGTAGCTCAGAAGGAATGGTCTTGTGGTTCAGGCATTGGATGGGACTCAGATCTGGGTTCAAATTCCAGGTCTGGCACAGATTTCATGTGACCCTCCAGCACAGCAATCTCTGTGTCTCAGTCCTGATCTGCAAACTGGGAGATAATATCTCCATTCTCCTTTGTCTTGTCTACCTAGATTGTAAGCTATTTGTTGCAAGGACTGTCTAACTCTGTACAGCACATAGCATAATGGGGGGTCTGATCTCTGTTGCAACTACTAGCATTATCATATTAACAATGTAACTGTAATTACGTAAACCTACTTTTTTCCCAAAAACATTCAAAGAATGGGATGTCTTTTATTCTTTCCCTTCACACACACACACACACACAGATCAAAGCAGCATCTGATATATGCACACACGCTGGTCAGTTATCCATTATTTAAATCCTTTCAATCAAGAGTAATTACCAACTGGGCATGACTCAGAGAGCATTCTCTTGTTTGCCGGCTGTTGAACAATCTGTCCTACTTCCACTTCAAAATCCCACATAATTGGCTAAAAATACCCAAGGCAGCCCTAAATTCCACAGTCTCTCTGAATAATTATTACATTTATTTTTTTAATTGATTACTGGCCTAGTCAACACCTAGGGAAACAGCAGGTGTTCTACCATTTGTAAAGGATGAGGGCTTTAGAGACTACCAAAACATGGTATTTATGTGGCGGTGGCCTGCCTTTTTGCAGTTGTACATTCAGCGTGTGTATGATTTTTTTGAGAGGCGGGAAGGGAATTAATATTTTCATTCATCTTCACTTTTTATTTCTAGAAATGCTGCATTGTGCTACTGCTAAAAATAAATACCTTCCTAACACCCAATTATTTCAGAGTAGAAGAACCAGTTGCGATTTAAGTTTTAAGGCAGCATTCAAACAGGCCTCCAAAAATGTGTCCAATTTGCAAGTGATTGTAGGCATAGGGAGAGTGCTGCTGGCACCTGCTCGTCTAAGGGAAGGAATGCATGGGATAATAAAGAAAGAGGAGGTAGCAGATGAGAGATAAAAAGGAAGGATGGGACAGGGGGAGAAAACCTTGTGAAGAAGATGAGAAGCAGAACATAGTGGTTGAATGAACATGTTTCACTGAATGATCCAAGGCTCTTTATTGGTAATGTGATGGGATCAGCAGACCCTGCTCTGGCATGACAAGTCACTGAGGTTGCCTTCAGCCAGAAAACAAGTGCGTTTTGTGAAAAAAATTGAGGTTTTGAAATATTTCATTCCGATGTGGAACCAAAAAGGGGGAAAAAATTATCTCACCCACATACACACCCCACCTCCTCCCACAGTGCTTAGGGCACTTACCTGGGATGTGAGAGACCCAGGTTCAAGCCCCTGCTCTACCTGGTTCAGACGTGCCCTAGCCAGCTGGCTATAAAGACAGTCTCTCTCTCTCTCTCTCTCTTAATCACATGTTGGAGCTTTTCCGCTTTGTATAAATAATGAAATATTCCTTGGGACAGAGAGAGAGAAAGAGACTGATTCTGTAACCCAGTGGTTAGGGTGTTTGCCTGGGATGTGGGAAACCTTTTCTGAATCAGGCAAAACAGGGAGTTGTATCCCATGGGAGTGAGAGACTGAGTGTCTCATGTTCCATCTACATTTATTCTATCCATGTACATGGCTTTGAATGGGGGGGGGGTGTCAGTGGGCAAGAAGATGCCCTTAGTGCCTGTCATAAACATACAGGTAAGGGTAGCATAAAATCCCTCCTTACCTGTAAAGGATTAAGAAGCTCAGATAACCTGGTTGGCACCTGACCAAAAGGACCAATAAGAGGAGAAGATACTTTCAAATCTGTGTGGGAAGGTTTTTGTTTTTGGATTCCTTTGTTCTCTCAGAGTCAGCAAGGAACCAGGGCAGGGAAAATACATCTCCCTAAGCCATATCTGACCTAAGCATCTAATATTACAGAAATAGTAAGAAATAGCTAGAAATGCATTAGATTCTTTGGTTTAGCTTGTGAATTTTCCCTGTGCTAAGAGGGAGGTTTATCCCTGTTTTTGTAACTTTAAAGTTTTGCCTAGAGGGGAAATCCTCTGTGTTTGGAATCTTTTTGTTACCCTGTAAAGTTATCTTCCATCCTGATTTTACAGAGGTGATTCTTTTATCTTTTTTTAAAAAAACTTCTTTTAAGAACCTGATTGTTTTTCAGTGTCCTAAAGACCCAGGGGGTTTGATCTGTGCTCACTTTGTAACCAATTGGTTAGGATATTATTCTCAAGCTTCCCCAGGAAACAGAGTGTAGGGGCTTGGGGGGATATTTTGGGGGAGGTAGGGCTCCAAGTGGCCCTCCCTGAATGTTTGTTTAAATCACTTGGTGGTGGCAGCGATACTAAGAGCAAGGAAGGAATTTGTGCCTTGGGGAAGTTTTTAACCTAAGCTGGTAGAAATAAGCTTAGGGGGTCTTTCATGCGGGTCCCCACATCTGTACCCTAGAGTTTAGAGTGGGGAGGGAACCCTGACAGTGCCCTTCTGGATGCACTTGGGAGTCAGGGACTGAACCATCCATTAGATCCCAACTTACTTTCAGGAGCTAAAAGCCCCAGCGAGAGAGTGTCATAAAAAGACACACACTGTTTTGGTAGAAAATAACATCAGACCCTTCTCTTGACAACAGGAAAAGGGCCATAAGAACTGGAGGGATCCATTCAGATTGCCAAGATGCCTTAAAGAGGCACTAAACTATTCCCAGTGTAGGAATCCATCCACATGGGTAGCTGCAAGTAGTCATCACTACATGACAAGATCCAACATGACACATACATCAAGCCATGAGTCTGTAGTGGGGACGATAACTCTTAGGCATCTCTCCCTACTGGCTGCAAACTGACTTTCTTTTATTGTATTGTTTTTTGTTTCCCTAAGTAAGAGCATCTTAATTTTCCTGTTACATGTTTTATCAAACTATGATAAGATGGAGGGAGTCCTTCCATGCTCCAAAAGGAATACTGACGTTTCCGAAGGACATTTCTGTTTTCACCAACAATCTGAGTTGAATTAAGGGACTGGGGGGTGGGGGAAGAGGGCGAATCAACACAATCAAAACCAATATGTCAAAGAAGAAGAGGAAGGACCTTTCACAATGGCTAATGGACTGTCCTTTAGAAATGGAGTGTTTGCCTCTGGGGACAAAGTTTTAAGTCAGCCAAGCCTGAAGTGCCTGAAGATCACGCTGTCAATAAAACTGGATAATTTCACGTTGCCTTCAAGTCAAAGAAAGTTTTCAGAGGTTCATTGCTTATTTATTGCCATGTTTCCTTTTGCTTTGAAAAAAGAAACAGGAAATTCCTGCAAGATAAAAGACATGCTCCCTCTCACCCGGAAGAAAGAGCCTGAGGATTTCTATGAATTCATCATTACAAATTGCTGGCAACATTAATAGAATTGCTGGACGGGGCCGAGGAATATTTTTTGCCTTAGATATATTCTTTGCCTAAGTGCACTCTCTGGTTTAATGATATTTAATGTATCCGTGTACAGAATAAAAATGGATTGCTTCTGGGAAGTAAAAATACCATCCGAATTGCTTAAAATCTATGCATTATTTGATGGTGGTTTGAGAATTATAGTGCTTTACAGGTGCAAAAGAGAGAGAAACTTCCCACTTTATTTTCAGGAGCAGTCTCTAATGCAAACAGCTGAGTTATCTATTTCTCTGTCTGTCTGTACCTTACTTGGCCATGTGTTGGAAGAAGAGGCCCTGCTACATCTTTTTGCGTGCCTTTTATCAAACCGTACCTCCATTCCCAGGTGCCTGTGACCTATGCTGAGCCAGCACCAGTAGGTCATGTTGCCTTTTCAGAGCTTCTGTTGCTTGTTCATATCTGGATCATCTCTTCACAAGTGTATGGGAAATGTATTAAACATATCCTGTGGGACACTTTTTTTTGTGTGGCCTGGCTCTTGCAGCAGTGAAAGAAGCAGTGATCCATGTTAAGAACAAACAGGAGGTAAAAGCCTTCAACATGCTTTACTGCATAGACATTACAATAGCATGGCAGGTATCATTCATTTGGGGCATGTGGGCTGAGTCAATGGAAACAAGCTGCTCAAGTGAAATCCACTCCATCATTTTTAATACGAGCAGCTGAGAGCATAAACAAAAACCGGCCAATAACTTCAACAACCTCTGATTTGACTGCTGTGTAGCTTCTTGTTTTAGTCACAAGAGACCTGAATGTCCAGTAGCGTTACCTACAAGTTATGGTGGTAGGGCTGAGAGTACACCCCCATCCATCAGTAGGAGAAGAATTAAAGAACGAGAAGAAAGATGGGGTTACTGTTAAAGCAGTGGGCCAGGACTATGGAAACCTGGGTTCAATTCCTGGCTCTGCTAAAGACTTCCTGTGTGACCTTGAACAAGTCATTTAATCTTTCTGTAGCAGTTCGCTAGAGGTAAAAAAAAATTTTCTCTCATCCTGTGCCTGTTTAGATTGCAAGCTCTTTAGGGTAAGGATACACTCTTACTATGTGTGTGTCCAGTGCCTACCACAATGGGCTCTGATGTCTGCTGGATCTCTTGGCATTACTTTAATACAAATAAGTGGGATCAGATCCATTGGATTGGGGTTGTGATGATTATATCCATTGGAGCATTTGTGAATGAAGACCAAAGTTTCATCATTTAGTAAAGAAAATAAATAAAGATAAGTGCTTTTATCAATTGTAAATATAATGAATTTAAAGAGAAAACCCTTGATTAGCTTGGGTTTTAATATTGCCTTAAGTCTCAATGTGTATATTTAAAAAAAAAAAAAAATTCTGAACACCCATTTTCATTGTCCAGAAAGAAAGAGTTATGGGCATGTATATGTATAGGTGCCATCTTCAACGTCTCCTGCCATCAACTTCACAGCCCTGGCTGACAACTCACTCGCATGAATCCGTAGTTCAAACGATCTATGCTAATTAGTCCAGCTCCGTGTAAGACTCCACCGTTCACTTCATCAGCAATGAAAGCATGACAACTCCCACATGGGTCACTGAGCTCAGCGTCCTGATGGAAAAGAGGAGGAGAGAGAGATTTTGAACGTGGAAAGTGACAGGGCTGAAGGGCCAGGCAGAGAGAGAAATGTGCCAAATGCACAGGTCACAGAGATCAGCAGCAGCAGTTAGAATTCTCTTCTGCTGTCTCGCACACGCAAGAGCCAGCACTCAGAGATGGGAGCTGAATTGTGACCAATTACTTGCCCAGTGAAGTTAATTGTGTCAGTGATTTTTGGCTGAACGTCGCTGGAGTGCAGCAGCCAGCAGGGTGCTGCTGAAGAGGAAGAAATGCAGTTTATTTCTGCCACCTTGGGGTGAGGATTACAGACATTCGTTCAGGCCACATCACTAAATGAGCCAGTGGGCACAAGCAGTTTTCCCATGTGGTATCACGGTGCAACTCATGTGGAATTCACACAGCACTTTGGTACCAGTTTCTGAAAGTGAACACGGGGTCACGCCATCTTGGATTGCAAACAGCCTTGCAGCAGGAGGAGGAGAGGAAACAGCTCCGCCAAGGAGTGCAGCTGAAGCTCCCTCACTCGCTGCTGTCTCTTCACGGAAGGGGAAACTGTTGTCACAGTATCTGATTACAAACTGGAATTCAAGTCACATTCAGGTTCACTGTGCCGGTAAGCAGGGGCCTCACTAGACAGGGCAGTGCTGATATAAATGGTCCCCAGAGACCATTAGCTAGAGTCCCGGAATGGGGATTAAAAAAAGAAAACCTAGCAGTATAGACGGGAGATACTCAGTGGCCTACTCCTCAGGATAGTGCAGGTAAGACTTAGGCCTGGTCCACACTAACCCCCCACTTCGAACTAAGGTATGCAACTTCAGCTACCTTAATAACGTAGTTGAAGTACCTTAGTTCGAACTTACCGCGGGTCCAGATGCGACAGGCAGGCTCCCCCGTCGATGCCGCGTACTCCTCTCGCCGAGCTGGAGTACCGGCGTCGACGGCGAGCACTTCCGGGATCGATCCCAGAAGATCGATTGCTTACCGCCGGACCCGGAGGTAAGTATAGACCTACCCCTTAATAGGAGAAGAGAGAAGCCCTGTCATGGAAGCAGAGTAATGGAGTGCAGGCCTGAATAAAGCAAAGGAAGATGATGATAGCCGGCTGGACTTACTGTAGGGTAAACCAGAGCCACAAATGTTCTTTGAAGTGAGAGGGACATTGATGAAAAGACACCGTCTGAAGACTTGTCTTTGAGTATGTCTACCCTGGCAGAGTTTTTGCACTGTCAGTTTCACCGGTGATAGGGAACCGGTGAAAGTAAAGCGCTGGTTTGTGTACTCACTTAATTCCTCAGGCATCAGAGAGTATTTACATTAGCACAGGGGTCGGCAACCTTTCAGAAGCGGTGTGCCGAGTCTTCATTTATTCACTCTAATTTAAGGTTTCGCGTGCCAGTAATACATTTTAACGTTTTTAGAAGGTCTCTTTCAAAAGTCTATAATATATAACTAAACTATTGTTGTATGTAAAGTAAATGAGGTTTTTAAAATGTTTAAGAAGCTTCATTTAAAATTAAATTAAAATGCAGAGCCTCCCGGACCAGTGGATAGGACCCGGGCAGTGTGATGTGAGTGCCACTGAAAATCAGCTCGCGTGCCATAGGTTGCCTACCCCTTCACTAGCAGCACTTCCATCGCGGATGAGAGCAGTGAACTGAGGGCAGCTATCCCACAGTGCAGCTCTCTCCAGTTTGACGATGGGTCTTGTGGGAAGAGGGGGGGAGTGATTGTGGGGCATCCTGGGTCCCTGCACAGCCTCCTCTCCCCAAACACTGATCAGCTCCAGTAGCTCAGCATTGCTCCAAGCAGGGGATCGTTTGCTCCGTGGAGCAGGCATTGTACCTAGCCAGATAAGTGAGCACTTGCCAAGAAAACAGGAAGGGGAGTTTCAAAGTTCCCCGGGCTTTACAGGGGAGGCGTGGACGTCTGTTTACCTGGCATCAGAGCAGCAGAGCTGCTGACCAGAGTGGTCACCTAGACCCTGTGGGATTCCTCAGGAGGCTAAAAGCTGTGTAAACAGGAAGAACGTGTCTTCACTTGCACATCACCACAAAAGCATCACCGGTAAGAGCCGTATGCCTCTCGTGGAGGTGGTTTTCTCTTTGCGGTGACACTTCTGAGTTTCACTGCAAAAAGTCATTGGCAACTGTAAACGCGCCCGTGATTTTTGTGCAAAAAAAGGGACTTTCTCCGCTTTAAATGGCAAGTGTAGACATGGCCTGAGTTACTAAACAATCCTGTAGCTCAGCATCATGGTGGAGCATCAAGAGAGCTGGTGCAATGCTGGCGATGATCCTGTAATCAGTGTAAACCAGGGCAAATCATGTTCACCATCACATCAGTTAGTCATGATTAAACCAGGGTCCCTGTTCCAGAGATTAATTATATGTAATGTTAAAAAAAAAAAAAGACCTAAACCCCACAATATTTCCTTTATTCTAGATAAAATTTGCTGCCTTTCTACTTCAGGTCATGTCCCCGGTTCTTGTATTATGAGAAATAGTGAGACCGGGCCATGCTGTTATCTTCTCTATACCATTCATTAGTTTATATATGTCTATGATGGTCCCTATTTTTCATCTCTTCTCTGAAGAAAACAGTCCCACTCTCCGTGCGAGTTTTTCCATGCCCCTAATGGTTGTCATCGCCAGTCTCTGAACCCTCCTCTAGTTCCGCTGTATCATTTTTGAAATAGGGTGGCCAGAACTGAATTTGGTATTCCAGCTGAGGATGCACCATTAATTTTTATAATGGCACTTTCAGTATTGTTTTCTATCCCATTCCTTAAGCATCTGCACATTGAGCAGAGGTTCTCATCTTCCCTATATTTGATTCAGTTGCAAGGAAGCAAGAAGTGTATTGCAGAAGAGCTCCGTAATCCCAGATTCTGTAGCATCAGATGAAAGCCTCATGAATCTCTAGATTAAGTTTAAGAGGGAACAAGACATTTGCAGCTGCCTTGTTGATTTTTTGTATCTCCTCTCATCTCTGCATCCTGTCGCACTGCTCAGAATTAAATGCGTTAGAAGCCATCTGATGAAGACTGCAATCTCAAGATTGTAACCTACTTTTGTCATCGTCTTCTTTTTTTTTTTTTTTTGCATCCTAAAATCATGTTGTTAAAATCTTTTCTTCTTGTCCAAGGCATTGACTGTAATTACCTTGCGTAGATGGTGAAAAGCATGAGTAGCTGTTACTTTGACTTAGGGGTAGTCCCCAGGTCGGTTGGAAGTAGTTTTTTCATGCAAGTGGCTCAGTTCATAAGCTCTACAGCAAATATCACCAGTCAGACAAATTACAGAGCCGTGAAGAGGTTAAAATAGCAGAGTTGACTGCTATGTTTTGTCAAACGTGTAACTTATAAGCCTAACTCCTGTGATAAATTGGCACATAAAACATTCCAAGAGTAATCCGTTTTTGTGACAATTGAGCCAGGACAGGAAAATTATAGAAATGAAACCCCCTTTTTTAAGATGTCTTCAGATTGCAATCGTCTGACCTTCCTTAAACAGTCATAAATTATAGTCTGAAGCTTCGGAGCTATCCCCAGGCCTAGCCAACAGCCGTCAAGATAAGGGAGGCTAGTGATTGAATTTGTGACAGCAGCAAAACGAATATTTGGTGGTGAAGTCAGCCTGTTTAAAGTGTATAATCTAGGGCCTTGAAATTTCCATGTCCTATTATTTTCACCCAAGCTCCTAAAGGGAACAAACACGCCATTCTGTTTTGGAGAGTAGCACTGAAAGGAAGAGCAATTGAATTTAGAAATTGGAGTTAGTGGTGCCAGTTTTATCTCATTAGCCAGCAGGTTCTCAGTGACTTGTTATGACAGTCAGACGGTACTAACAGAGGCTTTCAGTTGTCGATGATCCTGATTAGCATAAATCAAGGGGACAGTCACATAAATTAGAGGCAAGCCCACTTAGTCATGGTCAGATAACTACTCATTTCCTATCATTTCCTATGTACCAATAAAATCACCCTGCCTGTAATGTGGTGGAATAGATAGGGCTCTAGTGTGGAAGTCAGAAGACCTGTGCAAGCTGCCCTGACCCGTGTGTGCTTTAAACTCTTCTGGGTGGTCCACTTCTAGGTGACTGATTTATTCCTATGTCTGTGTTAATTTCTTAGCCTCTCTCTGGAGACTGCCAGCAAGGATGCCAGTTATGGTGGTTATATCCACTTATCCCAGTGTCATGTTCTGAGATGCAATCCAGACCAGTGAGGGCTTGTGTCATTGCCTGCCCTGTAACCCTGGGAGCCTTGAATGCTCTGCTGGTGTGGCTCACAGCCTGGACGCTGACAGCCAGCAGATAGGCATACACTGAGGGTACGTCTTCACTACCCGCCGGATAGCAATCGATCTATCGGGGATCGATTTATCGCGTCTTGTCTAGACGCGATAAATCGATCCCCGAACGTGCTCCCCGTCGACTCCGGAACTCCACCAGGGCGAGAGGCAGAAGCGGAGTCGATGGGGGAGCCGCAGCCATCGATCCCGCGACGTGAGAACGGGAGGTAAGTCGATCTAAGATACGTCGACTTCAGCTATGCTATTCTTGTAGCTGAAGTTGCGTATCTTAGATCGATCCCCCCCCCAGTGTAGACCAGCTCTAAGTGAATGCATGATGAGCAGCTCTGAACCAGCAATTCTGATTCCAGCCACCTGCTTGTTTGTTTCATCCCAGCCAAATCAGCTCAGGTTACACCTGGCCAGGTGACCCCAACACCATCCAGTCCTAAATTTTCCCAAAGCCACAGGCTCTGCAATGTCCAGTCTTCTCCTGGCCCATTCAGAGGAATAATAAGGTATGTTTGCTCCTCAAAAGAGACAAAATGCACAGATTATCACTTTAACTCAAACCCAGCAATGGCTTGGTTTAGATTAAAAGTAAAACAAGTTTATTAACAAAAGGAGATATCATTTTAAGTGAGTTCAAGTATAAAGGATAGAGTTAGAAATGGTTATGAGCACATAAAAGTGAAAAACTTCTTAGAGACTAAAACTTAACAAAACTACAGTCTTGGTTCAACTTGATTCTTATCTCACTATCTTCCAGCAAGATGGCAGACCACCCCTGGGTCAGGATCTTCCACAAAGTCCAAAGGGCTCAGCTCCTCTGTTGTCTTAGGTGAAAGATGGCTTGGAGTTCTTTGCCCTTCCTTTTCATAGTCTAGTGAACCTTCGCAATGGATTCTTCTGAAAGTTACCTCCCAAAGCAAAGATCACTCAAGCTGTGAGGAAAGCAACATGGAGTCTCCTGGTGAAGGAAGTTTTATGCTGGTTTTTTTCCCCAGCTGATGTTTGCAGGAAACAGATCAATTTGTATTTTAGCAGTCTCCTTCCTTGGCTATGATGATAAGTGGTTTTCTCCTCCCCTTGTTGGCTTGATGGCTCTCTTTACCTTTTATGTAAATCGCATTCCTGTTGTCTCTTACTGTACCTTCAAGGTGGCAAAACCACATTCCTTTGTTTAGGGTGAGGTAACTTCAGTCCTGCCTGGCAGACACACTTTAAGAACGTAATTCCCAATGTGTTTGTAATTTTGCATTTGACCTCCATTCATACACCGTGCAATAATAGTAATGATCAGCATGTTCTGAACTTTCTATTGGTATCTTACATGGCAGCTTTTGGGTACAGGTTATGACATTAGTGAGCTGGGGTACACTGAACTGGTCAGGCCAGTTGAAATTCTCTACAAGATACCAGTGAGCCCTTTGCCCTCTTGTGTTGGGATGCTGTTAGGTCACACCCAATAAGAACAAGACTGAGACCACCAACTCATTTTGTGTAGAAGGGAAGGAAATGATTCAGAGAGCATTGGGCTCTGCATTGCTGTCTGGTGTCCTGGCTGCAGTAATAATACTTAACACTTGTGATCCACAGAGCACTTCCCAAAGCCGATTAACCGTTATTACCCCCGCTTTATAGATGGGGGAAACAAAGGTACAGAGTCGTGAAGTGACTTGACCAAGGGTGAGCTGCAAATTAACAGTAGAGCCAGGAATGGAAACCAGATCCTCCGACTCCTCGTTGCGGGGGCCACGCACTGGACCATGCTGTCTCACTGTCTCAAACTCTGTCTTTCCAGCTGACCAGAAATGGGCAGTGCTCAGCCACCATGCAAGCAGGATCCTGTCACATGACTCTTGCAGCAGCACATCTGGCTGACTGAAGTTGATTGACTCCTCAGGGAGAATCACTTCCAACCCTCAGCTAGAAGAACTGGTGACCACAAAGGCCTTCAGGAAAGGGTGTGAAATCCCCAGAGCTCTGGAGGAGATGTGGAAGTGGGGAAAGCTGAGGACTTCAAAAGGTTTGGTACATTTTATTGTGATTCACTGAGTCCCTGGAGTTTTAGACTGTTGTTCTCTGCGCTGTATTTTATCACTGTTTTCTTTTATATGGATACACAAGAATTTTAATGTTTCCCCCACTCTCCACCCCACACCCATCCATACCTGCTCTACAGAGAAGAGAAAAGATTCTTAAGGTATAGTTGGATATTTGTTTCCAATTGCTCTCCTTGTTTTAAAATAGAAATCTTAGGTCCAGTGCACAGGCTGTGTTCATTTCCAGTGTCCGTCCAGATGAACCCCACTGGTTTTACATTGAAGTAGGGTCTAAAGATCGCAACTGAGATCAGAGCTGTTGTGCTTAGTACTGGACTCTAGACACATAGTATGGGACAGTCCCTGCCCTGCAGAACATACGATCTAAATAGACAAGAGAGAGAAATGAAGTTTCATTCTTCCTATTTTAAAGACAGAGAACGGAGGCAGAGGAGGATGAAGGGCCTGCCTCGTAGAGATGCTGAGTACCTGTCACTGCTATTAAATTCAGCTGGAATGGCAAGAGTGCAGCACCCTGGATACTTAGACAGACCCCAGGGAATTTTTGCCCAAAGTCACAAGAGAAGTATGTGGTTGAGCCAGGAACTAAACTCTGGTCAGTTTGAGAAAATGTGGGTACATCTTTCCATGTGGCCTTGCAAGTAGAATATGCATTTCGGAAAATAGAAAGTGGAGTCTCAGATGTTGATTTTATTGCTAATGAAAATCTCTTGGGGTTCTTTTTTTAAGATCATTTAAAATAGCAGCAAACCTGACGTTTTAATGTTAATATATCCTACAAATCTATTTTAATTGTGTTTAATTTAAAGTTACAGCCTAAGTGAATGGACTTTGTCCGCTTTAACAGTAACTTTCATTGCTGTGATTTGGAGACACCTAAAAATAAATACTTTTTTTTTCAGATGTATTTGGCATTGCTTCTGTTATTCCCAACTGGAGACTTTTGCTTAGTGTGGGAATTTGCAAACTCATTCTGGCTGTTATAATGATGTTTGTAGGAAAAAGAATATTTTTCTTATTAACCAAATTGCGTCCATTGTCATTAAAATAGCCATGTCCCAGTTGGATAGAACATTTTTATAAAGTCACTTTTTTTCTTAATGAGAATTTGCTGCTGGCCAGTTAAATGTATTTTTAACAAGAGAGAAGCTAGTAATAAGGCCCTGATCTACTCATTATGGCCAAAATTGGGTCTTGGTTCATCACCTCTGAAAATTTTAGGCCACTTCCAATTTCCAAGTAGGAAAATGTTGGCTGAATAGCGCTGGTTCTACTGCCTGAAACAAAATCTCCCGGCGTTCTGCATTGATTATTTCGTACAAGAAAAGCTACATCTATGAAGTTCTAAACTTTGATGCCTTCTTGAGATTTTAATATTTGCTTCCTAATGACACTGTAGTGCAGATGGACTGCCCAGGAGTCATACTCAAACATGCCTTGGCTAACATTCATATCCATTGTAACAGGTAGCATTTGGGCCAAAGTGTTTGATGGCAAATATAGTTATCAAACCCTAATTAAAGTTCACCTCCAATATTCTGAGCAGCCAATTAAACCTCCAAGTTTTGCAATACGATTCCATTTGGCTTTTAATTAAATGCTAACCTCTGATAAATAGTTAAGCCCTTGGGCAGCCATGCGAATCAGGTTTCAGTGTATGTATGGTTTACATTCCCACCCCCCCTAAACTTAGTGGGTCAAACTCAACTCGGATATATTTTCACCTCTTTCAATAGTTCCCCCAGGGATAAGTTTTACCCTCAGGGTGTCCTTCAAATAGACATTGTTGAGAGGGCTTCTTCAGGGGATTTTTCTTCTATGCCTAAAAATTTGAACGTGTATGTCTGTGGTATCAGTAAAGCCATTTCTTTCCATAGCACAATGTCATTCTATGCAGAAATTCACTCTGCACACAAATGCAGTTTGCTCATTGATGCACTGAAGCATTGTGGGACTTTCTTTCAATTTCACTACAAGGAGGATTCCCTGTATTTGAATTTACTAGGGGTGAAAAAATCATTCCAACACATAGTCCTATGCACCATTTGGTACCCATCCCACTTAATCCCTGGCAGGAGGGCACTTAAGTGCTGCATAGGCCTTCTGCTGGCCCGCGATACTGTGGTGAATTTTACCCTATAATCATGTTCCATAATAGTACATCAAAGCACACTATGGGAGAAAAGGGCAATACCCCATTCCATTCCCAACAGCCAAATATTCACCACTTTATTTTCCTTCTGCCACATGTTTCCTTTGGAGACCGATGTTCTTAGCTTCTCTTTACGCGTGTCACAGGATAGGTTTCATTACTAAAGTAATGAGGAGCTCTCACCCACTGATTTTTATTTTCCACTCATTTTTTGCATTGATCAGAGGAGAAGTTTTTGGATTGATCCAAACATCATTCAGATTAAGGTTCACTTTCAGTCAAATAAAAACAAACTTTTTTTAAAAAGAAGAAAAACCCTTCTCCTTCCTTTGTCTATTAACTCTCCAAAATCCTCGATAAAAACATTCAGTATGAAGTGACAAGCTGCAAAAACCTGCACACTTCATTTATAAGTAACAGTTACTCTGCTAGGAGAGACTCTCTCATGTCATTACCTAAAGCACATTTTGCCCCATTCTGTCAAAAGTTAATCAGCGCTTTTAGGCAGGGTTTAATGCTCTCAAAGGATGACCTGACATGTTCAAGGGGATGTCTAAAGTTCAGCTAGATAGATAGCACCGATAGATTGATGTTGTCTTGGTGACATGAGCATCCCAAACTTTTCAATGCCACCTCTACCATAAAATAAGACACCCGGTGTCTGTTAGAATTAACTTGTGAGGTGGTTGTTTATTGCTTGTATGTCACCCCTCCTTTGCTAAAGCACTTCTCAAGGAACAAGAAAATTGGCCTCTTTCCTTGGAAGAAGGAAGGCTGGTAATGTTGTTTGGATCATTCCTATTAGCTTCAGAAATTGGGTTTGTTGCAAACATCTGTTCCAAATGAGTTTGTTTTGTCAGCGATGTAACATTACAGATCTATGGACTCTTGCACCCACTCTAAATCTGCTGAACGATGGTATAATTCTCCTCTTCAGGGTCATGTGGAATGTCTTCCACTGTGGTTTGACTTTCTTATGCCTTCTCCTTGATTGCTGGATCTTGAAGATGAATTCATCTTATCAGTGAATAATCATTTGAGTAACATGTTACTCAAATGATTATTCACTGATAAACAGTTACTACCTATTAAAAATACATTGTGTTCTCCAGACCTTTAACTCATGTGCTATCTTCTTGCGAAAGGGAAAGGATGGCGCAATAAAAAAGAGGGGACCTGGTACCCTGTTGCTCTGCACCTTGCGTTGTCATTTACACCAGAGCGAAGTCTGAGCTGGTAGCAATTTACATCCTCTTCACACCCATTTTGCACTGGTGTAAAAAAATACACAAGGTCAGGGCAAAGGTGAACTGCACCCAATGTGCTTTCACGGGTTCTTGACTCTGGATCTTACCAGATATAATAGAGCTGAAAGTATAGTCCTGTTTCTAACTAAGCACAGCGGTGCCAGGTGGTCATAAGGCTGGTTACACTGAAGTTAACTCAGTGAGACCATTCGTACTCCCATGTATTTTCAATGGGGAGGGAGCCTCTCTGATCTGTCCATGTCCATTTCCCTTAAGATGCAAACAGAGTGCCAGCCTCAAAGGCATTCACCTCCCTTCCCTTCAGCAGAACACAAGAAAACAGCTTTTAATACCTGCCTCTTTCTTCAACAAGGCTTTTATCCACCTGCTCCCCTTTGCTCCCAGCATGTTAGAGTTAACCATCTTCCAAGCCTTGTCCCTTTTGGATTTAACATGCTCAGATTAACAATGAACATGTTCAGTGAGTAGGAAAGAAAACACACTCCACTTGACTTTGCTAGTGCTGCTTGGGTCAATGAGAAGCATTTCTTCCAATGATAAAGGCAAAGGGCATTTAAAAATAAAACCGTGGTAGTCAGTGCTATTAGCCCATGAAATAAAAGGGTAAGTTAATTTCAGGAGTCCAAATCCAAACTTTTTCCACCCACAATGTGTTTTGTTGGTTTCTAGGCACAAAACTCCACTGGCATCGCAGGAGCGTGTCTGGTTGTAGTGCTTTCCGAAGAGCTTTTCGCTGCTGTGAAGACTAAGATGGATACAGTGAGAGGAAGGCAGATGTTGTGAAGAAGTAGGCTGAGCAAAATTTCATTGTTATATTTTTATCATTTCAACAGATAATATGGATGTTTCTTTTTTAAGTGTTTTTCCCCCCCAATTTTTATTGATTTAAGTTTTCTCAGTTGTGCAAAATTATGGGGGGGGGGGTTTACACATTTTTTTTCTATTTAAATTTTCACTGTAGCGGGAAATTATGGGGAAGTCAGATAATTATTTAATGATCTCAGATGTTGAGATTCAAAAAGTTGAAGCTTTATAACAGGGATCGTCAACCTTTGGCCCACGGCCCACCAGGGTAAGTGCCCTGGAGGGCCGGGCCAGTTTGTTTATCTACCTCGTCCGCAGGTTCGGCCGATCGCGGCTCCTACTGGCCGTGGTTCGCCGCTCCAGGCCAATGGGAATGGCGGGAAGTGGCGGCCAGCACATCCCTCGGCCCGCGCTGCTTCCCGCAGCCCCCATTGGCTTGGAGCGGCGAACCGCGGCCAGTGGGAGCCGCCATCGGCCGAACCTGTGGACGCGGCAGGTAAACAAACCGGCCCGGCCCGCCAGGGTGCTTACCCTGGCGAGCCGCATGCCAAAGGTTGTCAATCCCTGCTTTATAACCATTAAAACACAAATGGTCAACATCTCACATCAGAATATACAGAGCAAATATCCTTAAATCAAACCAAGAAGTTCTCCAGCAGCACTTTTCTTCCTTTGCCTATCTGTAAATTTTGATTATCAATGGAAAGATTTTTTTCATCGATTTCTGTGTGTCCGGAGAAGTCAACTTTTACTGATGTTGACAGATAAAAATCGAATCTTTCCAAGCCTCTGGATAAAGTTCAGCAGCAGGACTCAGGAGGTCTGGATTCAATTCCTGGCTCTACCACAGACACCCTGTGGGAACTTGGAGAAGTCACAATCTCCTGTGTCACAGTTCCCCACTTCTATCATGGAGGAGATGATAATGCTTCCGTTCTCCCAAACTTTGCCTTTTTAAATTAGAAGCTCTTCAGGGCAGAACACAAGAGAGGGGGTTGGGAACCCCCTAAATGTTAATCCTAGCCCTAGCTTCTCAACCTTTTGCAAGAATTTAGGGTTATCCACTTACTCAGTGAGTAGTACCTTATCCAGCATGTAGACTCGGTGAAGTGAATGAAGCCCCATCTGGAATAAGGTGCTACCCAGAAAGAGTGTTGCAATCAGGCTGTATATCTCTGTGCCTCTGTTTCTCAGTCTGTAAATTAATTCCTGCTCCCAACACAGGGCTATTGCCAGAAGCATTTCCTTGAAAGCAAAACTCTGCTTTGACCATGCAAACTGCTCTGTTTGTGCTAAGAAGTATTATTTTCAGGTGATAATACCAAGCAGAAGCTAGATGTAGCATTTTGTAGACTCATCTTGGAAACAAAGCTAAAACAGTAGCCTTTCCTGCACTCATTTAGTGCCCTTTAATTCCTTTGCAGACCTGCCTTATCTCCACAGAAATGGGAAGAAGTCGTCCCAATGACCCTGGACACCCCCAAAGACCAGAGGAATCAGGATATTACCCCTGTACCATTGTCCCAGCTGGGAAATGCAGGAAATATATAGGTAGCGAGATGGTTAGAATCAAAGGAGCTATGATCGTTTAAAATACCTCAGGATGTGGCTTAATATGAATGCTCTCCGCGATGCAAGAAAACTCTTTCCACAGAGTGACGTTTACAGGATTCCTGTCTTTCTGCTTTACTTAATCAAGTAGGGGAACATTCACAGCCATTTCCTTCCCCCCCCAAAAATAATTATTTGGATGTGACAGTGTAAGATGCCAAGGCTGGGCAGAGCAATGCAATAGAACAGGCATTCATTGTCTATAAAGGAATAAAAGTAATGATGTGATACTGACATGGCTGCCATCAGGATCCTGGAGCCATTTAAAAATAGGAGATAATGTCTAACCTCAATATGTTTAGGAAGCAAGAGGACTAGCAGGGCATGAAATCTGCTAACAGGCACCCCCAGAGTACAAGGATGGAGTCTGGCATTGGAGTTTGCAGCTAGGGAAGCGTGATTGTAGGGTAGTGTTATTGCCCAAGGAGCAGAGGTGGGTAGCGACTGGGTGCCGGAGGCTCAGCAGCGCCCATCAGATTGGTTACGATTCTACTGCTCAGCTCCAGGAGCTTAAGAAAACAATTGACAGAAAAGGCTCTGGTGTGACTCAACTCTCTGTTTCTTTGTAGACACAATTATAAAATGCAAATATTAGGAAATGGATTTCTCAGACTCAGGAGAGTTTGTTTGAGCAGCGGTTGAATGCTTCTGTTCACTGTCATGCCAGGGGAGCTGGTCAACATGCTAACCCCATGAGGGAAGGAAGCAGCAGGGTGTTTGTGCAGGCTCCGGAGTGGGGGGATGAGAGAGCTTCCATGATGCTCCGAGAACCTGTGAGAGGTGGGAGCTGCTCAGGAAAAATAAAATCTCTTCCTCTGCCCAATTTGCGTGTCTGGGCTGACCTGTCGTGTGTCAGCCACTTCTGCTAAGCTGGTTAAAGTACCAGCTTTGTAGGAAGGCATGACATTGTCCTTGGTGGCTGAGGGCAAAGAGGCTAAGAGACCCACTTCTGTTAACAGTGAGAGGGGAAGGTGTTTCTCTTAGCAGTAGCAGAGGCCTCTCTTCTGGGAGCTGAAGGCTCAGGGTTCTAATCCCACCTCCCCACTGTGTGTGTTTGATTTAAGTTAAATTGATTTTCCCTAAATTTAATTATTGACTTAAAGATGGCAAACAGTGAAGTTCCTTTACAATGGTCCCTGCAGTGCTTCTCTAGACAGCATGTCAACTCCTGTAGTGTGATGGTCTGAAAACACAGGAAGAGAGCAAAAGAAGTGCTAGAAATGGTGCCTAGAAATGGCTGACTTTGCAGAAATCAAAGGGGTCTTTAAAAGAAAATGCAGTTCAGCTACTGTATCTACCCTTTAGAATAAGGGTCCAGTGACCATCTGTCAAAGATGGTTAGAATAAATGAACTGACCTGAAACTTTAGCCAAAACACAACCCAAACCTCTTTACCCATGTTGAAAATACTATGCATCACTTTCCCCAGCCCTGTTATTTCCCTTCCACACAGCTGTTTACAGCTGTGGCTTGAACTGGGAGAGGAAATTCTGAAATATCAGAAATTAGTGCTGGGAGAATAACAGATTTTTCAATTTGCTAGAAATTCTGAGAAATTTAAAAAATTCATTTGGGGTCAAACTAAAAATGAATTTTTCAACAAATTGAAAAGTAAAAAAAGAGGGAGAGCTGTTTCAATTCTGAGCATTTAGTGTTTTAATTTTTCAAATACAATTAAAGGAAATTTAGAAACAACTCCATTCCGAATAAAAAAAAAATCAAATTTTAAAAAATCTAAACTTTTTATTTTTTTCTGATTTTACATTTTTCCTCCTTGAAACAACTGATGAAATCAACACAAATTCACAAAAACGTTTTGGTGTTGCCAAATGTGCATTTTACACTGAAAAAGTTTTGGACAGATATTTTTTTTGCCGAGCTCTTTCAGAAATGGATCCTCCAGTATTTCTAGCTTTAACTGAGACCCCCGTTCAGCAAGGTACTTAAGAACAAGCCTCACTTTAAGTATGTGAATGATTCATAGAGTCCAAGGCCAGAAGGGACCAATTTTATCGTTGAGCCTGACCTCCTGTTTAACACAGGCCAGAGACCTTCTCCAAAATAATCCCTACAGCAGATCTTTTAGAAAAACATCCTGTCTTAATTTTAAAATTGTCAGTGATGGAGACTGCAAATTGTCCAAGAGGATAATTACTCTCACTGTTAAAAATGTACACCTTATTTCCAATCTGAATTTGTCTAGCTTCAACTTCCAGCCATCATGTTATGCCTTTCTCTGCTAGATTGAAGAGCCTGTTATTAAATATTTGTTCCCCATGTAGGTACTTATAGACTGGGTTCAGGTCACCTCTTAATCTTTTCTTTGAGCCCCTTGAGTTTTATTATAAATCATGCATTCTAATCCTTGAATCGGTCTCATGGCTCTTCTCTGAACCTTCTCCAATTTATCAACATCCTTCTTGAACTGTGGACACCAGAACTGGATGCAGGATTCCAGTCATGGTTGCACCAGTGCCAAATACAAAGGTAAAATAACTTCTCTATTCCTATTTGAGATTCCCTTTGTGTATCCAAGGATCGCATTAGTCCTTTTGGACACACATTGTACTGAGAGCTCATGCAGTGGCGTAGCCAGCTTCTAAGAGGAGGGGGAGCAAATATAAAAAAGGCGACCCCCCCTTAGCTCCTCCTCTGGCCACGCCCCCTTGGCTCCTCCTCTGGTCGCACCGCCCCTCCCCCCCATGGCTCCTCCGGCCCTGCCGTGCCACCCCCGTGCCCCCCTCCTCCGGCCGCGGCTGCTGGGCCGTGCTGCGGGCCGCATGCCATCCTCCCCCCGCTCCTCCGGCCGCTTTCGGAAAGGCGGGGGAAGCGGCTGCTTCCCCTGCACCCGGCTAGCTACGCTACTGAGCTCATGTTCAGCTGGTTATCCACCCCCAAAACATTTTCAGAGTCACTGCTTCCCAGGCTAGAGTCTTCTGCCCTGTAGCTGTGGCCTATATTCTTTGTTCCTACATGTATTGAGCTCATGGAATTTAACTTATGATTAAAGCTGGGCACATGCCTCAGTGAATGGGGGCCTGAACGCAGAAGTCTGAACAGTGGAAGTCTCCTCAGCCAGTTTTTCAAACGATTTTTCAACCCAGGTTTTCAGCGCTAAAGACTCTGAAGTCAACATCTAACTGTTTGGGTACTAAACTGATCTGTACGCTCTGGGTATGTCCACACCGCATTTTAAAACTCACAGCAGTGAGTCTCGGAACCCGGTTTTTTAGCACTAAAAACAGCAGTGTCGATGTTTGGGCTTGGGCTCTGAAGCCTAGAGAGGAGGGTGGGTTCCAGAGTCCAAGCTCCAGCCCAAGCTGCAATGTCTACAGTGCTGTTTTTAGTGCCATAGCATGAGCCCTGCAAGTCTGAGTCTGTAGACCCGGGTTCTGAGAGTTACCATCACAAGTTTTAAACCAGAGTGTACGAGGCCTGCTCACCAATGGATCACGTATCTTCTGTATTGACTTGTCTCTCCTTGCTTTATCATTGGATTCCAATTAGGTTCAACACTCTAATGATGTTATTCTTGCAACAGCTCTCAGATAAAAGAATCCTAACTCCGTGCTATCAATTGCATGGCCACACACAGCTGCTTCAGGGAGAGGAATTTAAAACAATTTCAGAAGAAATGTACTTTGTGAGCCATCCTCATAATTCCATTAGCCTGCTGCCATTCAACTTACCTTGGAGAAAGGACCCATGTGCACACACATGGCACCCCCAGCAGTTTCAATAGTGCCCAGAACTCCAACGTCAGCCTCTCACAGGAAATAGGTTGATTTGGAAAAACATCTCTGGTGACATGGGCAGGCAAAGAAGCATGTGTTGCTTCAAAGGTTTCTCTAGCCAAAGGCACATGCATAGGGCCCTGCTGGTGCCCATGGGTGAAATGCTGTTGAAGTCAATGAAGCTGACACCATTTGCACCAACAGAGAATTTAGACAAAAGAGGCCGCATTTTCAGGAGTGCTCAACGCCCCTTATTGGCCTGTAGTCACTTAGTTCTTCTGAGCATCAGGCTGATTTTAGAGCAGTGTTCTAGCCAGGTCAGCAAGCACAGATGTCTTACATCCTCCAGGAGACCATTAATATGGTATAGCCCAAATGCATATCTGTGTGTACATATGCAGACCTTCAGCCTGCAGGCAGAGGAGACATTGGAACATGAGATTTTCAGACCAGCATCTCATCTTCAACAATGACCAACACCCAATGCTTCCAAGGAAAAGAAGAATCCCATAAGGCCACCTACGAGAGTGTGAACTGCTGTATATGGCAGGTATTTTTCCTTCCTGGCCTTTATGTGACACACATTCTCTCCTGAAGCATGAGATCTGATTACTCTTTGTAAGATCGCAAAATCATTCAGCAGAAAAACAGCAGACATGAAACCAAGTAAGTGACCATCAGCAGAAAAGGAAAACTAAAGCTCCCCATTTTAAGGCTCAGCTAGGTCCTGTGTCTCTGGGCGCGGAGACTGGCATTCCCCTTCCTTCCCTCCTATCTCCCCCACTCAAGGGGCTGAGCTGGAGTTTATCCTGTGAAGCCCCAGATCCATGAAGTCCTCTTGCCTTCATCTCACCAACAGTTACTAGTCCTAACATTCTCTATGCAATGTTGTAGCTGTGTTGAGCCCAGGATATGAAAGAGATGAGGTGGGTGAGGTAATATCTTTTACTGGACCAAATTCTGTTGGGGAGAGAGACAAGCTTTCGAGCAGAAGAAGAGCTCTATGTAAGCTCAAAAGCTTGTCTCCCTCCCCAGCAGAAGTTGGAGTAACAGAAGATATTACCTCACCCACCTTGTTTCCATAAAACTCTCTAGCCCTTTTACAACTCCAGCTCTGACCTCCCGCAGCAGCACATGCCTAAAGTTAACTCCACGCCATGTGTTTCTTTTGACCAACATCTAGCATCCATCAGGTACCACTTGATAATACGTTGGGTAGAGAATTCCCTGAGCCCTCGTTGGGGGCTGGAGGCAGAGAACACCTGTTCAATGGAGGTCCGATGCTCTGCTGATGCTAGAATCCATCCTATATGTCAGCCTGACACCAGAATCACTGCACATGAGCGTCATGGACATTAACCAGACATTACCCCACCCCCACCAGATGATGTGCAAACAGGTTAGGTGCCTGCCAGACTATGACAACCGGCAGTGCAGAGGAATGCTGAGTTCCTTTGACCCTCCCTGCTCTGTATGTAAGGCGTATAATGGTGTTTAATGACATCCTCATCTCAGTTCATCTATAAAATGAGCTCCAAGCTGAAGGTTACATTAAAAAGATCTCAATTTATTTTATACTCCATTTACACTATACACATTACCCACTGGAGGGCCAGGATGTTAGAGGCCACTGAAAGGGCTTTGTGCTCCAGTCATACCTCACCTCAGCCTCTGATTTCTCCCCCCCCCCCACCCCCTCCACCCATGAACAGTGGAATGGTGACTTCCTCATCCCCATAAAGCAAACCTGATTGCCATGGGTACTGCTCTCATTTTATTTGGCAGGCTGGCTGTCTCCTCCTGTCCTCACATTCTCTCCAGCTATCAGGAATGTAACTTCAGTAGCTATCAAAAGGCGAGTGGCAAGTGCCCTTCACAACTCAGCTGGAGGGCAGGGGTTAGTCCCAACTTTTGAAAACTCAGCCACCTGCCTCTAGGAAAACAAAACTGATTCTCCTCCCCGCTCCCGTACACAGATTCTTTAACCAGGCCGTGTTAGCAGGGCAGCGTGGCCGAAGTTTTCACTGCCATTCTTCCACACATCCCATGCCAGTCTACCCTGCTTCAGCAAAGAAGCTGTCCCTCACTGTCCACGTTTGTTTTTGCCGAGCTCTATCAGAAATGGATCCTCCAGTAATTCTAGCTTTAACTGAGACCCCAATTCAGCAAAGCACTTAAGCGGGACCGATGTTATCATCTAGTCTGAGCCCCTGTATAACACAGCACTTTCTGCGGGAAAAACATTCCATCAGAAAATTTCCGACTGGCTCTACTTATCCCTGCTCTACTCTGCTGCTTGGGACAGAAGCAAAATGTTTGCTGTCATTTTGAATCATATATTTATATATTTAACCCAGATCAAGAGAACGTTATGGACCTCAGCCCCAATCCTGCAAACATTCATGCACGTGTGTGACTTTAATCATGGAAGTAGCTCCGCTGAAGTCAATGGAACTGCCAGTGTGCATGAAGTTGTGTGTGCGCCTGGGAATTTGAAGGATTTGGGCATTCGCGCTTTCGGCGTCAGTTTTCTCATCTCTTTTTTCAAATACACCAAGTTTAAGCAAAGCCACTCCGAGAATTCTCCTGGAACTCCATTGTTTGTCTGGAGACAAAGTCCCTTTTCAAGTCGTCCTGCGTGCCGGAGGGCCCGTGGCAATTAGTTGGCTGAGCAGATTTTTTCACCCGATTCATTTTCTTTCAGCTTGTTTTATGCATTTCAGCTTGAAACACAATATTTAACTAAATCAGAACTGCCAGGTCCACGCTGCACACAGAAGCTTTCTATCCAAACCAGTCTCCCTGGAACAGAGCGTGGCTTGGAAAGCGGAAAAGGCAGCCAGGTTATTACCCGGCTCTAACCAGCTGTGAGCAATGTGCAGAAAATCTAGGGTGCACTGAGGCTGAAGGTAATTGATATGTTCAAGTGGTGCTGGGTGCCAAGGGGAGGACATGGTAGATTAAATCGCCTTTGCCTTTATGGTAACTGACTTGTTTTCATAATTTCTCTTCCTGTTAAGGTGCTTGGCCTCTAACGAAAGGGACAATGTCAAGGCTGGTAGGCTCAGAAATTGGCCGACCTTTGCATAAATTCTTTGTACATGTTTCTTCCCTCTCCCTATTCTGAGACCTCTGTGAAACCTTCTAAAGGAGAATTATTAAAGGTGGCTAGGCTCTACCCTGACTATGTTAATTACCTAAAAAAAAATGAATATAGACACATCTGAATGTTCCACACATTCTGAGGAACACTTCATGTCTCCCTAGCTGCGATTGGTTCTGGTGTCACTCTCAGGGAGGGCTGTCATTCGACTGTGTCTGAGCCTGACCCTACCAGGCACAGGGCTTGTTCCTATCATGAGGAATCCTGCTGGTCACACAGACCCAAATTTTCAATAATATCTAGGTGCCTAACTCCTATTGGTTTCAATGGGAGTTAGGCATCTAAATACCTTTGAGGAGCGGGGCCATAGTGCTTACTATCAGGAGTAGATCCTCTGAGAATTGTGATTACCAGGGCAAGTGGTTCAGGGCCGTGCTTACCACGGCACATAGTCCCACTGGACATAATGTTTACCACTACAAACAGTCCCAGTTTGGCCTAATGGATAGAGCATCGGCATGGAATTTGGATTACTGAGGTTTTGTTCTCAGCTCTGCAACTGGCCTGCAGGGTGACCTTGAGAAAGTCATGTCATCATATTGTGCCTCAGTTTCACCATCTGTAAAATGGGGATGCTACTGAGCTCCTTTGTAAAGTGCTTTGAGATCTATTGATGAAAAGCTCTAGATAGAAGCTAGGTATTCTTATTATTTGCTGTAAGCCCCACAACTGGTAACCTTTGCAGGGTCAGCCCCTATACTAGCAGGTTAGACTTTCTGCTGGAAAGTCCTAATCAGCAAAGAAATGCAGTAGAGAGGCTTTTGCTCTTTTTAAATAATTAAAGGGATCAATTCGGGTACAAAAACATTTTAGTGCAAAGCTTTTACGGGGTAGTTCTAGTAAAGTTAAAATGCTGACAGATGGCAGACTTCTGCCCAGTTAGACCTAAATAAAGGCTTAATTAATTAAAATAAAAGTGCCCATCACATCAGTATTCTGTGGCTGGGTACCTTTGTCTTGGGATTGGATTTTTCATCATGGAATCATTAAGGGAATTCTGGGTTTTTGTGTTCTGTGAGTCTCGGCTCCGGGTTTCAGGCTTGTAAGGTGGGTCTGATGAGCCTAATTGTTTAATATGAAAAAGCTGTAGCTTGGAGGTAGGGTGACCAGACAGCAAGTGTGAAAAATTGGGACAGGGAGTGGGGGGTAATAGGAGCCTATATAAGAAAAAGACCCAAAAATCGGGACTGTCCATATAAAATCGGGACATCTGGTCACCCCACTTGGAGGCACCCTAGCGAGAGAGGATGAACTTCTCCAGCTCCTTAAAGTGGAAAAAGTAAAATCTTCTTGAAGAGCAGCGTCTGAGAATAAAGGGGTCCGATCAGTCAGTTTAACAGGTATCACATGGATGAGGTTGATTTGTGTAATCACTCTAACTCTTTGACTGGCTTGGGTGGGGGAATGTGTCCTTGATGGGCCTAGTGCAATATAGTTAGTGAGGGGAGGAGCAGAGTTTCTCGCATGGACATGAAATAAAATGAATCCTAGAAATGCAGGGCTGCAAGGGACCTTGAGAGGTCATCAAGTCCAGCCCCCTGCGCTGAGACAGGACCAAGTAAACCTAGACCAGGGGTGGGCAAACTTTTGGGGCCAAGGGCCACATCTGGATGGGGAAATTGCATGCAGGGCCATGAATGTAGGGCTGGGGAAGGGGGAGGGGGTGCGGTGTGCGGGATGGGGCTCAGGGCAGGGGGTTGGGGTGCAGGAAGGAGTGCAGATTGCAGGAGGGGGCTCAGGGAAGGGGTGCAGGGAGGAGTGCGGGATGGGGCTCAGGGCAGGGAGTGCGGATTGCAGGAGGGGGCTCGGAAGGGGTGCAGGGAGAAGTGCAGGATGGGGCTCAGGGCAGGGGGTTGGGTGCAGGAGGGGGTGCGGAGTGCAGAAGGGGGCTCAGGGAAGGGGTGCAGGGAGGAGTGTGGGATGGGGCTCAGGGCAGGAGGTTGGGGTGCAGGAGGGGGCTCGGACGGGGTGCAGGGAGGAGTGTGGGATGGGGCTCAGGGCAGGGGGTTGGGGTGCAAGAGGGGTGCGGGGTGTACAAGGGGTCTCAGGGCAGGGGGTTGGGGTGCGGCAGGAGGCTCAGGGTAGGGGGTAGGGTGCGGGGTGCAGGAGGAGGTTGGGGTGTTGGCTCTGGCCCGGCACCACTTACCTGGAGTGGCTCTGGGGTGGCAGCGGCACGCAGCGGGGCTAAGATAGGCTCCCTGCCTGCCCTGGCCCCGCGCCGCTCCCGGAAGCAACTGGCACCATGTCACTGCGGCCCCTGGGGACGGGGGGACAGAGAGCTTCGCGTGCTGTCCTCCCCTGCGGGTACCTCCCCCGAAGCTCCCATTGGCCACAGTTCCCTGTTCCTGGCCAACGGGAGCTGCGGGGGGCGGTGCCTGGAGGCGAGGGCAGCGCACGGAGCCCTCTGTCCCTCCTCCCCAGGGACCGCAGGGACATGGTGCCAGCTGCTTCCAGCAGCGGCGCGGGGCCCACGGCACCACGGGGGTGGCAATCATGTGGGCCAGATCCAAAGCTCTGACAGGCCGGATCCGGCCCGCGGGCCGTACTTTGCCCACCCCGACCTAGACCATCCATGATAGGTTTGTCCAACCTGTTCTTAAAAACTGCCAGTGAGGGGGATTCCACAATCTCCCTTGGAAGCCTATTTGAATGCTTAATTATCCTTACAGTTCGATGGGTTTTCCTAATATCTAACCCTAATCCCCCTTGCTGCAGATTTAGCCCATTATTCCTTGTTGTACCTTCGTGGACATGGAGAACAATTGAGGTTTGTTTTGTTTTTTTAACCTTTTCTCATAGGTCAGGTTTTCTAAACCATTTATCATTTTTGTTGCTCTCCTCTGGACTCCAATTTATCCACATCTGTCCTAAAGTGTGACACACAGAATTGGACACAGTACTCCAGCTGAGGCCTCACCAGTGCGAAGTAGAGCGTGACAATGACCTCCTGTGTCTCACATACAACACACCATAGCCAGAGTGATATTTGCCTATTTTGCGACTGCATCACATTTTTGACTCATTCAAGGTATGATCCACTCTATACCCCCAGATCCTTTTCAGCAGTACTACCACCTCACCATTTTGTAGCCGTGCGTTTGTTTTTTCCTTCCCAAATGTCATACTTTGCATGTGTCTTTATTGAATGACAGTAATCAAGATACGTGCAAAGTACCCGAGAGAAAGGTATTGACAAAGAGTTGTACTTTGAAGCTGCTTTACAGGACTGACAATGCAGAGCGCTGTGCAGTAAATCTTGGAGCGAAAAGCTGGCTTTATGGAGCTCCCAAATCTCAGCGTGAGTGCGGCTCACCTCAAGCCCCATTTAAAATTACTTTAAACAAAACTGCAACAGTGACCACATCAACTAGCTCAATTAGCCTTCTATGTCTATTCATGGAAGGCTCTGCTCTTAAATCTGATCTGGTCCCAACGAAGTCATTTCCAGCAGCCCTAGCTCAGACTGCAGCACTTAGCACCCTATTAAATCGCACACACCTGCCGCCTTGCTTCCCGCTCGCCACTGCTGCCACTCAGGGCTTGGGTGAGCTGATCTTTGCTGTCATGCTCCAGGATGCGGCTAGTACTCTCGGTGGAATTATATGCCCTCTCAGTCACACACAAAATGTCACAAGGAGCGGATACATGGCCTTCTAGTCTAAAAAACAGATGGATAGGCAGTATAAAAACCAAACAACTCATGGCTCCGATGTCAGTAACTGCTTGATGTGCACCTGGCCATGATGTTCCAGGGTGAATTATAAAGCTACTCTGTGCTTGAAGGAGAAGAGAAGCCGTTTAATTGGTGCCGTTATTGGTTATATTATGGTCCCAGCTGAGAGTAGGGATCAGTTACGTGGTACGCTACACAGACGCATAAAAGACCATCCCTGCCCCAAATAACTTACAAGATGGATTTAGGGTGTGAAATAAGAAAACTTCTTATTGTTAGAGGATGACCTGAGACACAGAGAGATTAAGCGATTTGCCCAAGGTCACACGAGGCGTTTGTAGCAGAGGGGGGAATTGAACCCAGATCCCCTGATAGCTGGCTCTATAATTCCTCAGTGGAATGGCCATGGCTCCAGCCTTAGAGCTTTTCAGTGGTGTCCACCTTGCTTCACACGTTTACCTGTCATTTGGAAAGTGTAAATCAGAAATGTTCTGCACCTCCCAGTATATGGCGTGGAGGCATTTCCTGTGCTGAGTGGCAAGCTGGTCACTGTAAGAGGAGAAAGGGCATTTACCCACTGTCCTGTTTATCTGGTACATTGACCACCTGTCAAAATCATGCCTATGTCCTTCCTTCCCACTCACACAGAGTCCTTGAGGAATATGGGTAGTCTTTTGAAAAGTAACTAGTGAGCTAGGGTGCTTCAAATTTGGGGAGCCTCACCTTGTGCACCTTCAAGGGGGCTGATTTTCAGCAAGTGGTGGGCATCCAACCAAAAATGGATGCACCCCAAATCACTGGCCACTTTTGAAAATCTTGGGCAAACTGCCTGCATGCAAAATATATATGTCCAGTATACACAGCCTGGGTTTCATGCGCTATTTGTATAGCCTGCAGGCTTAATAAGTAAATAACTGGACTCCAAATGCTGTACAAATTCAGATCTTTTTAGTTTGAAGTTTTTATCTGTGTCTCAAAGGCTGTAACTGAGTTAAAATGTAGATTTCTAGCCAGCAGGATGTGGCTGCTTTAATGGAAGTGTGGATGGGAGGGTGACAGAGAGAAAAGTAAATCAGAAATAAAATATAAAGTCCATTAATGGTTTTACCCATGGGATGAATATATTTTCCCTTAGTTCTTTCAATGAGATCCTGTTTATCTTGATTGCCTGGTGCAGATTTCTTACAAGGGTGGCTGCATGACTGGAGTGTCACTGTCATGGTAATGAACTGAAAGCAACAAGCCCAGGGGGAGCCAAGCAACTCAAGCAACCTTCTTCAATGCGATCCATGATAACTTTTGTGCTCATTGATAGCCTTGAATGGTAGCTGGAGTAGGGACTGGGAAGAGATTTAAAATAAAGACAAGTTGTGGCATGATTTGCTGCCAGGGCCGGCTCTAGGCACCAGCAAAGCAAGCAGTTGCTTGGGGCGGCACATTTGCAGGGGCACAAGAATCCAGCATGGGAGCTGAGAACCAACAGGGGGCCCTGGGAGCTGTAGTTCCTTGGTTAGCTCCCTGCCTATAGAGCCAGCCCTGGAGCAGGGAAAGAACTACATTTCCCAGTATTCCCTCAGCCACTAGCAATAGGAAAGGGAGGGGGAAGGAGTATGGAACTGAAACCTGCAGCTTGCTGTGGATGGTAGGGACAGAGCCAGCTCTAGGTTTTTTGCTGCCCCGCACCCCAGCCCTGGGCTTCCCCCACACCTCTGTATTGCCCCAGCCCTGGACTCTCCCCCGCCCCCTGCCGCCCCAGCTCTGGCCCCTACTTGCACTCCCCTGCTGCCCCAGCCTGGGCTCTCCCCCCACCCGCACCTCCTGCCCCCCCCCAGCCCTGGGCTCTTCCCCCCACCGCCCCAGCCCTGGACTCTCCCCCAAAGAAAGAATTGGGTGGACTAAATGGACTGTGCACCTCTCTATCTGAAGCCTAGCAAGGGAGGTACATGGATCCCACTCGAATTTAAAATGAAAAGTAAGGGAGGGGAGGCTCTACTAGACTGGGCAGCTTTAGATACAGTACCAGGCACGTAGGAGGATTTATACTTCTGAGCCATGGAAGCAGAAATTGACTTTTCTTTTCCAGATTTAGCTAATATTCAGAAAGGGAATCTAGCACCTGCCTTCCAGATTTGAACACCCTCAAAATTCAGGAGTGCTCAAGCTCAATTTGGGCAGCTGTTACTTCATTTCTCCCAAATCAAATATACTGATCCACTGTAACTTGCTGTAGAAAAAGTAGAATAAATTGAGCAAGAAATGCTTCCCAGTGGTTATTAGGACTGGAATTGCTATTTTCAACAGCCATTGC